>NC_133618.1:92724121-93324121 GCF_048593235.1 Sminthopsis crassicaudata
AATCCCAGTCAGTGCTTCAACTTTAACAATAAAACCCTGCAGTGGGACCCCACATAGACTTTTTTGCAGGTGGAGCACCCACTGTTGCCAGGATGGTAACTATCTTTTAGAGAAATTATTCCAAGAGCAGAAACTCTTGTTTAGTTAAATAGATTAGGTTTAAATAAGGTTGAATATCAAAATATTCTGAGTGCTTGCATGGCATTGCTATTACTGTAGTGTACCAACTGCCTCAGGGCTACATACAATGCATCACATCCAGTTCACAAGTGTTACTCTATGCCTTCCCATGACCTCTATTCCCCCTTACCTCTCCATCACACCTGCTTTGTCTTCACTCTGTCCCCTTCACCATCTTCGCCCTATAATTGAAGAGTTCAACTACACCACTGTCTACATTTGAATATCTTGACTATTCACGCTCTGCCAATCCTCAACTTAGGTTCACCCCCATTATCTACCTTCTCTGCTCCTATTCCAATTCTGCTATATATTACTGGAGGAAGTCATATTACCATGCAGACAGACCCCATTAGAAATTTACATTATCTTCTCTTAACCAAGCCCTCATTGTCACATATCAATCGTTTTTTCTTCATCCCTGAGTGATTCTCTATTACGTTGCTCCAAACAGATGACCAAAATGTTCCTTTCTTTCAAGTTGCATATTTCTTCTCCAAAGTTCCCATTTAGCCAATGACCTTGCCTCTAAATTTACAGCAAAAATCAAGATAATTCATCCTAAGCTCTTTCAATCTTCCTTACCCACACTGTTAAATATTTTTGTTCAAATGTGTACATCCATTCCTCAATCTCTATCAAATCTTGGACATGTCTATCTTAGCAACCTAAATTCAATATGTCCAAAATGAAATGGCCACCTCTCTCCTCTTTCCCACATTTTCTTATTTCTATCAAGGGCACAAGGATCTATATTACTCCAGTGTGTAACTTCACATTCCCTCCTCAACTCATCTTATTGATTTGACCTCCATTCATTTCCTCTTCACTCACGTGGCCACCAACCTAGATTTGATCTTCCGTTTGTTTCTTATTAGACTTTCTTCTTCCATTTGCGATTTACCTTTTCAAAAATATCCTTCATACAACTCTCTAAAGAATTTTCTTAAAAGTCTGTGAGACTTGTGAGAGCTTTCTGTACTTTCCTATTACCGCTAAGTAAAAAATATGAACTTTGAAGGTTGGAATTTAAGGCTTGCCATAATCTTATCCCAAATTTTCTTTCCAAATTTGTCTCAATCTACTCCCCTCAAAAGTTCCATATACACAAAACCAAACTCAATCACTGCCTGTTTGCCTGAATATAGCCTTTTGCCTCCTGTCTTTGTCTTTGCACTCATTCTTAATCTCTATCTTCCTTATCTTCCTTTGAAGTTAAACTGCAGTTGCACTTCCCCTGTATATATGTTCTTGATTACTCTCCTTCTTCAGTTGGTAGCCTGTTTCCTTCTTGATTTATATCCCTACTTTAAATTAATACCCTTACAATTTATTGAATCCATCCTAACAAAATGTAAACTTGCTTTAGGGTAGAGGTATTCAGTTTTTGCCTGCTATTCCCAAAACCTTAGCACAGTCTTATGTATGTTTTAACAGAGAGATTTGGGGGAAGGATGACAAGATGATATTGATCTAAAATGTCATTGAGATAGAGAACTGGTTGAAGGAGCTCATTCTACACATGTAAAACCTTGATTCACATGTAATTTAGAACCTTAAATAATTGCCTAGAATGCCTAGAAAAATAATATCCTTTATTTAATAGCAGTGACTAGATATCAAGAAGAATTAAGTTCAAAGTCTGCCTCAATTACTTGCTGCATGACTCTGCCTCTGGGTGCCTTATATATAATAATTGTTTGCTGAGTTGAATTAAAGTAGTGTAGGTGATACCTTCCCTTCAAGAGACTATAACTTCTCTTTTAAACCTCCTTGTATCTGGTAAAAGGTGAAGCTTATAACAGATTCTTAAAAAACATTAATTAGGGGTAGCTAGGTGGCACAGTAGATAGAGCACCAGCCCTGAAGTCAGGAGAAGCTGATTTCAAATATGATCAAACTTAACATTTCCTGGCTGTGTGACCCTGGGCAAGTCACTTAACCCCAATTACCTCAGCAAAAAGCAAAACAAAAAAACCAAAAAAACCCAAAAAACAAAGCAAAGCAAAAAAATATTAATTATGTGAAATGTATTAAAAAACTACAACCTGGTATATCTCTTATATCTCTTGAGCCCCTGAGATTATGTCCCTCATTTCTCTTAATTCCTCATAGGCTAGATGATGCTATTTACACTTTAAATGTGTCTCATTAGTCTGATCCCAATAACTTTTAGGAGGGAATGCAGATTGTTATTGTTGTTTATGATGGGTTAATAATGGGTTTGGCAAATGGTGAGTGCAGATTTTTTCCCCTTTTCCTAATTTTTATTTTTAGAATGTGATTCCTTACTATTTTGCTATTCATCTTCCCACAGACATATTACTTGTCCCCTGAATCCGTCTGTTTTCATAAAAGTCCCCAATTCTATAATACTTTGTCGTTTATCAATCATTTCCTTCCCAATAACCATGCAAGGAAGGTAGAACCCTTATTGTTACCATTTCACAGAGGAAGAAATTGAGGCTCATAAATGTTTTGTATAAATCAGGATTTAAATTCAAGCCATCTGAACTAAATCTACTAATCTCTCTGTTACAATCTAATGCTTGATCTAAAGAAAAAATTTGAATCAAATAAATTCATCCTCATTAAGGTATTGGAAGATGGAATGCTGGGATGTGCAAAGAATGGACTACTGACTTTACAGGAATTTGGGGTAAGAGCACCCTGACTCTTGGTGAGTCCCACCCAAATCTCCTGGTGAGTTAAGATGGAGGAAGGATTCAGTTACCAGTTCTACAGCAAGACTCCCTCCAAAAGCATGGAGAAATGACTGACAAAGCTTATTGTATCAGTTTTCTTGGGAGTATTTTCATTTAAAATATATACATACACAATGAAACTCAGAAAAATCAAATAACTTGCCCAGGGGGACACGTAGGTAATAAGGGAGGATTTGAATATCTTCCTGACTCCAAGTCTACTGCTTAAGAGAATGAATCCCTAATGATAGAATTTTCCACACTATATTCAGTTTCAGGAGAAGGTGAGGAGAGAATTTTGAGGACAATAGTAGTGTTTTTCTGATGTCTTTAAAATTCTTATCATGCTTGTGATAAAGCAAGCCTCGGATGTTCCTTTATTTTCATTAACAGGTGATATTTACTCTGTGATGACATCGAATCAGTCAGCAGTTCCTATGCCTGGAGCTTTGTGTCATTTACAAGAAAGGCATCTTGTTCAAGAGCTACCTAGCCAGAAAAGCTGCTTAACTGGCACATTTTGATGATCAGCATGAGGTGCTGAAAGAAATGGCTTCTGTTCTGAGCATGATTATATATATGGCATTTTCACCCACCCTCCTCCTCCCCAAACACACACACACACACACACACACACACACACACACACACACACACACACACAGATTTTTTTGTTTTGTTTTGTTTTTAATGCAGGTTCGTTAAGACTGAACTATTCCTACCTGGAAACAGGCCAGAGGTGAATCTCTTGGTAGGGGGTGAGGGTGGAATGGGATTGTTTGACAAAAGACACTGCAGTTGCATCTGTTGAAGCATTTTCAGGTTGCAGAGTCAGGGAAAATAAACTATGATTTTTCCTTTAATTTTGCATGGCTATATTTTGGAGTATGTATTATCTATGTTACACTTAAAGGGAACAACTGAAATCAGCCTCACAAAATACCCATTAAAATATGCCTTCCACACCTCTCAGTCCATTCTGGACACATGTAACACCATTTAGGAAGAACAGATAAGGTGGATATCAAAAACAGGTCAATTTAAGGATATTAGCCTACAAGAAGAAAGACAAGGATAAAAGGAGTGAGCTGGTTGCTACTTTTAATTTTTTTATAGATTCTAAGAAAGATTCTCAGACAGAAGAGTTTTTTACATGGAAATAAGCTGCTTTCTTCATAGAGAGGGAATAGCATTTTTGCTTAAGCAGAAAGCAGAATGCCATTAAAGAATTCTTGAGAGCTCTTTCTTTCCAAAAGTCTTTTTTTTAAACTGCTCTACCTAGGACCTACAATATTAGCTTCTTTGGATAAGGACATTTCAGGTCCCAATTTAGATTCAATGGAGTTACTGAGACAACTTACACCAGTAATAGATATTGAAATCTTCACTTGAATTAATTTTCCAGAAAAATAAACCATTCACCTAAAAATGATAGAAAGAGTGATATTTTGTATAGGTAAGTTGGAGACACATTTAAGAATGCCCCTAAATAAGGGCCTTGTCTATGGAAAGGTCAAATGTGAGGTATTCTGAGCAATATGATGACATTTCTCATTTGCTACTGTTGATGTTGGGAAAGGGACCCCAAGAGTTTGAGGTCACTGACTGTGTCACAAGGTATCTCAAAAGAATTGGCAGGATTGAACCCATTTCTTGGTCAAGGGGCAAAGTTTATTGTAATTGTAATGCCATTACAAGCAGTCTAAATTCCAAGAAAATTTAGCAAAGAAACAGGAGCAAGGAGACACATTTATCTAGTTCTCCATGTTATTGATATGCTAATTTTTATGGTCCAGAGTTAGGACCAAGCAATGGTCTCTGCAATTTGGTTCTCACTGATCAACAGATTATCACTATTGTCTCTGAAGTTTGGTCCATGGGACTATCCTGAGGCCAGAAGCTATTTGATGTCAATAAAGAACTGAGGAGTGGTCTATTTAGAATCAGACAGATTGTTACTCTTAGATTGGGTGTGGGGCAGACTCCAAAGTCCAAAGATTTAGAATCACAGACTGGTTGTTAGAAGCCCCCTAAAGTCAGGGGACCTCAAAATCATTGCTGTCTCCCTTAGAACCTATATTACATCACTACCTGAAAGAGGGATATAAAGAATGAAATAGAAGGAGAATATGAAAATATGCCTGAGAGAAGGGACAGTGATTAATATTCATTTAAAGTAAATATTGCTAATATCATCTCATATCCAGAAGCTGATTTAATTGAGTTTGAGAGGTGAGGTAGAGAAAAAAAAAATAAAGAGGGGGAGAGAGACAAAGAGAGACAGTGATAGACTGACAGAAAGACAGAGAGAAACAAAGATAGAAACAGAGATAAAGAAAGAGGGAGGAGAAAAAAGAAAGAAAGACACCAAGGAAGGAAGGAAGGAAGTAATGAAGGAAGGAAGGAAGGAAGGAAGGAAGGAAGGAAGGAAGGAAGGAAGGAAGGGAAGGAAGAAAGAGAAATGAAGAAAAAGAAAGAAAGAAAGAAAGAAAGAAAGAAAGAAAGAAAGAAAGAAAGAAAGAAAGAAAGAAAGAAAGAAAGAAAGAAAGAAAGAGAAAAAGAAAGAAAAAAATAATAATGAGGAGGAGGAGGAAGAGTAGAAGAAGAAAGAATAAGAAGGAAGAAGAAGAAAGATGAGGAGGAAGAGGAGAAGAAGGGAGAAGGGGAAGGGGAAGAAGGAGGAAAAGGAGAAGGAGAAGAGGAGGAGGAAGAGAAGGAAGAGGAGGGAGGAGGGAGAAGGGAGACAGAGAGACACAGACACTGAAGGAGATATGCATACAGTAAAAAAAGATAGGCAGGCAGAAGTACAATTACTTTTCCCACTACACGCTGTATGTGTTTTTCTACCAGACCCAGAAATCTCTTTCATCTAGAAGTTGACCCTAGCCCTGGAATTCACACATCAGAAGCACCTAGAATTCCAGTAGCCTTTCACACTAATAGACTGTCTATTCTCACAAACTCCACTTAAAGACGACACCCAGGTTATAGTCCTGAATTTCTCTTCATTCACAATAACCTGTTCACTTTCTTCCTCTCCTCCACTCCTTTTCAGCTTCCTTTTATGTATTAGACTGTGAGCTCTTTTAGGGCAAGGTAAACTCCTTTTACTTGTATTTGGATTCCTAGCCTTAAATACCTGGCACACAGTAAGTGTTTAATAAATGCTTGTTGACTGACAGAAAGGGGGAGAAATGCTTCAAATATGGGACAATATTAAACACAAAGGGGAGGTTGAGACACCAAACACTGCAAAGACATACCTCCACTTTGATCACCTTGCCAGTATTGCAAAAAACTTTTCAATCTGAATATCACAAAGGCCATCTCCCAAATATTACCATCAGTCCTGATACACATTTTGTCTCTTTAATGACCCTTCGTGGGACAGCCAGGTGACTCAGTGAATAGAGGACTGATTCTGGAATCAGGAAAACTTCATTTCCTGAGTTCAAATATGGCTTCAGATACCTAGTAGTTGTGTGACCCTGAGCAAGTTATTTCATGCCATTTGCCTCAGTTTCCTCATCTGCAAAACGAGTCAGAGAAGGAAATGGCATGCCAAATCCAGTACCTCTGCCAAGAAAACCCCAAATGGGGCCAGAAAGAGTTGGACATGACTGAAAAATGACCAAACACTCTCTACTTTGATAGATTTCCTTCCGATGCATGGTAGCATGGGGCTGGGTGGGAAGAACACATTTCCAATGGGATTAATCTTTCTATCAAATTGAATTTGTCATATATATATATATATATATATATATATATATATATATATATATATGTATATATATATATATATAATATAGTATATATATATGCATATATAATATATATATAACTAAAGAAAAAATGATAAATATAAAGGTAATTGTATTTATTTGTATCAGATTCATGTGAATAGTTACTAGATCTGTGATTTCAAATATAGTAAACTTAAAGATGAGACAACTTATCTCTACAAACCTTAGGCTTGCCTAGAGGTCCAGGACCAAATTAAATGACCTGCCCAGAGTCACACAACCGGTATGTTTCAGGGTAGGACTTGACCCTAGCTTTTCCTCTCTGGGACATCATTGCTTTATCCTTTATCCAGAAAATATTGTTTCTTTTTTTCAGATTCTTAATTTATAATAATTTATCTTAGGACAGAGGAACACACTCCTAAAGGGGTTAATATTGACCATGAGAAACCTCTTATGAGAAGAAAAGCAATGTCACCAAGGTTATAATTTATCATAATTATCATTAGTGCCCCAAGAAAAGAATTAGTAAGCCCCTACCTATGCTAACTGCTCTGAGAATTTAATCATAATTTGGATTTCTGGCCCTCTGGGAATTTGTAATCTGAGAGAAATCACCAAAGCTGAAAAACTAAAATTTACAAGCAATGGTAGCAATGCTTTAAATTTAGAGCCTAAAACACTTAAAGCTAAGTATTAGGAATAAGATGGTAGTTCACATTTATACTGCTAAGGTCCTTTTTTCATAATAGTTCTGTAATTTGAGTAGAGAAATTATTTTTATTCTCATTTTGCCGATGAGGAAATAGAATCAGAAAATGTGAACTTCTATGATCACATAACTAGAAAGGGACTAAAACCTAGCTTTAGGTTCCCAATCCAATCCTCTCCCTTGCACCATGTTTTTGACTTGGGCTAGACCAATCAACAACCAATCAGCAATATTCAATGTGGCAAACATATTAATCCCTCTTATGTGGAAATTATTATTTTAGGAATTAGAGATACAGAGTGAAAATGAAACAATCCCTGTCCCACATCCCTTAATGAAAAGGTTCCCAAACTTCCTTGGTAACTTTCTCATGATAGCATTTTTTCTCCCACGATGTCCCTCAGCCAAAAAAAAACAAACCAAAACAAAACAAAACAAAACAAAACAAAAACAACCAAAAAAAAATACCTAACAATTCTGTTATTTAGGAGTGAGGTTCAAACAACTCACAAGTACTTATATCTTAACATTTTTAAGCCACTTAAAAATGATACACATAAACTGAAAGAAAAAATAATATATTCGTTCCATTTTTAATAACGGCAGTTTTCTACTAATGAAATGCATACAGCTTCTCAAACTTAGGAATTATTGTGTACATCACTATCCTCAATTACTATTCCATATTGTTTTGCTCAGTACTTTATTTTTTTTAACACAAGTACTGAAAATCCATCTTTGCAGAGATATTATCACAGATAAGATAAATGAGAATTAACTGGTATAGCCAAAAATACAAGTAAAGAAAATCTGATCTCAAAGATTGCAATGCCATTGAAAGGAAGGTAATTTAATTTAATGCTGAATTAGCTATTTTGAGCTAGTTAGTAGTTCACAAATGATTTGACAATGTAAGTATCTCTGTGTTTCATTGAAAAATATAAAAAATACCCAATATCCTGTGAAGCCTCTGTGGGTTCATTGTAGAGTCCTAGAAAATTAGAGTCTAAAGTTGGGACTAAGGGCCTTAAGGACCTTACATTATACTGAGAAGATATAATGCATTTATAGATAAATTTATTTAACCCAAGGACTAGGACTCAGAAGCAGTTAGGCTGTATAGTGAATAAAATGCTAAGTCTAAGGTGTGCAGGGTAAACTAGTATCTCAGGTATGAGGATTTGCTGAGCCCTTTTTAGGGCCATTCATCCACCCATGGCTCCAAGAAGCTGTAGAACATTCAGGGCCCATATCCCAGTGAAATCATCTCAATAGGATAGCTAAAGCAGGTTAAGGGCAACAGACAGGCCTCAAATCCATCAGTGACTTAGGGGGATGCCTCCCCCAAGAATGCGAAAAATGGGCAGATGAGAACAATTTGTTCCAACAGCCGTGAAGGCAGTTAAAAGAAGTAAGTGTTCTGGAACACTTAGAGCCTGGTCACGGAGGACACCAAGATTATCCATTGTATCAGGGTCATCTGGACGTTATGGATTCTGGAAGAGAGAGCAAAGTTTACAGATTGTGCAGCTCTGTCTAACTTAAATCTAATTAAAGTGCAAGTCAAAATATCATTTTATGAGATCATTAGTCTCTTTGAAAATGAAGAAAGAATAGCAGCTAACCCTGGAGTCAGGAAAAGGAGTTCAAATCTGGCTACATGACTGGAAAAGTTGCATTTAAAAAGTCCTTTTCTCAGTTTCCCCAACTATAAAAAAGAAATAACATCACCTACCACCCAAGGTTGTTCTGAGGATCATATGGGCACAAAGTAAACATTTAATGCTAGTTTCCTCCCTCCCTCTAACCCTCCCTCCCTTCCTTCCTTTCCTTTCATTTCCTTCCTTCTTTTCTTCCTTTCTTCTTTCCTTCCTTTCATGTATTTTGTTCCTTCCTTCCTTCCCTAATTCCATTTCTTTCAGTCTTTCCTTCCTTCCATTTCTTTCATTCTTTCCTTTCTTCCATTTCTTTCATTCCATCTATCCTTCCTTCTATTTACTTCCTTCTTTCCCTAATTCCTTCATTTTTTTCCCCTGAGGCTGGGGTTAAGTGAGCTAGGAAGTGTTATGTGTCTGAGACCAGATTTGAACTCCGGTCCTCCTGAATTCAGGGCTGGTGCTCTATCCACTGCCCCACCTAGCTACCCCCATCCTTTCATTTTCCTTCCATTTCTTTCTTTCCTTTATTTTTCCTTCATTTTCTTTTCCCCTTTATTTCCTTCCTTCCTTCTTTTCTTTAATGCTAGTTTCTTTCCTCCCTCCCTCTCCTTCTTCCTTCTCTATTCTTCCTTCCTCTCTATTCCTTTCTTCTTTTTCATTCCCTTGTTCCTTTTCCTTTCTTCCCTTTCATTCTTTTGTTCTTCATTCCATCTTTCATTTCTTCCTTCCTTTCCTTCCTGCCTTCCATTTCTTTCTTTCTCTTACTTCTTTCCTTTAATGCTAGTTTCCTTCCTTCTTCTCTTATTTTTTCCTTCCTTCCATCTTTCCTCCCTCCTTTCCTCCCTTCTTTCTTTTCTTCTTCCTTTCTTTTACTTCCTTCTTTTCTATTCCTTCCTTCCCTTTCATTCTTTTGTTCATTCTTTGTTTACTTTCCTTTTTTCTTTCCTTCCCTTTCCTTTTTTCTTTCCTTCCTTTCTCCTTCTTTTCTTCCTGGTTGAACTGTCCAATTGTAGAATGACCTAAAAATATAATTATCTCTTTGGGTTCTTGGGCTAATACTCTTATGAGGAATATTCTCCATTACAAAAAATATATAATCCCATCCATATATACAAATGTCATGTAAGCATTCAATATAACAATATAACAATTGCATATAATTCAGCCTTGATTTCCCTCGACAAATAATATAAAAGAAAATGTTCTCATAGATTAACAATAAAGTTGTCTTTTCTCACCATACTTCCTACAGAAATATTATGGGGTTAACTGGTTAAATAGAAAACTAATATAGGATGCTAAAGACAAGAATATTGCTGTTCTGTGTTGAACTGCCACAAGTAGGACTTCTGCTACTTCTGAAAAATAGTTAAGAGACAGCACATAAGATGATTCCCTGTTACCACGTGGCACTTTTGCTGGCACACCAGTTGGCCTGGCACCCATTCACTCTTTTGGAGTACAATTTTGAAAGGCAGAAACAGCAGTTTGAGAAGATAGAATAAGCACATCCTTGAGAGAAATGAGTCAGCTGCATGTATTGGGGCAAACAAACTTAAAAAAAAAATTCATGTTTAGAGAATCACGAGTTTTGTGCTCATTTCTCAAAATATTGTAGGTTATCAAGATAAAGAAACGATCGTTAGCATTTGAGATTTATGGAATTCATTTGGCTAGGAGGGATGGTCTACTTGTCACAGCAGAATGAATCAAACACAGCTTTTAGGCAAAGAATATGCAATCCCGTTTGTCTGAAACTGTAATGGCACCCTATGGCAATGGAAGAATCAATACAACTATTTTTTGGAATTCTTATATATAAAATGCATAATTAGTTCATATATATATAGATATGAATATATAATATAATTCTTTGTGTTAATGGATATAGTGTACATTCTTCTACAAGCCAATAGATACAATCTGAAATTAAACTATGTAAAATAATTTAAAGGGTTCCTGGGTGAGAAATCATGAGAAAGTAAGATTTTTTTCAGATCTTGAGAGGTATTATATCCTAAATTAACTGGTTTGAGTAGAAAAGGATAGCCTTTTCTCTAAAAAAAAAATAGACATTTTCTAGAATGCTTAAGTAGACATCTTTCCTCAGACATTTACAAGTCATGTAACACTGGGAATGTCAAAACCTCTCTGCTTGAATTTCCTCATCAATAAAATGGGGATAATGATAGCATCTACCTTATGGAGTAAGATAATACTTGTAAACTGCTTCATAAACTTTAAAGTGCTGTACAAATGCTAGCTGTGTCAAAAAGACCTCGTTATATTCCTGCCTACCCCCAAACCCACCTTCAAACTTTTGTTAGCATTCCTGCAGTTCTTAGAGTTTCATTTCCCTGACTTAAAGATTTGTAAAAGCAAGTAGTCCTGGAAAGGTGATTTTTTTTTTGCCCTCTCTAAAGGGTCACCTTAAAGTAATAGGTGTATAGTTAGCATTAGAAGGTAGGAAAAATTTGGTTTAATTTGGAGATGCTGTGGGAGACTAGAAAAAAATCATTCAAACTTTCATGGTTCTAGTCATCTCTCAAAAACTTGCTTTTTTGTATTGGTGGAAAGAGTTTCTTAACCAGGAAGCTAATTTTCCCAATGAAACAGCACAGCACTAGTCTATATCCTTATCTTATTATTTACAGTTTAGTATGCCCTCTTTATCTGCAACCATATGATCTGCTTGTTTCATCTCCACCCCCGTTATCATCATCATAATCATCATGCTTTCCTCTCCCTTCCTTCCCTCTGATCAGCTCATTACCTGGAAACACATCCTCATGGATATTGCTTAAGCTTTGTTACTCACACCTCATTTATACCCCCTGTAATCTGTGTCTCTGATTGGAGGGAGGAGAAAAGAGCTCCTCTCACACCATCCCTACATAAAGGCCCCAAATCCTAGCCATCTTTACATTTTTCACCAAATGCTCTGCTTGGTTTAAACTCTAACACCACAATCATCATGACCCCACACTGGGTACCCTCTGGGGCTCCCCTCTTTTCAGTTTCATTTTGTATATCATCATCTTCTATTAGGTGTAAGCTCCTTGAGGGCATGGACTGTCTATTTCTAATTTGTATGCCCACTGCTTAGTCCAGTTTATGGTGCATATTAAGTAATGAATAAACATTCATCATAAATGTTTATCATAGCTGGATTTCAAGTAATTTTTCCATTAAGGATTCTGAAAAGTATAGAGATGGGGAGATGGGAAGTGATCAACCAAATAAATGAGGAATAATAGACTTAGTAAAAAAAAAAAAACCTTATGTTTCCATCATTTTGCAGATGGGGAAACTGAGGGCTAGAGAGATTAAATATTTGTCTACAATCCACACAACCGACCATTCAATATAAATTATAGTGCTATTTTTGAACCCAGGACTTTTGTCTCCAAAATCAAGGCTCTTTCCTCTATACAATATTGTCTCAAAGACAGAAGAATTTCAGACTCAGAAAATAAAGTTCCCTCACTTAATAGTATACTAAGGGCCATCCCACTTGAAAAAAAAGCACATATTCTTATTTCATATGGAAACAGAAGGCTCAATAACATACTTTTGCACGTATGTGTAGAAATTTGAGGAGGAAGTGTACTAGAGTAGATCTGAGCAATGATTTCCAATTATTTCCCTTAAAGTCCTCGGTATTTGGTCCAAATGGAGGCTGTAACATGAGTCTACCATAGAGGAATGGCCAAGGTACAATTATGTGGAAGGCCCACTTGTTTCTGACCTGTTCCAAATTTGGATGCAAGAAGGAAAATGTGGCAAAGGGCAAAGCCCTGCATTTGGGCTTAGAGGTCCTGGGTTTGAAACCCAGACCTGTTTTTTTCTTATTTGGATAAGTTTAAATAATTCATACCTTTCTAGGTCTCAGTCTCCTAAAGTCTCCTCTCCAATCTTGTGAGTAATATAGTGACAAAACATATGTTATTTTGTTTTGAAAACTCTTCCATTTTATGTGAATCCCAGTCATTAATAATATTGTTATTCTACCTACCATGCTTTTCTTATTTTTCCTTTGGACTGCTTTTTTTCTTACTCTTTGGGGATTGAGTAGGCAGGTAGCACAGTGTATGAATGCTGGGCCTAAATTGCAGAAAATGTGTGTTAAAATCTGGATTCAGACACTACTAACTATGTGTCTCTGTGCATGTTGTCACCTGCTGTCTGCTTTAGTTTATTCAAATATAGTAATAGCCACAAGATGTGGGAAAACTGAGACACTGATACATTGTTGGTGGAGTTGTGAACTGATCCACCCTTTGGGGAGAGCGATTTGGAACTATGCCCAAAGGGCTATCAAACTCTGCATATCCTTTGATCCAGCAGTGTTTCTGCTGGGCTTATATCCCAAAGAGATATTAAAGGAAGGAAAGGGACCCACATGTGCAAAAAATGTTTGTGGTGACCCTTTTTTGTAGTGGCCAGAGACTGGAAACTGAGTGGATGCCCATCAGGTGGGGAATGGCTGAATAAATTATGGTATATGAATGTTATAGAATAGTATTATTTTATAAGAAATGACGAGCAGGGTAATTTCAGAAAAACCTGTAAAGATTTAAATGAACTCAATGTTGATTGAAGTGAGCAGAACCAGGGAACATCTCCACACACACACACACACACACACATATATGTTCATTTTGTACAAGCCTTCTGTATATTTTGCTATAGCTCCACTATAGGAGATGGACTCAGAATCATGCAGGAAGCCTTCCTCCTGTTCTTTTGGTATCTTGGGAGTGCTAATCTCTCATTTAGCTTGAACTGACCCTTGACATATCTGTGAGAGATAAGTTATTCATTTCACAGAATTAATTTCACAGAGTTAGAAGTTAGAATATCCTGGTATAATATGCCTGACAAACAGAGCCATGCTGAAGCCTTCTCTAACTACCTTGCCAATAATTGACATTTTCAGTGAGACTTTGCACTCTAGAAATCAGCAATTGCTAAAAATCAGGGCTCAATTTATATATTCCTGTTGATTGTACATACTTAAGAAAATGTAGTAATAATGTAGATTAAACTAAAAATGTGTATTATACATCATCCCCTAACATCCCCAAAGGTTTGATTGTTAAATATTTATCAGCACATCCCTGTACTGCTCTTTAAACATTTACTGAACTCAGCTGAAGTATGGCCAGGGAATGAAGTTATTGTCAGACTGGAAGCCTGGTACCTAGAGATGAACAAAAACAATAACAAGCTTTTACACAGGACTTTAAGGCTTACAAAGTGTTTGACATCTAGTATCTCATGATGTCTTATCCAATATTTCAAACTTTGGTCTCAGGAGGCTTTTTTGAACCCCACAACACAAAACTCATGCTAGCAAGTGAGTAACCAAACACCTCCTAAAATCCTCCAGTTTGAGAGCACACAAAGCATCTCTGGCTTCTTATTGCAATTATACATATCTCTAATTGTTAGGAAGATTTTTTTGGCTTTAAGATTAAATGTCCCTTTTTGAAGGAAAAAGTATCAGTTTCAGTAGTTGGAAGATGCAAGTGCAACTATTACATCTTCCTTCAGTAGTATATTCTTTGTATTAAATTTTCGCACTTCATTCACTGTTCCTCATATGATTGGAGAGGAAACTTTTATCAATTATTCTGGTTGTGTTCTTTGGACACCCTGTTGAATCAATGTTCTTCCTAAGGATCAAACAAAAATCTTTAGGCATTGTCTTATCAAGGCAGAGTATAGTTAGTATCCCTGTTCCCTCAATCCTAGAAACTATGCTTCTCCAATTGCAGCCCAAGATTTTGGAAAGATTTTGTTATTGTTACTGTCATATTGCTCAATCCAATACATCAAACCTGTCCATTTGCCTCCTGAGTTTTATACTTATATATTTGACTTTTTGAAACTCACTGTAAAACTGTATACTCAATCCTCTTGACTTTCCTTATTAGATTCAATCTGGTTTCTTAAATCATTATAATTCCTTGTTATCTTCACTTTTATGCAGTGTGTTATGTCACCTGCTTTTGCCTTATTTGAAAAGAGAAAAGAAAAATTAAATTTCTAAGTTCAAATCCCTGGGTCACTTCACTGGAAATCTCCATCCAAGTTGGCATCAAAATGTTAATAACTACTCTATAACCAGTTCTGAATTCACACAATTATAATATATTCGTTAGCTTATACTGCTCCTTATTTTCCATAAGAATAGAAATTGGGGTACATTATTAAACACTTTGGCCAAATTGAGATAAATTTTATCTGTAACATCTCCCTGATATACCAGTGTAGCAATCATGTCAGAAAAAAAATTAAAACCCAGTTCTGTTTGTGATGAATCTGTGTAAGCTTTTGGGGATCATCACTTCATTTTCAAGGTATTAATTCTATCTCTTATAATCTGCCCTATCATTTTTCTCAGAAATCAAAGTTATGCTCTCTGGTCTATAGTTTTCGGCCTGTTTTCTCTTCACTTTTGTGAGAATTGGGGCAACCTCTCAATTTCTTGAGACACAAAGTATTTTTCCAAACTCTACAATCATTCATATGCCCCTCATTATGACTTAGTAATAATACATGACCCTTTGTTTGCTGACTTTTTTCAGTACCTGAGAATGTATTTTATTTGGATCAAGTGACTTGAATATGTTAAAGTTATTAAATATTTCCTGTCCATTTCCTTACTTGTCCTTGCCTATCAATTCCTCAGTAGCTATTTTTATTTTTTACTTCCCTCACCTAAAATTTATTCTCCTTTTTAGGGAAAAAGAAGGAATACAATAATTAAACAATTATGTTTTCCCTTTGCTACTATTTACCTTCACCTATATAACTCAGAATCAAATTTCTTTTTTTTTTCTTTTTTCTGTCTCCTAAACAACAACAACAAGAAACAGCTATTTTCATGGTTTCAGCTTTATTTCTAGTTTCCATTCATCCTGTTTATTGATATTCTTGATGCTATTTTTATAGGACTATAGGACCAAGCTTTCAAATTCATTGTCTGTTATGTGTTACTCTTCTAGTTTTTCATATATGTCTATGTATTCTAAATTGATTGGTGAGCACTTCCTGGATCTGTATGTCTTGTTAGTCATGTTTATTTCTTTTTTAAAGCACTTGTCTAACACACACACAGCGTATATATACATATTACAGATATAATTTAAAATTAGATATATGTACATATATGTATATAAATATGGTCATATATATTAGATAACACATTCTCAATAATTTCACATAAATTATTAGTGCTGCTCGTTTGTTACTTTTGTTAATTTGTACACTTATGCCCAGTTTGTTTTTTTAAGTACTTTGTGGAAGTTGTTTTTGTTATTTTAATTCTACTAAATTCTTTATTCTGCTTACAATGGAAGAATATCAAAAATTTGTTGTTTTAAAGAGATGAGCTTCCTCCAGTGATGAGTAATTTGCCCAATGCAATCCAGTTTGATCTTATCCTAATCAATTCTTGTTGTTGCTGTCATTGCTCAAATCACTATATGTATCTCTATGCAAAATTTCTTTAGCTTTCCATTACAAACCCAAGATCAAATTTCATCAATAGATGCTCTGTACTTTAAATCATAATATTGAAACTTTGTGAGAATTGTAGAGGTCAGGAACTCTGGAGAAGTATACTTGAAACAAAATGTTAACTCAATGGAATTGATGAGATAATGGTTCTCTAGTTATATATATATATATATATATATATATATATATATATATATATATATATATATATATACTTAATACTTAGTATAGTGATGTAATGGTTCTGTACTTCACACATACTCAGTGTACTGTAATGATGTAATTGTAATAGGTATTTAAACTGGGGACAAAGTCAAACTCAGGGAGAGAATGGCAGATTGTCAGACTGTTGGAGGAGACTGGGTCAGGCTATGACAGACACAGATGTGTAAGGGACAATAAAGACTTTGGACTCTATTCTTGTCCATCCTCATGATGACTATCCTGCTGAGACTAAGGTCCTTCCAAAGGACCTCCAGAAAGCTAGCCCAAACATTACATTTTGGCACCCAATGTGGATGTGAGAACCTACACTCGGCAGCTCCACTGGCAGGATCTTAAGTTCAGTGTAGAAGACCTCCTGACCCAAAAATAGGGTGAGTACAAAAATAGACAATCAGGAAATTTTGGTAAGGGATAAACTAGTCACTTTCTTTTTTTAGCTGAAATGGGACAAATACTAATAAAAGAGCTTCCTCCACCCCAAGGAGAATATGAAGAATACATAGTTAAGTTAATAAAGAAGCAAGATTTGTTGGTAATTTAATAACTTTTTGGAAACAGATCACTGGACTCTTAAATATATTAGAGTGCATGTCTCCTTGGCTATCTAAGGAAGAAAAATTAGAGCCAGATATGTGGGAACTAGTAGGAGAGCAACTAATTGAATATTATGAAACTATGGGTCCTGATTTAATTCTGAAGAAAAATTCCTTATGTACACTAGAATACAATTGGCTTTAAAGAATCCCACATGGGGGGGGTGGAGCCAAGATGGTAGAGAAGATACACACTAATTTGTGAGCTCCCTTCTTCCCTCAATACCAACTAGTTAAATCAGCCTCAAAAATAACTCTGGACTGATAAAAACCACAAGGACTGGAAGCACAACTTATCAGCCAAAGAGATTCTGGAATTTAAACAGAAAAGGTCAGTTCTGAGGGGAGGAAAAAAAAAAAAAAAGACCAGCACAGACAAGGTTAGGTGCTAGCACACTGTGCCGATCGGGCTGGGGATAACTCTGGGATCAGAGAAGCCACTGAGATAGAAGAATGTGGCATAGGCTGATAGCTCTACTCTGCTTTTAAAAATAGCATGTCAGAAGAGAAATCAAAGCCACATTAAAGCAATAAATAGCCAGATAATATAATCACCTCAAACTGGAAGTGACCTAAAAGATCTCAGCATGGCTGTGCAGCCGCCTGCTGCTGTCCAGGGCTTTTCCTTGAGGCAGTTAAGAGCCTGAACAGTGGGGACACAGCCTGGGGCAACCTCTAATCCACATAGTGTGGGGCTCAGCCTGAGGCAGTGGAATTCTCCCTGTAGTGAAACTGCAGCAGCAGCGGAACTCCCATAATAGCAGAACCTTCAAAGCAGGGACTGTGCTTTCCAACACTTCCGATTTGAGTGCAGGGGCTTTTCGTGTCAGCTGCTAATATCCACGGCTCCACGGGAGGCTTTGGCTGGGGTTTGTAACCCTTTTACTGCTCAGCTTCTAGTCTTGGGGCAGTCACTAGGCCACACAGTGAGGGTCCTTCACTGGGCACTCCTCACAACGCAACTGTGCTGACTATCTCTAAGTCACTTCCAGGGGGAGGGGAACTCTCTCCTAGAGCTCTCTCTTAGTCCACACACAGGATAGCGGCAACCTATCCCTGTCTGGGAGGAAGCTGATAAATAAATTTCCTACCTAAAAGGCAGACCCCACACAGATTTTTAACAGTGAGTAAGAAGTTGATGAGAATGATTGACACCTTTTATACAGAGAAAGAGCTGGTATCCAACCCCGAGGAGGCTAACAGCAGACAGCCTCCAGATAACACCTTAAAGGGGAATGATACCTGCCCCCCATCACATAACTCTCTCTCCTAAAAGAGACTATTAAAAAGTTAAGAGAGTTTGAAGAAAAATGGGGAAAGGAAAGAGAAGCTATGATAGAGAATAACAACGTCCTGAAATTTGAGTTGGAAAAAATAAAGAATTCACAGGAGGTGCAGGAAAACAAAATTCGTGAATTAGAAAAGGTTAAAAAATCACATGAAAATAGGATTTGTGTATTGAAAAAAGAAAATAACTCACTAAAAAAATAGTGAAATGGAAAAAAATTCAACAGAGCAAAATAATTCATTTAAAAACTCAATTGGGCATATACAAAAAAAAAAAAAAAAAAAAAAAAAAAAAAAAAAAAAAAACAACTAAAAAATGTGAATGAAGAAAATAACTCATTAAAAATCCGGACTGAACAAATAGAAATGAATGATTCATTGAGAAACCAAGAATCAGTCAAACAAAACAAAACAAAACAAAACAAAACAAAACAAAACAAAACAAAAATGAAAAGCTGGAAAATAATGTCAAATACTTACTGGGAAAATCTATAGACCTGGAAAATAGATCTAGGAGAGATAATCTGAGGATCATTAGACTTCCTGAAAACTATGATAAAAAAAGAGCCTAGATTCTATTTTACAGGAAATCATCAAAGAGAACTGTGCAGGGATAATAGAAACAGAAGGGAAAATAGGTGTTGAAAGAATTCATTGAACACCTTCTGAAAAAGACCCTAAAAAAAGAACTCCATGGAACATTGTGGCTAAGCTGCAGAACTATCAAACTAAGGGAAAAAAATACTGCAAGCAGCTAGGAAAAAAAAACAATTCAAATATCAAGGTACCACAATAAGGGTCACCCAAGATCTGGCTGCCTCCACATTAAAGGATCAAAGGGCCTGGAACCTGATATTCCAAAAATCCAACAAGGATTGCAACCAAGAATAAACTACCTAGCTAAGTTTAGCATTTTCTTCCATGGAAGAAAATGGAATTCCATTTATTTGTAAGAAAAAAACCAGACGTAAACAAAAAATTTGATCTACATATACAAGACTGAAGAGAAGCAGAAAAAGGTAAAAAGAACTCTTGAGGGGCAGCTAGGTGGCACAATAGATAGAGCACCAGCCTTGAATTCAAGAGTTCAAATCTAGTCTCAGACACTTAACACTTCCTAGCTGTGTGACCCTGAGCAAGTCACTTAACCCCAGCCTCAGGGAAAAAAAAAAAAAAGGAACTCTTGAGAACTGTATCTCTGTTGTGGATATACAGAAAGTCCACATGGATAATTTGATTTTAGTGATATAATATAAAAAAGGGAAGTAGTAAAGGGAAGAGGGGTAGTATCAGAAAAAGGGAAAGGAGAAATAAAAAGAGGGAAACTACATCCCAGGAAAAGGCATATAAAATCTACCACATTTGAGTTAATTTAGAGAGGGGGAGAAACATTGTGTAAATCTTACTCTCAACAGAGTAGAGTCAAAGAGAAAATAATTGACATATTTGTTTTTCAGAGAATTCTCTCTCTCCTCATTAAAAGGGGGGAGAGGAAAAGGGAAAAGGAAAAGGGTAATAAGGAAAGGGTACAAGAAAGGGGAAGGGTCTTAAAAGGAAGGGGGAGAGATACTAAAAAGGGAGGGCTGCGTGTCACAAGTGGGGTCTACAAATTAAATACTGGGGAAGGGATTCAAGGGGGATAAGGGGAAAAAAAGGATAATCAGGGAATAATATGATGGCAGGAAATACAGAATTAGTAATTTTAACTGTAAATGTGAATGGGATGAACTCTCCCATTAAACAGAGGCAGATAGCAGACTGGATCAAAAGTCAGAACCCTACAATATGTTGTTTAGAGGAAACACACTTAAAGCAGGGAGATACATACAGAGTAAAGTTAAAAGGCTGGAGCAGAATCTATTATGCTTCAGGTAAAGCCAAAAAAGCAGGGGTTGCCATCCTTATCTCAAATCAAGCAAAATCAGAAATTGACTAATTAAAAGAGATAAGGAAGGAAACTATATCCTGCTAAAAGGTAGCATAGACAATGAAGCCATATCAATACTAAACATATATGCACCAAGTGGTATAGCATCTAGCTTCCTAAAGGAAAAGTTAAAAGAGCTGCAAGAAGAAATAGACAGCAAAACTTATAGTTTATATACTATTATATAGTGGGAGAGCTCAACCTTGCCCTCTCAGAATTAGATAAATCAAACCACAAAACAAATAAGAAAGAAATTAAAGAGGTAAATATAACATTAGAAAAACTAGGTATGATAGACCTTTGGAGAAAACTGAATGGTGATAGAAAGGAGTATACTTTCTTCTCAGCAGTTCATGGAACCTATACAAAAATTGACCATATATTGGGATATAAAGATCTCAAAATTAAATGCAGGAAGGCAGAAATAGTAAATGCCTTCTTCTCAGATCACAATGCAATAAAAACTACATTCAATAAGAAGTTAGGGGTAAAAATAACCTCATCTTAAAGAATGACTGGGTAAAACAGCAAATTATAGAAACAATTAATAATTTCACCCAAGATAATGACAATGATGAGACATCATACCAAAATTTGTGGGATACAGCTAAAGTGATAATAAGAGGAAATTTTACATCTTTAGAGGCTTATTTGAATAAAAAAGAGAAAGAGAAGATTAATGAATTGGGCCTGCAACTTAAAAAGCTAGAAAAATATCAAATTAAAAACCCCCAACCAAAAACTAAACTTGAAATACAAAAATTAAAAGGAGAAATCAATAATATTGAAGGTTAAAAAAAACTATTGAATTAATAAAAACCAAGAGTTGGTTTTATGAAAAAGCCAATAAAATAGATAAACCTTTGGTAAATCTGATCAGAAAAAGGAAAGAGGAAAATCAAATTGTTAGTCTTACAAATGAAAAGGGGGATCTTTCCACCAATGAAGAGGAAATTAGAGAAATAATGAGTTATTTTGCCCAACTTTATGCCAATAAATTTGATAACTTAAGTGAAATGGATGACTACCTCCAAAAGTATAGGCTTCCTAGATTAACAGAGAAGGAGGTAAACTGCTTAAATAGTCTTATTTCAGAAAAAGAAATAGAACAAGCGATTAATCAACTCCCCAGGAAAAAATCCCCAGGACCAGATCGATTTACACATGAATTCTACCAAACATTTAAAGAACAATTAGCCCCAAAGTTATATAAACTATTTAAAAAAAATAGGGAATGAAGGAGTCCTACCAAACTCCTTTTATGACACAGACATGGTACTGATATCTAAACCAGGTAGATTGAAAACTTAGAAAGAAAACTATAGACCAATATCCTTAATGAATATTGATGCTAAAATCTTAAATAAGGTATTAGCAAAAAGACTTCAGGAAATCATCCCCAGGATAATACACTACGATCAACTAGGATTTATACCAGGAATGCAGGGCTGGTTTAATATTAGGAAAACTATTAGTATAATTGACCATATTAATAATCAAATTAATAAAAACCATATGGTCATCTCAATAGATGCAGAAAAAACATTTGATAAAATCCGACATCCATTCCTACTAAAAATGCTTGAGAGTATAGGAATAAATGGACTATTCTTTAAAATAGTCAGGAGCATATATTTAAGACCGTCAGTAAACATAATATGTAATGGAGATAAACTGGAACCTTCCCCAGCAAGATCAGGAGTGAAACAAGGTGGTCTACTATCATGATTACTATTCAACATTGTATTAGAAATGCTAGATCGGCAATAAGCGTCAAGAAAAAATTTAAAGGAATAAGAGTAGGTAATGAGGAAATCAAACTGTCACTCATTGCAGATGATATGATGGTATACTTAGAGTTCCCCAGAGATTCTAATAAAATGTTATTAGAAATAATTCACAACTTTAGGAAAGTTGCTGGATACAAAATAAATCCACATAAATCCTCAGCATTTTTATACATCACCAAGAAAATGCAACAGCAAGAGATACAAAGAGAAATTCCATTCAAAACAAATGTTGAGATTATGAAATATTTGGGAATCCATCTACCAAAGAAAAGTCATGAATTATATGAGCAAAATTAGGAAACACTTGCCACAAAAATAAAGTCAGATTTAAATAATTGGAAAGACATTCAGTGATTGTGGATAGGCCGAGCGAATATAATAAAGATGACAATACTCCCCAAACTAATCTATTTATTTAGTGCTATCCCAATCAGACTCCTAAGAAACTATTTTAATAACCTAGAAAAAATAACAACAAAATTCATATGGAAGAATAAAAGGTCCAGAATTACAAGGGAATTAATGAAAGAAAAGTCAGATGAAGGTGGTCTAGCTGTACCTGATCTAAAACTATATTATAAAGCATAAATCACCAAAACCATTTGATATTAGCTAAGAAATAGACTAGTCGATCAGTGGAACAAATTAGGTACAAAGGACAAAAAGCATACAACTATAGCAATCTAGTGTTTGACAAACCCAAAGATACCAACATTTGGGATAAAAATTCATTATTTGAAAAAAACTGTTGGGAAAACTGGAAATTAGTATGGCAGAAATTAGATATGGACCTACACTTAGCCCCATATACCAAGATAAGATCAAAATGAGTCCATGATTTAGGCATAAAGAATGAGATCATAAATAGATTAGAGGAACTGAGGATAGTCTACCTCTCAGACCTGTGGAGGAGGAAGGAATTTATGACCAGAGGAGAACTAGAGATCATTATTGATCACAAAATAGAAGATTTTGATTACATCAAATTAAAAAGCTTCTGTACAAACAAAACTAATGCAAACAAGATTAGAAGGGAAATAACAAATTGGAAAAATATTTTTACAATTAAAGGTTCTGATAAAGGCCCCATTTCCAAAAGATATAGAGAACTGACCCTAATTTATAAGAAATCAAACCATTCTCCAATTAACAAATGGTCAAAGGATATGAACAGACAATTCTCAGATGATGAAATTGAAACTATATCCACTCATATGAAAGAGTATTCCAAATCACTACTGATCAGAGAAATGCAAATTAAGACCACTCTGAGATACCACTACACACCTGTCAGATTGGCTAAGATGACAGGAACAAATAATGATGAATGTTGGAGGGGATGTGGGAAAACTGGGACACTGATGCATTGTTGGTGGAGTTGTGAAAGAATCCGGCCATTCTGGAGAGCAATTTGGAGCTATGCCCAAAAAGTTATCAAACTGTGCATACCCTTTGATCTAACAGTGCTACTACTGGGCTTATATACCAAAGAAATACTAAAGAAGGGAAAAGGACCTGTATGTGCCAAAATGTTTGTGGTAGCTCTTTTCGTAAGTGGCTAGAAACTGGAAAATGAGTGGATGCCCATCAATTGGAGAATGGTTGGGTAAATTATGGTATATGAAGGTTATGGAATATTATTGCTCTGTAAGAAATGACCAGCAGGATGAATACAGAGAGGTTTGGAGAGACTTGCATGAACTGATGCTGAGTGAAATGAGAAGAACCAGAAGATCACTATACACTTCAACAACAATACTGTATGAGGATGTATTCTGATGGAAGTGAATATCAGGACTGTTCTTGTCCAATTCTCCATACTTTCCAGCTGCTTTGTTAGAATTTGTGGGATTCTAGAACAGTCTTGAACTTTAGGGGTGTGGTGCTTCTCACAGTTACACCTGAGCAGGCACCATTAGGGCATTCCCCATCTCTTGTCCTTCCTCCCTCAATTTCCCCCTCATGGATGGAGGGAGGAGGAGGAGGGGGAAGGGCAGTGACACCATCAGCACCATCCATGCAGCAGCTTTGTCCACCCCCTATGACACAATTACAAAGGGTACTAATTAAAGCTAAAAATGAAGGACAGGATACATCTGATTTAAAAAATAGAAGTATACCCTGTGATTGAAGAGTTTGCCTCTTCAGGTCAGGAAAAAAGAAAATGCACTCTGTTTTATTTGAAAATTATCAAAAATCTGAAAAATGATTACACTCTTTATGGATCTACATCATCTTATGTTAAGATGATATTAGGAAATTTGGCCTTTAAAAATTTAACCCCAAATGATTGGAAATCTATAGCAAAGAGATGTTTAGAACCTGGACAAAACTTCTTGTGGCTTTCTGAGTATAGTGAACTGTGTAGAAAACAAGACCAAAGAAACAGACAACCTGGAGTTATTATGCCAGTCATCTTTGATCAACTAGCAAGTATAGGTCATTATGCATACACTTTAGCCCAGATTAATTATCCTTTGACAGCATATAAACAAATTGCTGCTGCTGCTATCAAAGCATGGGTCACCCTCATGAAGTCAAGATAGAGGGGAAGCCTTCACAAAAATAGCACAAGGTCCAAATGAACCCTTTGCTGATTTCATAGAACGTCTGCAGACAGCTGTCATACAAACTATTGTTGAAAAAGTAACAACAGCAATAATGATAAAACAACTTGCTAGAGAAAATGCTAATGAGATTGGTAGAAGAATTATACTGGGACTACATAAGGATGCTCCTTTAGAGCAGATCATGAGACACTGTGCCACAGTGGGCACAAATACCTTTTATACTTAGGCTATGATGCAGACTTCTCAAGATCTGAACATGGGAAGACAGGGTTCCTCCTGGCAAGGGACTTCCAGAGAGATTCATCATTGCTTTCAATGGGGTAAAATAGGACAACTGAAAGCTCAATGTAGGCAGAGAGACAGAGTGAGAAAACAGGGTGGGAGAACAAGACCCAATACCCCATGTCCAAAATGCAACAAAGGCTTCCATTGGGAATCAGAATGTAGACTGATTCAGGGAAATGGGATGAGGGGCCCAGCTCCTGGGCCCCAGGCAAAAAACACGTGGGGCATGATGGCAGGCAATGCCACACCCAGAGAGTGCCTCCAAGTCCAATACCCAGACATGACCAATCAGAGAGAATCTGAAAGGAGAAAGGGATTACATGATCAATCAGCCAAGAAGCAACCTGATGGGAGAAAGGGATTACAATTGGGGAGAATAGAGTTGTATGTAGCTGGGACTACTGAGATACCCCCTGGAGAGGTGAAAGCTGTTCCTCTCCAGCCTATGGATCCCTTGCCTCCAGGCACAGTAGACTTGACCATTTCACCTCCTGAGAGTACTTACAAAACAGTGTCCATCCATACACCAAGGTGGGAAACTGGGGAATATGTACCTAATGTCCCAGTCACTAATACAGGTAGATAATGTGTGACTTATCAACCAGGAGAAGTAGTAGCATCAGGTTTACTGATACAGACTCCTAATAAGCAATCTGCTGATAGTCGCCCAGATTCTGATTCCTAAGAACAGAATCCAGGAATATTTTTGACTGCAACAGTTACAACTGACCTACCTATGCTCACTATCTATATAAATGGCATAACATGGAAGGGTTGATAGATACGTAGACACGTGTGCAGATCGTACAGTTATGAGAGATGCCAGTTGGCCCAGTCATTGGCCAAAGATAAAGGCAGATACCTATATCTCTGGCATAGGAGGATCAGTAGCAGTTGAAATTAGTGCTACCCCTTTGAGATAGATATTTGAAGATAAAACATGAGTTTTTCCTTCTTTTATCATAGAAAAAAATCTCCATCAATCTATGGGGAAGAGACATCTTCCAACAGTTAGGATTACAAATGAATACTTCGGCTTTTTAGGCAGGGCTGTTGTTGAAGGCCTACCTGCACTCTCACCTGTTACCATTCAATGGAAAACTGATACACCGGTGTGGGCAGAAACAGTGGCCCTTAGTGAGTGAAAAAATTCAGACCTTGTTAGATATCATACAAAAGCAACTTGATCCAGGACACTTACAACCTTCTCCAAATCCTTGGATTTCCCCTGTATTTGTTGTAAAAAAAAAAAAAAAAAAAAAAAGAAATCTGGAAAATGGAGGATGTTGACTAATCTGAGAAAAGAAAATGAATAGATAGAAACTACGGGAATTCTTCAGCCTGGACTTTCATCTTCTACTCAATTACCTAGAGAATGGCCTCTTTGGGGTATAGACATTAAGAATTGTTTCTATCCTATTCCTCTGGATAAGGAGTATATAAAAAGATTTGTCTTTTCAGTGCCCAGCATTAATTTAGCAGAGCCTTATAAAAGATATAAATGGACAGTTTTGCCATAAAGAATGGAAAATAGCTACATGTTGGATGTCAAAATGTAATGTTCGGGCTATCTTTCTGGAGGTTCTTTGGAAGGGCCTTGGTCTCAGCAGAATAGACACCACAAGAATGGACAAGAATAGAGTCCAAAGTCTTTATTGTCTTTTACACAGTCTATGTCTGTCATAGTCTTCTCCAGCAGTCTGACAGTCTGCCAGTCTCAACCACTTTCCTCCTAAGTCTGATTTTGTCCCCTTTTTAAATACTCTGTTACAATTACATTATTACAGTATACTGAGTATATATGAAGTAGAGAGCCATTACATCACCATACTAAGTACTAAGAACCTTAATTTAATCTCCTTAGGAATATGGTCTCCTTTCAAGGAAATGGGACTCTTATCTGATTTTGGTAGAATTTAAGTCATTTGAGCCCAGCCAAAGTCCTTTCATGACACCAATATGGTATTGATACCTTAAACCAGAAAGAGGCAAAACAGAGAAAGCAAATAATAGACCAATCTCCCTCATGAATATTGATGCAAATAAAATATTTGCAAAGAGGTTACAACAACTCATCAGCATGATAATAAACTATGACCCAGTGGGATTTATACCAGGAATGCAGGACTGGTTCAATTGTCATAATCAACCATATCAATAACAAAACTAAGAGAAATCATATAATATCAATAGATGCATAAAAAGCTTTTGACAAAATACAGTACCCATTCTTATTAAAATGGAAGAGAATGTTCCTTAAAATGATAAGTAGCACTTATCTAAACCATCAGCAAGCATTATTTGTAATGCAGAGAAGCTGGACATGTTCCCAATAAGATCAGGGGTAAAAGAAGGATGCCCAATACCACTACTATTATTCAATATTGTACTTGAAATGTTGGTTTCAGCAACAAGAAAAAAAAATAAAGTAATAAGAATAGGCAATGAGGAGATAAAATTATCACTCTTTGCAGGTGATATGATGATATGCTAAGAGAAACCTAGAAAATCATCCAAAAGCTTACTCAAAACAATTCACAGCTTTAGCAAAGTTGCAAGATATAAAACAAACCTACACAAATCATCAGCATTTCTATATATTACTGACAAAACCCAGCAGCAAGAGAAAGAGAAATTCTACTTAAAATAACTGTACACAAAATGTAGTATGTGAGGTGTTTACCTGCCAAAACAAACCCAGGAACTATATGAACACAATTATAAAACTTCTCACACAAATAAAGTATGATTTAAAGAACTGGAAAAATACCAATTGCTCATGGGTAGGCAGGGCTAATATATTCTATCTAAATTGGTCTATTTGTTCCATGCCAAATAATTATTTTATAGAGCTAGAAAAAATAATAGCACAATTCATCTGGAAAAACAAGATGTCAAGAATATAAAGGGAATTAATGAAATGAAAATATAAAGGACTTTGGTCTAGCAGTACCAGACCTAAAACTCTATTATAAAGCAGCAGATTTCAAAACCATTTGGTACTGGTTAAGAAATAATGTGGTGGATAAATGGAATATATTAGGTGCACATGACACAATAATCAATGAATGTGGAAATCTAGTATTTGATAAATCAGCTTTTGGAATAAGAACTTAGTATTTCACAAAAATTCTTGGGAAAATTGGAAAAAATATGTCAGGAACTTTGCATAGTCATACATCTCTCATTCCATACCACAATAAGGTCAAAATGAGTACATGATTTGGGCATACAGGTGATAGCATAAACAAATTAGGAGAGCAAGGGATAGTTTATTATCAGATTTCTGAAAAGAACTAGAGAATATTATTAACTGCAAAATGTATAATTTTTGTTATATAAATTAAAAATTTTTTACAAACAAAACCAACGTAGCCAAGATTAGACAAGAATCAGAGAACTGGGAAAAAAGTTTTACATGTAGTGTTTCCAACAAAGGTCTCCTTTCCAAAATATATAGAGAATTGAATCAAATTTATAAGAATACAAGTTATTCTCCAACTGATAAATGGCCAAAGGATATGTATAAACAACTTTCAGATAAAGAAATTAAAGCTATTTCAAGTCATATGAAAAAATGCTCTAATCATTATTAATCAGAGAAATGCAAATTAAAACAAAAACTCTGAGGTACCATCTCACAACTCTCAGATTGGCTAAAACGACAGGAAAAGATGATAATAAATATTAGAGGGAATGTGGTAAAACTGAGACACTAATGCATTATTGGTGAAGTTGTGAAATGGTTCAACCATTCTGGAGAGTATTCTGGACTAAAGGGCTAATGTATACCCTTTGACCCAGCAATGTCATTACTGGAAAGCATAAAGGAGGAAAAAGTACTCACATGTGCAAAAATGATTATAGATGCTTTTTTTGTGGTAGCAAAGAATTAGAAAGTGATTAGGTGTCCATCAATTGAGGAATGTCTGAATAAATTCCAATACACGAAGGTAATAGAATATTATTTTTCTATAAAAAAAAGATTAACAAACTGATTTTAGAAAGACCTGGGAAGATTTATATGAACTGATGCCGAGTGAAGCAAACAGAACCAGGAATATATTGTACACAATAACAGCAAGAATGTGAGATTCTTAATTATGAAAGGCTTAGGTTTTCTCAGTGGTTCAGAGATGCAAGGCAATCCCAATAAACTTTGGATAAAAAATTCCATTGCACCCAGAAAAAGAACTTTGGAAATTGAATGTAAATCAATACGTGCCATGTTCACTTTTTTTCTTTTTTTCTTTGCCATGGTTTTTCCATTTTATTCTGATTTTCCTCACCCAATAAGATTCCTAAAGAGATGTGAATTAAAAATAAATAATAAATAAACAAAATTTAAAAAAAATAAACATTCATTAACATAAATATTGCTTACCTACCATGCTTAAAGCTCTAGAATTGTGGATCAAGATCTAAGCATATCCTCTCAAAGAAGGCAATGAAATGCCCTTTGTTTAGGGTTGATCTTAACAACTATGAATCTAAATGTGACAATAGGAAAATTCTCTTTTCAGATGATCTATACCTGAAATTATCACGAATCTTCATTTACTCAGCATACATTAGGATCTTAAAGTTCAAGGTGATCCTAAAGAAATTCCCTTGGAAATCTATTTTCTTTTTTTTTTAATCCAAGATTCTGTAATTCAACCCTTCAATGATTTGATATTTCATCAATGAGAACATTTCATTCAATGATACGTATTGGAACGTGTCTATGCCTGCCCCTGAAGTCACTCAAATCCAAGTCTTTCAAGTCTTTCTGTATATGTGTTTGTGTGTGTGTGTGTGTGTGTGTGTGTGTATATGTATGTATGTATGTATGTATGTATGTATAATTTCCATTTAAAGGCAGCAATTGTATTCCCAACCAATCTTTCCTTCTCCATATTCCTTCGGTTCCTGAAACAAATGGTTATATGTCATGATTTCCATACTTCTTTCAATCCTAGTTACCGTCTCTAAATATGGTACCCATAATAAAACTCATTTCAAATCAATTTATTACAACAAACATGTATTTTAATGATCTAGATATGGTCTGATCATATCAGGTTATGGGAAAATTATTTTCTCTTTTCTTCACTCTATGATTCTATAATTTTCTTGATGAAACCTAAGATTACACTGAGGCAGAATTTTGTAGTGAATGGTGTTGACCTCAGAGTCAAGAAGATACAGGCTAAAGTCATTGGCTGTGACTATTTTAGGCTCTCAGTACCCCCACTCAACTCTCTGAGACTAGAAGTTGCAAAATATTTGCTGATCTGCAGTTATACAGAGAGTCACATTACCAGGAGCTCACTATAAATCACATCAAGTCAATAAGCATTTATTAACCAATAGTGTCATAGCTCTTTTGGCTTTTATAACATATTTACTCATGTTGAACTTCTGGGGTCTTTTCCATATGATTTTTTATCTAGCTACATATTTCCCTGCCCCAGTCTATATTTGGATAGTTTGTATTTTCAATCCAAGTATAGGATTTTATATTTATACCTCTTAAATTTCATCTTGTTAGGTTTAGCAATTTGTTTCTAGACTATAATATTTGTCTTTATCTAGGTCATGGATAAAAATATTGAACTGAGCCAGGCTATAAAACAACCTGCATTCCATGGTAGACTGGTAGAATCAGCCAAGAAACAACATTGGGAGATATAACAATGAATCATTCGATGTTTGTAACTCCATCACGAATGAAGTAAGGCAAGATGTGAATAAATTTGTAGAAACCCTTCAGAATCCAGCACATTCTGGATCTCCCCTTCTCAGACATAATTCTATACTTTTCCCTTAAATAGGAAAATGATAAACATGATTTGCAGCTTATCCAACATATCAGAGTTCTCATGGGTATCAACTGCTACTTAGTAACCTACAAGTTTCCCATACTTTGGCTATGCTGAATTGATTCATAGTTATTCTCCAGTTTCCAGACACACTATGCTCATAAGGTAAGACAACATTCAAATGCACTCTGTATAGCAGTCCAGTTATCTATGGTACTATTTGTACTGAACTTGGATGATGAGAAATTAAAGGCAGTGTCACTATGGGACTCAGCTGCCATTATCCCGCAACTTCATTAAGATCCTCTTACACCAGACAATTATTAGCTCTCTGGCTTCTGGAGTCTTAGTATTTCCACCTGAGCCCATCTCTAATAATTGGAAATTTCCAACTTCTATTGATCCAGGCCTCCATTAGTTCCAACCTGTTTTTACAACTGAAATGTTTATCAAATATCTATCATTTTAAGAAGTTACTTACCCTGAATCCATAGCTCTGAAACATTCTTTTAGATGAATCATTCAGATTTCAGATGTTTAAGAAAAGCATTACCAGACTGAGAAATAATTCAAACCTGTAATTTCCTAAATTATTTTCCCTTCTCCACTGCTAAGGACCTTTAAATCCTGCAGAATAAAAATATAAAAATATGTTTCCTCAGCTCAAAATTATGAAATTCATTGTGAGGCTTTGATGCAGTAAAACTGATAGACAGACTTGTATGTGTCTCATAAAGAACTGGGGGGCATTTTATTTAGCTCAACTGAATGAAAACAATGTCAAATTATTTATGTAACCTTAGTCCCAAAGCTCATTGGTATAGAACTCTCTCCTCATTGGTAGAAATCAATGCCCTGTACCTGCATGCAGGATGGAGCAAAATCGGTGATAGGGGAGAGAAGAGAATCTCTTCCATCTTCTTCAAGTTCCTCTGAGTTTTAGCATTAGGAGAAAAGATGACAACTTTTCTTCAAACACATGAAGAAAAAAAATTCTTGGAAGAAGCTGACTGGTAAAACTGATTTTCACAGTTTGATACACTAGAGACTTTGGGGAATTTCCCTTTGGGTAAGTAAGATATGGAAATGTTTCTCTTGGTTTGAGCTTATCCATACTTTCATTGGGAGATTTCCATTATTCTGTATGTCTGTATTACACACACATACACACACATATATGTGTGAATGTATATATACATACATATGTGTATATATCGATGTATTCATGTGTATATTTTCTCTCATTTCTGTTTTGCTATTGAGGTGGATGAATGGATTTCATTCTTATTTGTTATGTGTGTCTACTGTGGAAATAGCATTTGTTAGGAAAGGCATAAAGCCTTGAAATTCCTCTCTACCTATCAAGCAAAAGCAATTGGGAGTTTAGTTTGAATTTAAAATTAAAAATAGATATAATTCAATCCAATGCTTTCTCTTTGTGAGGAGAGCAAATGAGGTCAGTTTTTGACCCTGCCTCCACCCCAACCTCATCTTTTTTTTTTTTTTTTTTTTTTTTTTTCTTTTCCCTGGGAAGAATCTAGTTCTTCCTTGAAGAAGGGTGGGCGGAAAAAAATAATAGTGATTTATCTATACTGGCTTACCTTTCAGAACCTACATTAAAGCTCAGATGTTGTTATACTCTGCCATTTCCCAGAAATCACTACATCTTACAACTCAGTGAAGCCCTAAAATTTACACATTGGAAATACTCTCCACCTTTGAAGCCCCTCCTAGAATCTCCACTTAAGACTAATGGGTAGGCAAGCTCTGTCTTATTCCTCTTCTCTCTGTAGTACAGCCCCATCTCTTCCTCCTGTCCCTTTTCACCTTCCTTTTATGTATTTTCTTCCCCATTAGAACATACGCTTCCTACCATCAGAGTTTTTCTCTTTCTTGTGTTTTTATTCTCAGCACTTATCATAGGATTTGGAACATAGTAAATGCTTAATAAATGCATGTCTCACAGAAGGAGCATCAGATTACCACCACTCAGCTGTTGTACCCTTCTCAAAAACTGTCTTAGTTGTTTTTTTTTTTTTACTCTACAAACTACTGAATGAATATTACCAACAATTCACTGATCCACACTCGTCCAGTAGTGACTTTCTAAATGCATATACCTATGTACCCTGGATTTGGAAAGTGGCTCTGGAATCCTTTTCTGGCACTTAGGGAATTCTCAGTATATGGCTTGTTTGTACATATTGTTAGCCTGTTGCCTCTCCTTTTAGACAGTGAGGTCCTTGAGAGTAGGGACCACCTTTTGTCTTTCTTTACATGATCAAAACTTAAGACAGTGGCTGGCACATAGTAGGCAGCTAATATATGTTTACTGACTGATTGAGGGATTGTTCTTCCTCCCTTATTGCTATTTTTTCTTCCTTGGGTTTTCTTGATTCACATTCAAAAGTAACCCAACATTCACATTCATTAAATAGATTTATGCTCAGATAAACTCTTTATAGCTTTCTTAAGATATATGTTCTAGCAGGAAAGCCACTCAACCAGAAATATCCCTACCATGTACCAGGAAAGTCTTTAATCAGTGTCTGATATTGAATCATTAGGGATTCAATCCTTTTGGTTTGGAAGGTTTTAAGCCTATTTAAAACAAAATGCTCCCTGGGAGGCCAAGTAACTATTTAAGACTTAGTTAACACATTGGGAAATTAGTTGAGAGTGGAGAACAAGATATATACTTATGAGACCCAGGAATGTCAGTAAGAAGGTGATTCAGTTTTCAAAAGGGTAACAGATCCCAAACTTCTACTTTCTCAATACAGGCATAAGATACTGGGAGATCCTTAAATCGGTCTCTCTGTCTGTCTGTCTCTGTGTCTCTCTGTCTGTCTGTATCTTTCTCTCTTACACACACACACACACACCCCACTTTGAACAAAGAATGAAGAGGTACTACCATAACTGATTATAGACTGTCTCCCATGCCCACTATAGGCTTGATTGTTTAAAGCCAGAGGCATAAAAATCAGTTGGGAGCACAGACATCTGACTGTCTTGATGCTGGATTCCTTCCAGTTATATTGGAATATTTCTTAAGTGAAGTTTCTGACTGTTGTGAAGAGACTCCCATTGGCTTTGGTTCTCCTGGGAAATCTCATTGCTTCTGTACATGTATCTGTTTGTGTATGTGTATATGTTTGTGCATGTGTCTATGCCTTTGTGTTCCCTACTTATTATGGTAGCCAGTTTCTATGCATCAGCTTTCCCCAAGGGAATTTGTTTGTCATTACTTCCTTTCTTCCAATAATTGGAAGAAGAGAGGCAAGAGACAAGAAGAGCAGAACAAAATTAGAAAAAAAAAAAAAAAAAAAAAAAAACTTTCACTCATTTCCCAGACTGAGTACAGGGGTTGGGGTCTACACAATTGGGATCTGACAGAATCCAGATCAGAGAGGTACCTGTGCTTTGAATTCACTGCAGAACTCAGTGCTTCTTGTGAAGTAAACATAATAACATTTTAATCTCATCATCATCATCATTATTATCCAGAAACATCAGAAATTCATTCTGATATTTCCCTTTCCACATCAATCCTCATACAGTGACCACTTTTGAGTGTCTCATTATGGGGAGACATAACAAGTTGCAAGTTCTCCCTGATTATAAAAGAAGGACAAGGAAGGGCAGAAATGTTCTTTCCTGCTCAATGATCCATGCAGCCCAAGCAATATCCATTGTAGGCAAATTCAAGTCAGAGATAAGTTGAGATGTACAGCATGGCAGCACTCTTAAATGAATTTAGTTCAGGTTGAATTGAGGTGATCTGTGAAAATGTGCTCCAAAAATGTTTCTCTTCAGTATTGGGGATACTGAATCATTGACAACAAATGAGTTAGTGCTTTGGATAAATGTTTCTATTAAGGTCTTGTAATCCCATAGTTGCCAGTCTAGGGGCTCTAATGAGTTTTTTGAAACCGTGAACACCAATTTTTTTCATATTATTAGGAATTTATTAAAGACAAAAAAAACTACTTTATTCCACTTTTCTTCTAACTACTTTCAACTGCTTTGTGAATTGGTTCAAAAAAGATCAGCCTTTTTAAATAAATGTGTTAATATTCCAAATTAAAAATGATTGTTCTTAATGACAAGGAGATGTGGCATTGGGAATAATGCCAGAGATGTCTCTTTCACTAGAAGTGGGTTATTTGGTTTTCACTCTCCTATAAGAAGAATTAGGATACTGAATTGCATAATTTAATGATATTTTGTAGTTCACACTCTATTGAAAACGATGCTTCATGGAGGTGATCCAAATGAATAGTCATCAATTGGTTGCCTCATAATTGGCCTCCCAGCTTTGTCTTTCCCCTTTCCAATCCATCCCCTATATAGTTGCCAAATTGATAGGGCTAAGCACAATTTTGACCATATCGCTCCTCTATTCAAGAATATTCTTTGTCTTTAAGATAAAATACAATTGCCTTTGACATTTAAATCCTTCAGAGTCAGATCCAGTCTACTTTTCCGAGCTGATTAAAAATTACTCCTGTTCGTAGATTCTACTTGTTAAATAAATTTGCTTACTTATCATTTCCTACATACATTATACAGGAATATCCTGTATACATCTCTGTCTTGGCACAGACCCTCTCTCCTTCATGCCTGAAAAATTATTATTGTTTTGCTTTGTTTTCTCACTTCATCTCCTCTATTAGGAAACCTTACAACCCTTCAAGGTTCAGTTCAAGTGGTCATTTCCTTCAAGAAATATTTCATGTTCTATATTGGTTATTGCCATCTTTCAAAATGCTATGTTTTTATTTTGTTCTTATCCTATATTCACTTAATTGGCAAAATTTCTCCCTTGCTTGAGTGCTGGAGTGCAGGGAATATCTCACTTTAGTATCTATGGTCCCAACACTTAACACATATACTTGGCGCTCAATTCATGTTTGTTGGTTGATTAATAGGTTGATTACAATAAGTAATTTGGATACGCATGTCAGAAAAAGTGCTATGATGGTCAAGAACGTTAGTCAAGTGATTTTACCTCTTTGGACCTCATTTTCCTCATGTATGAAAAGAGTTGAACTAGGACCCTTACAAATATCAATCCTATGGTCCTATGATCAGCTTTCTCCTCTTGCTTTTATTGTTTTGAAGTAGAATCCTAACTATTATTTTTGAGCCATTTTTCAATTGTTTCTGACTCTTCATGACCCCATTTGGGGATTTCTTAGCAAAGATAGCAGAGTGTTTTGCCATTTCCTTCTGGGGCTCATTTTACAGAAGGGAAAATTGAAGCAAAGTGTTTAGTGACTTTTCCATACTCACATAGCTAGTACATGTCTGAGAGAAGAATTGAATTTCAGAAGAGAAGTTTTTGTGACTCCACTTCCACTGCTCTGTTCATTGTGCCATCTAGCAGCCCTGTCCTTGTACAATTCTAATCCTATCTTGGTATACAATTGATTCAGTCCCTTTGTGTTCTAGTTTTCTATTCACTAAAAAAAGAGATTCTAATACCTGTTCTGTATACTTCAAAACAGTAAAGGAAAATTAAGAAAGTTGATCATAGGACCATAGGATTGAGGTTTGGAAGGGTCCTATGTAATTATTTAGTTCAACTCTTTCATATATGAGGAAAATGGGACCAAGAGAGGTTGTCACAGGCCACCCAGCCAGTAAGTGGCAAAGCTGAGATTTGAAGCCATACATTCTGATTACAAATCCATATGTCTCTTTTTTAAAAATACTGTAGCACTTATCACATGTATCATAAATGTGAAACCTAATGTACAATCTTCCATTTTTACCTTGTTCCTTACATGTGTGTTGTCTGTTTTCCCACTGAGACTGATAATTTAAGACAACAAACACTTAAATGCTTTTACTGTATGCTAGGTGCTATGATAACTAATAGAAATGAAAATAAAAGCAGAAATATAGATAGTCCTGCCTTCAAGAAAGTTGCATCCTGAAATATTAGGGGAGGAGTATAATAGGGCAATGATAGTTTAGTGGATCATGGTAAAAATAAAATCATAAGGAACAGAATATTTTCATTTTGGAGTCTTTCTGATTTTTTTCTTTTTTCTCTTTTGAATTTCCATTTTGTATAGAAATTATTTACTATAATGTCATATAACATACTATCCTTTTAGACTGTCAAATTCATGCTTGAAAAAGCCCTCTTCAAACTTTCTAACAAGTCTTTCCTTAAAGTCTTTCAATGAGATTTTAAATAGCTTTTTGTCCAATATCTCTACTTCCAACTTCTTTCCTTCTAACCTGGATAACACTCCATTTCCCTATTACCTTTGCTTATATACAGATATACAATTGTCTATTAAAAATTAAAATTTCCTAGTCCCTTCTTTAACACTCTGGTTTCAGTCTAGTTTCAGCCTAACTTTGAAATCTTTTTTTCAGATTTTCCCCTTTTACATACCCTATGCTTTAGCCAAACAAGACTAATTTTTATTTTATAACTATAACCAATGCTTTCCGACTTTCAAATCTTGAATTGAAATATTGCTTACATTTGTGTTAATATCCTATATCTGTGTATTACAAAGCAGGCAAGGTTTCAAGAACCATCTCAAATGCTTTCTTCCCCAGAAAGCCTTCTTGATCCTTCCATTTAAAATATTTCAGTTCTTGAGTCTCTCTGAATATCTTGTTTCTACTTCAGTTCTGAACTTTTATTTTGTTTAAGAGTAATGTATGATAATATCATCTCCCCTACTAACCGCATCAGACTCTTAGCATAATAATGATAGAGATTATTTTTTAGTTTTTGTTTTTTATCCTCAGGGTTTAGCACAGGGTCTTGCACATTCTTGAGAAATTGATATTAAATGAATTTTTATCTGACTAAGATTTTCTTTTCTAACTGTGAATATTTAGGTAGAATATTTCAGAGTGCTTTTGGTATTATAAACAAGAAATGAATTGCTCAGAAATTTGATTTTTTGAGTTATTATTTAACTTAGCAATTATTAAGCGCTTATGATGTTCTGAATAGTATAGTAGATGCTGGAGATAAAAAGGCAAACCTAAAGTAATCCCTAACCTTGAACAGCTTGTGTCCTAACTTTAGAATTAATTGCATGACAAGGCAGTCACTGGCACAAGACCACTTAGCATGTTGTGCCTTCTTCAAAGGTGATGTGTTCCATGACAAAGCAGAACTAAATTAGCTCAGAAGAAACACAAGATACTCAAAGTTAGAGAGTCCACCTCAGGTGTTAATAGGGACTATTTATATCCAACCTGTGGCAGAGCATTCCAAGTTCATTAGTCACATTTAGCTGTAATATAGTGAAGTTGTTTTGGTCCTCTTCAATAATTAAGGACAACAATCTAACTTAACTTAAGGTAGGTTGCTAGGTAGACAGACAGATATGTACTTACAAGGTAACCTTGTAGCAGAAGTCACTTTTGACTGAAGGGATCAGAAAAGGTCTTATGAAGAAGATGGTTATTGAGTTAGGAATTGCAGAGATGAAAAAGATGAGGGAGTGAAAAGATGTGAAGATGGCACACAAAGTTTTACATGGGAAAAAAGCACATATACCAAAATGGCTGAACAATAAAGTGTGTGAAGAGGAGTAGTGTGTAAGAATTCAGGAAAGGTGAGGTAAGGCCATATGATGAAGAGTTTTAAATGATAACCAGAGGTATTTGTATTTGAACCTAAAATTAATAAGTAATAACTGGGGGTTATTGAGTAGGATTGAGGAAAATCATGTTGGTGTCTTTATATGGGAGATGGATTACAGTGGAAAAAGACCTGAAGCAATCAGATAGTTAGTGATCTACCACAATATTGCAGGCTACAAAAAAAGATTAACTGATCATCCTTCAGTATATTTCCCACTAGATACTCATAACAAAATAGTCATTTAAAAATAACATGGTGGGGGGAGTTTCTTAAAACTTAGGACCTCTACTTCTGGTAAAGATCATATTGAATTTCTGAACAATCAATGATCTTACCAGTTGTTTTTTTTTAATTCTGAGTGGGAGGAAAATAGTCTGTCAGTAGAAGACTGGTTTTCTTATTACTTTGACAATGCTGATAATGACCAATCTTGCATCTCCCCTGAATTCTATTCTTTAAAATATTCCACTGCATGGCTAAGAGACATCACCACAGGAATCTCTGTAACAAAGAAACCAAATCTTTTGTGTGCATGGATTTTTTTAGTACACCGGAACCCCAAATGCTTTATTAGTTGTGCTGTACAGAATGCTGGGCATATAGATGGCTGTGCTTTCACTCCCTCCTCCCCACTCATAGTGCATCCGTTTCTGGGATGAATCTTAGGAACTGTCCAACAGCTTCCAGGAACTGCACAATGGCTTGAGACAGAATGTGAAAAATGTTGTTTCCTGCCAAAGTCGAAGGGAGAATTTCAAGCAGAGTATAATTACCCAAAGAGAGATTTTCTTTGTTTCTTTAGTTTTTGTCCTTTCAAAGTTCATTTTTCTTTCTTGGAATGTGCATGTCTCAGCTTCGGGGAGTTAAAAAAATTCACTCACTTATAGTGGGATTAGTGGGCTCAAGGAAACAAGAGATAGAGAAAGAATAGGATATCAGAAAAAGGTGCAGGGTGTCAGAAAGTATCATTTGATTTGTTCTTCATGCTGAAGGGACTGTAGAGATAGTTTATCCAATACCCTCATTTTACAAATTGGGTTCACCCCAATCCAACTCAAAAGGTACTATGGTAGGTATAAAAGACACACTATTTCCACAAATTACTAAATACAATTTCAAGAGGAAGAGGAAGAATGAATGATTAAGGCATGTATTGTAGAGGAGTCAGCATGAAGAGAGGGAATTGGGCATCTCATGTGATATAGTCAAGGAAGCATTTCTACTCATAAAAAATGCTCTAAATCACTATTGATGAGAGAAATGAAAATTAAGACAATTCTGAGGTACCACCTCACACCTCTCAGATTGGCTAAAATGAGAGGAAAAGATAATGATAAATACTGGAGATGGGGAAAAACTGGGGCACTAATAATTTTTGGTGAAGTTATGAGGTAATTCAACCATTCTGGAGAGCAATTTAGAACTATATCCAAAAGGCTATCAAACTGTGAATACCTTTTCACCCAGCAGTGTCTTTACTAGGTTTGTATCCCAAAGAGATCTTAAAGAAAGGAAAAGAGCCCACATGTGCAAAAGTGTTTGTAGCAGCGCTTTTTGTAATGGTAAGTAACTGGAAACAGGGTGGATGTCCATCAACTAGAGAATGGCTGAATAAGTTATGGTATATGGATGTTATGGAACATTATTGTTCTATAAGAAATGATCAGCAGGATGATTTCTCTATGAAATCTCACATGAACTGATGCTCAATGAAGTGAGTAGAACCAAGAGAACATTGTACACAGCAACAAGATTATGTGATGCTTACCTGTGACGACATAGTTCTTTTTAACAATGAGGTGATTCAGAGCAATTCCAATAGACTTCTGATGGAGAGATCCATTTGCATCCAGACAGAGGATTGTGGGGACTGAATATGAATCACAACATAGTATTTCACTTTTATTGTTGTTATAATTTTTTTGCTTATTTTTTTCTTTTTCATTTTTCCCCTTTTGAGCTGAGTTTTCTTGTGCAGCATGATAAATGTGGAAATATGTTTTTTTTTTTTGTTTTGGTTGTTTTTCTTTTTTTAGTTTTTAACAAATAGTGTTTTATGAATTATGTTGGGGGAGAAAATCAGAACAAAAGGGGAAACCTATGCGAGAGAAAAAAAAATAGAAAAAAGTGAATATAGTGATGTACATTGAATATCCATAGTTTTTTTCTGGATGCAAATGAAACTTTATGTCCAAAGACTTTTGGGATGGCTTTGAATCACTGACACACTGAGAATAACTCAATCTTTCACAATTGATCATCACATATTTTTCCTGTTAATTTTGTACAATACATTCCTGGTTCTGCTTGTTTTGCTCAGCATCAGTTGATGTGATTCTTTCCAGACCTTTCTAAAATTAGCTTATTCATCATTTTTATAGGACAATACTATTCCATTATCTTCATATACCATAACTTGTTCAGCCATATCCCAATTGATGGGTATCTATTCATTTTCTAATTCTTTGCTACCATAAAAAGAGATGTTACAAACATTTTTGCACATATGGGTCCTTTTCCCTTCTTTATGATTTTTGGGGGATATATATCATAGTGGCACTCTTGGGTCAGAGGATATTCACAGTTTTATAGCCCTGTGGACACAGTCTCAATTGTTCTCCAGAATGGTTGGATCATTTCACAACTCCACCAACAATGCATTAGTATGCCAGTTTTCCCACATCCCCTCCAATATTTATCATTGTATTTTCCTTTCATCTTAGTCAATCTGAGAGGTATGAGGTGGTTCCTCAAAGTTGTTTTAATTTACATTTCTCTGATCAATAGTAATTTGTGCAAATATGTTTAGAAGAACTGGACATGTCAAAACTATATTAGAATACTTGCTGTCTAGAAGAGGGGAGAGAGAGAAGGAAAGGGAGGGAGAAAAAAATTGGAATACAAGGTTTTACAAGACTGAATTTTGAAAACTATATTTACATGTATTTTGAAAAATTAAAAAAAAAACTGTTATTATTTTTTTAATTAAAAATAAAAAAATCAAGTAGGCCAGTAATATGTCTTTACATAAGAAGACCAGAAAGGCAGAGAGGAGCTAGATTGTGATGAGAACAAAATGCCAAATAGAGGAGTAATATGAGGTCATTTTAAATAATACTGAAAATATGGGTGAAAATCAAGTAGAAGGCAGTTATTATTATATCCTAGAAACAAATAAATCTTAGAAATGATTCAACACATTATAAAAAGATGAGCCAACATCTGAACTCAGTTCTTTTTATTCCAAATTTTCCCATCAAACTAGACTGCTTCTATATTAAAAAATGAAGAAACTGAGATCAAATCTTCCCTGCTTCAGCCAGAAACTAAATGAAGACTTCATATTTCTCAACTGGCCATTTAGTTTACTATACTCAAGAAACACAGTATTGTTTCCATTTTCATTTAAAAATTTCCAATTCCTCAATTCAAAGGATTTTGTGTTGTTGACTGTCTCAAGAACCTAATTCCTGGGCTTTCTCTTTCTCTTCCCACAACCTTTCCCCTTTCCAACAACAAGTAGGCATATTTTTCTAAGGTACTAGGGAAGATTTGTAGCCACCCATTCATACAGCATGGAATTTGAGCTGTATAGTCATTAAAATTGGATGTATTGGTAAAAACCGCAAACTCTAATTGGTCACAGAGAGCAAGAATATGGGTGATGGACCTGAAAGTCACACAGACACTGGGAAAACGAAGACAAACGCAATTTTCCAATGTCTCTGATTACAGCCATCTGTGCCTCCCTAGTGAAACTCCCCTAATGCATCCTAATGGAAAATAGCCTCTTCCCGTGTTTACTTTCGAACACAGCTGTTGTTTTAATTGAGCCTAACAGATAATATGAGTATTGTTGCTTGATTTTAACCAGCAGTTTATGGTTTTTGGAGAAGGTGAGAAGAGGGAAAACATTAGTTTTGCTGAGGAATTCTGTAGCAGGTCAAATTCCATGTTGACTCATGATAACAGGAAGAAGTATTTGTCATTCTATTCCACTATAAAAACAGTATATTAAAAATTATTATCTTAAAAATATCAGTCACTCAATTCATTTTTGATTTATTCATCAATTCATCCAAAAATACTGATTGTTTTTGTATATTGATTAAAAATGTCTTATTCTGCCTGAGAGATTTTTAAACATCATATTTTTCATAGTTTGAAATTGGGTGGAGAAAGTAAAGTTTTCAAATCCTTTGACACAGGGATCTTAATACTTAGTATATACTCCATCTCAGTTTTATCTGTAAAATAGGGAAAATAATAGCACCCAGTTCCTCAAGGTTATTGTGAAATTGAAATAAGAGATGATAATTACAAAGCACTTAACACAGTGACTAGCAAAGTGAAGGTGTTAATAAATATTATTATTATTATTACTAATTGCATTTATTTGAACTATCAAAGAATAATAAAACATATGCTTGTAATTGGGGAATAGCTAAACACATTGTGGTATGACTATAACAATGTTTCTCTGCTTTAAGAATTGCTGACTGTGATGAATAGAGAAAAATATGGAAAGACTTGTATGAATTGATTGAAAGTAATTAGAACAAAGAAAAACAAACAGAAACATTACAGCAATATATGTTGAAAGAACAACAACAATAACAATATTAAACAATACTTCAAAATCATAATGATCAAATTTAGCCCTAAAGAAAAGATATGAGAAGCTACCCTCTTTGTTCTTTGCTGAGGTTAGGACTATGCTTAGGAAAAACTGAATATAATGCCAGGATTTTTGTTTGTTTGCTAAGTTAGATAACTTTAGTGAAAATTTTTCCTCTTGTACTTTGTTGTGAAGTATGGTTCTTTCTAAAATTGAGGAAGAATATATTAGGCATTTGGAAGTGATGCAAAATCCAAAATATATTAGCAACCATTTATTCATATAGACAGACGTATCTTTTTTTTGTTGTTTTGTTTTTTTTCTTAGCTACAATCTGATGAGTTTGCCTTTTTCCCACTATGATAAATATCATGGTATATCTGAATTCAATGAGTTTTCTGTTTCTTTGCTTCCTATTTCATGCCTTCAGAATGGGATTCCATATCACTTTTCTTTGAACTGAAGTCATAGTTTTCAGATCACAAAAGACGACTTTGAAATCATCCACACCAACTCCTTATTATTTAGGTGGTTAAAAGTATAATTGAAGACAATTAAAGTTAATTGAAAATATAAGATACATAAAAGTGTAATGATCTGTCCATGGGGGTAGAGTATAGATTTGAACTCAGGTCTTTTGACTACAAATCTAGTGTTCTGCCTTATACCCTATACCATTATTCCTTAGATAATTCAGTTTACATTAATTTCTTTTGACCCAGAAGATATGAAAAATAGTGCTTTCAGAACTGGCTCTTTCGGAAGTCACCTTTAGTTCTTCAGATGCCTCCATTTTTTCCCTTTTCCCTAGTAATTGTTTCATATGTTAGTTCTATTTACATACTAAATTAAATTATAAAACTTTGAAAGATGAATATCAAGTGATAGTCATAGAATCTTCTGCAAGATGGGCATGACACAGTGTATAGATAGTTTGCCACACTGGGAGTCAGGAACACTCATTTTCATTAGTTCAGAGCTGGCCCCAGACTCCTATTTCTTGAGAGATTTTGTTGCTCATTCAACCCCATTTTTCATAGTTTCTTTAACTGTAAAATGAATAAGATAAGGAAATGATAAACTACTGCTGTATCTTTTCCAAGAAACCCCCAAATGTTGTCAGGAAGAATAGAAAAAAAAAAAACTAAAATAAGTCAATAACAATAATAACAGTCTTTGTCACAGAGAAAAGTGATATAATGCATTGAACAAAAGCTGATGAATCATTTCAATCAGTGGGAATTATTTAAGAAGACATTCAGCTATCTAGTCTATAAATACACACACACACAAATATATATATATATATATACATATATATGTATATATATATACATATATTTAGAAAAATATTCAGCATTCTTCTTCATTGATTGATTAATTCAATTAATTCAATTCAAGATTGATTAATTAGATATTTCTCCTATAACCTATTAGGTTGTAAACTCTACAAAGACAAAGAGAATGTTTTAGCCAATTCCATTTTAGAATCATTAGTCTAGTGGGTCTATATCCCAAATAGATCAATAAAGAAGGAAGAGGACCCATATGTATAAAACTTTTTGTAGCAGCCCTTCTTATACTGTCAATGAACTAGAAATTGAGTGGACATCCATCAGTTGGGGAATGGCTGAATAAGCATGGTATATGGATGTAATAGAATATTATTGTTCTATAAGAAATAATGAACAAAGTGATTTCAGAAAAACCTGGACTTACATGAACTAATTCTAGGTAAAGCAAGCAGACATGAAACATTATATACAGCAGCAATAAAATTATGAGAGGATCAATTGTGCTGGTTTTGGCCCTTTTCAGAAATGATGATTCAACACAATTCCAATAAACTTGGGATGAAAAAGACCATCTGCATCCAGAGAGAGAATTCTAGAGACTGCATGACGATCAAAGCATAGTATTTTTACTTCTTTTTTCTTTTTCTTCTTATGTTTTTTCCTTTTTCATTTGATTTTTCCTGCACAGCATAATGAATATGGAAATACATTTAAAAGAATTGCACTGTTTAACCTGCATCAGATTTCTTACTGTTTTGGGTAAAGGGTAGGTGGGGGAGGGAAGGAAAAAAAACTTGGAATACAAAGTTTTGCAAAAGAGACTGTTGAAAAATATTTTTCCATTTATTTTAGAATAAATAACTATTCAAATAAAAAACAAAAAATATAAAATATTTAGTCATTAATATTCATCAAAACTCAGCACAGGAGACACCATTTATATTGTCTACCACCTAACTGCTAGTGCCTTGTCCAAAATATTACCTCAAATTAATTTTGTATATGTTTATATGTATTCATATGTCTCCTAAAGTAGAATATCTCCCCCTTTTCTTCTCTCTCTCTCTCTCTCTCTCTCTCTCTCTCTCTCTCTCTCTCTCTCTCTCTCTCTCTCTCTCTCTCTCTCTCTCTCTCCCTGTCTCTCTCTCACCTTAGTTCTCTTCATTAAGAGATGATTGATGAATGATTGCAGGATAAATTTATAACTGGAAAGGGCTTGAGAGGCTATATATATATTTTTTTTCTCCTCCTTTCCTCCTCCATTCTCTCCCCCAATAATTTTACATGTGAAGAAATTGGCCCAGAAGGATTTTGGAGCTCATTCACAATTACAAAGGTAGTAATTAGCAGATACTATTTTTTTTATTTGAATTGCATTGACATTGAGATCTTGTGGCTTTCTAGCCATTGTTATGGTTTCAAATTCATATTGGTATGAAGTATATGGTAGGAAGAGATGATCCTAAAAATACTGCTAAGGAAAATTGAATAAAAACAATTTAAAAGAGAGAAAAAAGAGGGGTTAACATTATATAACCTTCCCTCCACCCTTCAAAAAAAAGCCTCAAAAAAAGTGATCTAAGTTAGGAGAGGCAATAGAAGGAAGAAAAGAATACTTACATTTCCAATATTCTATGATTCCATCTTTGACATGGAAAAGAAAAGATAGATTTTGTGAATTGTAAAATAGAAAAAGTAAAAAGAAACCTCTAGATGAAGATTATCTCATCTAGGAATAGTTTAATGACCATGATGAGTGATTTAAGATAACGTAAAGTAGTGAATAAGAGACAGTATACTATAAAAATTTAAATGGTTATTACTTATATATTAATAAGTGATATTACCCAATACTCTGAAAATAAGAATCAATAACACTTTATTTGCCATTAATTTATAAAAGAGACCCATTTGGGGTGATTTATTCAATATCTGAAGTCTAGCTAATAAGAATGTGATAGATTTCTTTTTCTATCTTTATATGATTCCTTTGCAATAAATTGGGCTGGGGAAATGAGAGAGAGGGAGAGAGAGAGAGAGAGAGAGAGAGAGAGAGAGAGAGAGAGAGAGAGAGAGAGAGAGAGAGAGAGAGAGAGAGAGAGAGAGAGAGAGAGGAAGAGAAAGAGAGACATACAGAAAAACAAATAGAAAAAAAAACCATGGAGAGAGAAAGACAGAGACACACAGTTAGACAGAGACAAAGACAAAGACAGACAGACAGACACACAAAGAGAGAGAGAAGGGAGGACAGAGACAGAAATAAAGACATTCTATTTGGGGGGAACAGGATAAAAAATAGAAGCATATACAAATAAATAGAAGGTGATTTTGATGTTAAGTATCAATAGCTTTGATATGAACACTAGTTTCATTCAAACTGAAGAAACTAAAAATACTAGGAGCCTGAGACTTGTCATTCCATCCAAGAGAGTAGTGGGGAGCAGTCTGTGTAAAGGAATGGATACTCTAGATCAGGATTTCTCAACTTTGACCTTTTAAAAAATAATGAAAATTATATTTCAATAAAATTGATTTCCTTTGTAATTCTTGATATTTTATTTTGAGCTTTTAAAAATATTATTCTGAGAAGAGGCTCACAGATTTCACCAGATTGCCAAAGCAGCCATGCATGACATAAGTAAGTTAAAATCCAGGAAGAATATTTAGCAAGAAAGTCATTTTGGCAGGACCAAAAGGGAAGTATGTCTGGAAAGATGGATTCCAGGAAAGTGTAAAAGGTTTTAATTTATAAACATTAGGGTATGTTTTTGATCTTAGATGTGAATCTCAGAATGGACATGGCCTGAGAGTAGGAAGATTCTTACTTTTGATTGCCAGAATTTAGCATAAATAGTGGCACAAATTAAATGCCTAATAAAAGCATGTTTATTGTTGATTAATAGGAAGACACTGGAAATTATTGTGCCTGAAATTGTAATGGTCACACCTTTGATTTAGGAAAATTAGCTGGAAAAGGCTGGATATGAAAGAGAATTGAGCCAGGAAGACCAATTAAGATAATGTTGCAATATAGGCAATAGTGTGGTCTAGTGAGTATGGAGGAAGGAATGAATATTTCATGGTAGAACTGACAAAATTTGGTTGTGAATTTGTATACACGGAATAATGATTGTCCCTTCAACAGAAATGGAGAAATTCAGGTATGTGCTTGAGGAAGAATAATAAAAAATTATTATTGTCCTTATGAAATAGTAATTTAGTGCTTGGAAATTTGCAAAGTGCTTTGCAAATATTAACTCACTATATCCTCACAATAGCTTGAGAAGCTATTGCTATCCCCAGTTTACAGGTAAGGAAACTGAGGCAGACAGAACAATTGACTCACCCATGGACACACAGTTAGTATCTGAAGCAGGATTTGATTCAATTGCAGGCCTTAAAAATTCCAGGTTTGATTCCTTATCCCTAGTCTCCATTACCATTCCATTTGGATTAGGAGTATTTTAAATTTGAGATATTATGTCCATCCAATTCAATTATATCAATTGAATCACACAACCTAGCATTGCTGGTTCATTATGTCACATACCTGACTTTTGTCTCTTTAATAAGACTGCAGGTGAGTATCATACCAACTTGTTACTGCTGTGAAACACTTAACATTGGGCTGACTGCTACATTAATAGATAATATTTGTTGTGAGATTGATTGATTCACAGAAGACAAATAGTCAATCTTAGAGATGGGACAATGGGAATTCTTGCAATAAGGGGCAGCTGGATGGTACAGTGGATAGAGCACCAGCCCTGAAATTTGGAGGACCTGAGTTCAAATCTGATCTCAGAGACTTCACTTCCTAGCTGTGTGACCCTGGGCAAGTCGCTTAACCCCAGTTGCCTCAGCAATATGTGTGTGTGTGTGTGTGTGTGTGTGTGTGTGTGTGTGTGTGTGTGTGGTACTGAAGCAGGTAAAAATCATATAACAAGGGAGGACCATAGCTTCATGCCTCTGAGGCTCACAGAGATGGTGTCCAGTCCACAAAGCATGTCTTGTAGAGTCTTGGGTTGCTTACCTTCCAGAGGTACTACAATAATCACTGATTTGTTCATTCATCACTTAACAAGTGTCCATGGTTACATCCTTTGACAGACAATCCGGATATCATACAAATACTAAGGCATTTTGATTGGAGGGGGACAAATACATAAAAATAAATATATTGAATCTAATTATGAAACATTACAGGCAGGTTATTACCTCTCCTTATGGCAATTAGGAAAGTCTTCTTATAGTAAGTATTATTTGAACTGAGCTTTGAAGGAAGTAAAAGATTCTAAAAGGCCCAAATGGGGAGGGAGTACATTCTAGACATGGGATGATCATCTATGCAAAGGCCTGGTGTCAGGTGATGGAATGTCATGTACAGAGATTATCATGGAGGGAAATTCTGCTAGAATGTAGAATATATAAAAAGGAAGAGCACCTGCAAAGGCAGGATAAAGTAAATTAAATGCCAAACAGAGGAGTTTGCCTTTGATTGTAGAAGGAATCAGGAGATTTTTTGAGGAGAGAAGTCATGTCAATGTTATAGGAATTTCACTTTGACAGCTATGTGGATGATGGATCTGAGTGGGAAAAGACTTGAGAAAGTGAAACCAATTGAAATGCTCTTGCAGTAGTCTAGGGGAAAAGTAATGAAGGCTTGAACATGTCCATTTGGAACTTCATCTGGTCCTTCCATTTCTAAAACTCTTCCATATCTAAAAGAAAAAAGCAGTGTCCACTAGGTACCTCCACTTTCCTTCCTATCATTCTCTTCTTCCCTTATAGACTAGCTTTTGATCTGATCATTAAACTAAAACTATTCGCTCCACAAAGAATAATACGAGTTTTTTTTTAAGTTGCTAAATGCAAATGGCCTCTTCTCAATCTTCATCTTCCTTGACCTTTCTTCAGTTTTTAACAATATTGCTCACTCTTTCCTCTTTGATATTCTATCTTTTTAGAATTTCAAGATATCTCTCCTAATCATTACACATGGCAACAACAAGATTATATGAAGATCAATTCTGATGGATGTGTCTCTTTTCAACAATGAGATGATTGAGGGAAGTAACAATGATTTTGTGATGAAGAGAGCCCTGTACCTACAGAGAGGATTGTGGGAACTGAGGGTGGATCACAATATAGCATTTTCATTCTTTTTGTTGTTTGTTTGCACTTTGTTTTCTTTCTCATTTTTTTTCCTTTTTGATCTGAATTGTCTTGTGCATCTATTGGATTTAACATATATATTTTAATATATTTAACATATATTGAATTACTTGCCATGGTGGGGAGGCAGAATTTGGAACACAAGGTTTTGCAAGGTCAATGTTGAAAAATTAGCCATGCATATGTTTTGAAAATAAAAAGCTTTAATTTAAAAAAAAAGAAAAAAGAAAAAGATCTCTCCTGCTTCTCTCCTTCTCCATCTCTTCTTTTCTGCTTCCTTTACTTGATCCTCTTCCAGGTCACATCTTCTAATTACAGATGTCTCATGGAGGTTCTGTATTGGGCTCTCTTTTCTTCTCCTTCTGTACTATTTCACTCAGTGACATCATCTGCCATAAATTTAATTATCATCTCTACACTATCTATGGGGCACCAAAATCTTTGCTGATCTCTAAACTCACATCTCTAATTATCTTTCATACATTTCAAACCGTGTATTAATAAACATAGTAAACCCAATATTTCCAAAATGGAAGTCATAATTTTTCACCTTAAACCTGGCCTTCACTTTCCCTACTACTCTAATGGGCAACTTCATCTTCCAAGTCCCTCAGGTTCATAAACTAGATGTCATCTCATTGACCTCACTATTTTTCCTACCCTACCCCTCTTCCATACCCAGTCTATTGCTAAGGCTGGCTGATTTTGCAATATCTCACCAATATGCTTCCTTCTTCCCCTTAACACTGCCATTATTCTAAATCGCACCTTCATCAACTCATGCTTAGATTCTTGCAATGGCCTGATGATCTGCTGAGTTTGCCTGCCCCCAGGCTATCCTTATTCTGATCCACCTTTCCTTTGTCCACTAAAGTGATTTTCTTAACGTTGGGAGTCTGATTAAGTAACCCCCCTCCCCTGAAAGCACATAAACTCCAGTGATTTCCTATCACCTCATTTACACTTAAACTTAAAGTGAGACAAACAAGGTTAAGTGACTTGCCCAGCATCACATAGCTAGTAAAAGTCTGAGGTGAGATTTGAACTCAGAAAGATGCGACTTCCTGACTTATGCTCCTACCACTGTATCACCTAGCTGCCCTTAGCACAGAAGAGGCATTTAATAAATATTTGTTTGATTTACTTTTAGGCTCTTGGCCCATTCAGCAACTGCTGTGTATATTTGGACAACTCAAAATCCTCACCTTCAGGATCTTGTCATCATTGTACCTCTCACCTCATGGGAGCTTCCTTCTCCTCCATTCACCAAAGGCAAAAAAAAAAAAAAAAAAAAAAAAAAAAATAGGTTCTTTGCAGGGGTGTGTGTGACCCTTCCCATATGGCAATTATCCCGAGTCATACTTCCTCTTTATTTATGCCAGCTGTGATACCCCATAAGTTCCTGCTTATAAATTCAGCTAAAGGATTATTCAACCTTTCACTTTTCAAAGATAGAGGGGGACATTGGTAGCTTAGAAGTTATTCAGAGAGGCAGTGGGGAGGGAAGAGAAAAAAAAAATGTTAATAAGCTGGTGGTTTAAAAAAAAAAAAAAGACCTAAGACTTTTACACATATAATCAGTTCATGCATAAAATAACTAGAAATGGCATAAAGCATCCCCTCCTATCCACATTACATATTTTCTTTATTTCACCTCCCTTCCCCATCTTCAAAGTCTAATGTTCATTTTTATCTAATTGGAGCTATTTTACAATATTGGGGGAGCAATAGAGAACATTTTGAGACGAAAGGGTCTGAAAGGTTATCTAATTCAATCCTTTTATTTTACAAATTAGGAGGCTATGTTTTGAGACTAATAAATACTGATTCCCATTTTGCTCTTCACAGTGTATCTTTTAGTCCCCTAACCTTATTGCTAGGAAACAGAGAAATGGAAAGAATACAGGATTTGAAATCTGAAGCTATTTTTTGAATCCAAACTATGCTAGTTAATCAATGTATCTGTAAGTATCTATTTAATATCCACTAAGTGTCAAATACTATATTGGGTACTTTTTTCAAAAAAGAAAAAAACCTATTTTCTCAAGGAACAAAATAAGCAACATGTCAGTATATTTTATAAATTTTTAAAGAATAAATTAAAAATTCATACTGGGTAGTTAAATACAAGATAATTATGAAAGAAGAGCACTAATAATTGGTAGAATCTGATTATTGAAGGGTATCTTGATTGACAAGGTTTCTATGAGGTTAAAAGAAGGAAATGAGCATTTATTAAGCATCTACTGTGGGTCAAACAGTAATAAATAATAAAGTTTAAAATAATAGAGTTAAGAACTTTACAAATAATAATCTCATTTGATCCTCAAAACAACCCTGGAATTTAGATACTAATATTATTCTCAACTTATATTTGAGAAACTGAATATTCATTATTAAATGACTACCCAGGATCACACACGTTTTATATGTGTCTGAAGCCAGATTTCAACTCATGTCTTCCTGACTCCAGGCCCAGCATTTAATACACTATATATAAAGATGCCCTGGAATTCAAGGTATTGTGGGTTAAACTGGGATGGACAAAAAAAAAATTACAGAAAGAGGAAATGGAGTATCATCTATAAAGAACTGAAAGATGGCAATTAGACTGTACAGTGTAAGGGGAGTAATATTTACATAAGTTAAAAATACAGATTAGGGCCAGATTATTGAGGATTTTAAAACCAAACAGGCATTTATTCTATCCTAGAAGCAATAAGGAAGCACTGGCTTTGGTTAGAAACAGGAATGATATGGTCAGGAATTTTCTTAAGAAAAATCCTTTTGCCATTTTGTCAGCTGTGTGAAGAATGGATGAGAGTTGTAGAAGTCCTGACATAGGAGATCTCAATTATGAAGTCATTGTAGCAACCTAGGTGAGAGATTATGAGGGGGGTTTAAACTAAGTACTTTGTGAAAAGAGCGAAAGAGTCAGCTTCAAGGGATGTTGCGGAGAGGTAGAAATTTTAAAAAAGGGGGGGAGGGAACTTACTGGATGTATGGGATGAGAGAGAGAATGTGAAAAATTGATTATAGTGCCAAGGTTATGGACTAAGGGGACTGGAAAGACAGTGGTACCTTCTATAGAAATATCAGAGTTTGGAAGAGGGATGGCTTGGGGGGAAATGATGAGGAGTATATTTTGGATAAGTTGATTCTCAGGAAATAGATCTGTGAGTTTTCTGTATGGAGCTGGTATTAAACACATGGGAATTAATAAGGAGAGAGAAAGAAAGTAAGAGAAAGGGGGGAAGGAGGAAGAGAGAGACAGAGACAGAGTGATAGAGAAACAGAGACAGAGATAGAGAAACAGAGACAAAGAGACATAGAGACAGAGACAGAGACACAGAGACACAGAGAGAGAGGGAGGAAGGAAGGGAGGGAGAGAGAGAGAGAGAGAGAGAGAGAGAGAGAGAGAGAGAGAGAGAGAGAGAGAGAGAGAGAGAGAGAGAGAGAGAAGGAGCAAGAAAGAGAAATTCAGACAGAGACAGAGAGAGAAACAGAGACAAAGAGAAACAGAGACAGAGGAAAAAAGACAAAGAGATAAAGAGACATAGAGATGGAGACAGAGACACAAAGAGAGACAGAGAGACAGAGGCAGAAAGAGAGAGAAAGAAAGAGAGACACACACAGAGAGAGAGACACAGAGAGAGAGAGAGAAGAGAGGCCCTGCAAAGGATATTGCAAAGTACCCATTATAAAGGGGAGTGATATGCATACCTATATAACTATGGGCAAATTACTTTACTTTTGAGGTTCAATTTCCTAAAATGAGAGTCCCCTATAAAGTCTCTTAGATATTCTTATGATTGCATAATGCTATGAACCCTTGATCCCTGCCTCCAGGCTCAGAGAGTTAAGGATACACATATAAGACCACAGTCTGTACTCCTAAACCAGGCCAACCAGAGTTCTTGAGTTGTCTTTTGGTTTGTATCAGAAGAAAAACACTAAAAAAAACAACAACAAAAAAAAACTTTCAGAGAGTGCTGATGGGAACTTTCTTGATTACTGTGGGTACATAGGGCACAATGCCCAGTTTGTGGTGATGTGTCATAGTTTTACTATTCCACTACTGAGTCCAACTTTGCTTTCTAATTCAGATTTTAATCACACGTGGGAGTGGATAATGCAGTTCACTGGGCTGGAGTCACAAACTCTCAAGTAGATTATTAGCTCCATGTACTGAAATTACTATGCTCATGCAGGTCAGTCATAAATATGTTCTGCTAGCCGAGCAAGGGATAAGTTCTAAACGACGACATTCACAAGGAGTATGATCTGAACAAAGGGAAAATATGTAGGATCACCTAGATCCAGATGTAGAAATAAATAACTTTTTTACCATCTTCTCCAGAAAATAGGATAAAACCCCCAAATAAGGTAAAATGAATTATTTGAGATTTTACCCCTACATCTTTGTTTTTACTTATACTGCTCCCTCCACATTCAGAATGCCCTCCTATCTATACTAAATCTTAATTGCCCCTCAAGGGCAACTTTTTTTCTAGAAAACTTCTTTATTTGGAGCTCATTCTGAGCTCTCCTTTTACTGTAACATTCCTATAATTCTTATGATCTACACAATTTAACATTTGATTATATGTCACCTATTTATCTCCATTTTTTGCATATTTATCTCACATCCATAACTAGAGTGACTATTTTTAAAAGGAAGGGATCCAGTCTTGTGTTTGTTTTTTCTCTTCTTTTCAGTCCTGGGCTTAATAACCATCCATATCTCCACCTCAGTCATGTTTACTTTTTATTTCTCCTAACTATCTATAGACTTAAGAGGCAGTTTGGTAGAGTGAATAGGGAGCCATTCTTGAAGCAAAGAAGGTATGAGTTCAAATGAGATAAAAATTATGAAAAATAGTGCCTGGCATATAGAAAGCACTATATAAATGTCATCATCATTATCATCACTTATTGTTATTATTATGTCCTCCCCCTGATACATATTGACTGTGGTTCTCCAAATGAGTCAATTAATATCTCCATTCCCATCCCACCTACCCCAACTCTTTAAGACTTAGAATTTCAAGAAAAGGTTTCTTTTGATAGATGGGTCTCAGCCTGATCTCCCTAAACCACTGAAATCACTAATTCCTTAAAAAAACAAACTCGCCAATCACAGGATAAGGACACTTGGGAATTGGTTCCCACCTTTACCAGCATTACATGAAAGATTACTTGATGGGACAAAATTCCCAGAGGCAGCTCCGTTTAAATTTTTTAATTCATTTGCTAGTTCTTGGTTTAGTCTAGTCTCCTCATTTGACTCTGTAATGTCCTGATGCCTTAAACCTCGACTGAATTGCTGATTATAATTGTACACTTTACGTATCCTGTTTAACTTCTCTGAACTTCATCTTGTCTAAAACTGGCAAAATCATATTTCTAGGTAGATATGTATATGTCTCACAGGATAGGTAGAATTTTGTGATTATGTTTGATCTATAATTTCATCAGCATAGGGAATTTCTGTGTGAGAAAATTCCCCCTATTAATGCAGATTCATATTCTGTGCCTTTATTTTAGAGAATTTCTTGGGCATTAAGAGATTAAATGATTTCGTTAGACACAGAGGAAAGAATTAAACTCATGCCTTCTTGACTTAGGCGGCATCTGCCTATCCACTAAGATCATAGTGTGTTTCTTGAGAGTACAGGATGGTTGTGCTGGCTAAATGCGAGAATATGTGTAAATATTCCAAAGTTTTGGGACACACTGTACACATTTGTCAATTGCTATTGTTATTAATTTCATTTTAATCCTATGTAATTATATATTACTATATTATATATATATACATATGTATATATATATATGTATATATATATATATATATATGTATATATATATATATATAATTCTATACTTATGTATCCTTTGATTATGAACCTGTACCTGATTTCTGCATCCTATCTCTACCAAATTTCAGGATATTTCACTCTTCTACCTCTCATCTGTCCAACTGGATCATATCCTAGACCTTGTTTACTTGCACAATGGGCTGTAATGCTCCAGTTCCACCACTTCATTTTGACACCATTCCCACTCTATTTTTTAGGCTTTTTGGTCCTAGGAATTGGTAATGTTCAGATTCTTGCTTCCTTCCCATATATCGTCTGACACGATAGACATGGAGTAGGTAGTCAATAAATTCTTATTGACTTAGTGGCTCTTCCTAGCATTGTACCAACTAAGGAACAGATACAAGTCCTTCTGGCAGTGGAAAAAAAATGTTCAAGGAATGAAAATGCATAAAAAGACTTAAGTCTAGGGTTATGCTTATAAAAAGAATTGGCCATATGTTTTATTCCTGAATCATGTCTTTACTAGGCTAGAGGTGCTTTGAGCTGAATGCATAGGAGAATAAGAAGTCAGATAAGGCAGCTCCAATCCATGCTCTCCTAAAAGGATGAAAATCTGAAGCATCTACTGGGAAGGCAAAGGAAATTGAAGCTTCCACAATGTCAGCTGACTGGACAGAAGTGAAGATCTTGAATTTGTGAGTTCTGCTACCTTTCAATGCACAAACACAAAACACAACTACATAATGCAGTGTGGAAATTAAATATGCTATGCTATATCAGTTCTAGGCACATTAGCAGAGATTGAAAATGGCTTCACGCTTAGACATTTTCAATGGATGATAAATAGGGTTAATGGATTGTGACTGAAACACTCCTGCCCTCCTAAATCTTCCAGGAAGCTTTTAAAACTGGTAAATACATATTCCTCACAATGGTCTGCTGAAGTCTACTCTAATTCAATTTAGTGCTGCATAGGAGTCTGCATTAATGTAGAAACCAGCATGCAGAATGATCTAATCCTAGGCATTTTTCAAAGGGGAAAAAAAAACAACAACTTTTCAAATGTCTTTAAAGTCCTGGGCATCATTAGTCTATGGCAAAAGCTAGACCTTTTAAAACTGTAAACCGGGATCATTATTCAAGTTCAATATGTGTGTTTACCTGGGGAGATTTCATATACAGAGCTATTATTTGAACTTAATTTGCAAGTAAGTATACAGCAACAGGAGAGGGTTATGGGAAGGGGGCAAACAAATATAAAAGAAATTATAGCTGTTTGATTATTTGGGAGTAGGTGAGGGATAGGCCCTATACTGCAATTTTCTGAGAATGTGCCCTGACAGTGTGAGAATACATCCAAAAAAGAATGGGGCTATAAATATAAACAGAGGAAAATTAAGGGATAATTAACAACCCATCGCACTCAAATGTCGTAAAGCTTTGAGCCCATTTTAAAACAAATTAATAGTATTTTGTTTTTCCTTGTGGTGTGAAGGTGAATGTTGAAATGTTGAAAATTATCTTTGCATGTATTTGGAAAAATAAAATACCATTTAAAAACAAAACAAAACCTTGTGTTCCAAATTTTTCTTCCTTTTCCTCCATCTCTTCTAGACAGCAAGCAATTTGATATAGGTTAAACATGTACAATCCTTCTAAACATATTTCTATATTCATCATGCTGTGCTAAATAAATCAGATCAAAAGTGGGGGAAACATAAGAAAAAAAAAAAAACAAGCAGCAAACAACTACAATAAAAAAGGTGAAAATACTATTCCTTGATCTACATTCAGTCTCCAAATTTCTTCTGGAGGCAGATGGCTCTTTCCCCATAGATGTATTGGAATTGCTTTAAATCACCTCATTGTTGAAAAGAGCTAACTCTATCAGAATTGATCATCACATAGTCTTGTTGTCTCTATATACAATTTTCTCTTGGTTCTACTCACTTAGCATCAATTCATGTAAATCATTCTAGGCCTTTACTGAAATCAGCTTGCTTATTCTTTCTTATATAACTATATTATTCAGTCATTTCCTAATTGATGGGCATCCCCTCAATTTCTAGTTTCTTGCCACTGTAAAAAAAAAATTGTACATATGAGTCTTTTATCCCTCTTTTATAATATCTTTGAGATACAGATCCAATAGAGATGTTGCTGAATCAAAGAAGGGTATGCACAGTTTTATAGTCCTTTGAGCACAATTATAAATTGTTTTCCAGAAAGGTTGGATCATTTCAAAACTCTATCAAAAATAAATATTGAGCCAATTAAAAAAAAGACTTATTAAGGTCATAATTATGAGTTATGTCAAGGACATGCAGTGGTCAGAATAACATGGAGAGTGTGATACAGTAGAAAACACATTGGGTTTGGAGTCAAAAGATTCAGATTTTAAATCTATTTCTGCCCTTTAATACTATGTAGCCTTGGGCCAACTTCTCTGCATTTGTTTTCCTCATCTATAAAAATGAAGCAGTTGAAATAGAAAATGTCTAAATTCATTTTTAATCTCTCAAATCTAGAATCTTATGTACTACCAATAGACCTAGGGGCAGTCTGAGGAGAAATAAGACACCAGAAATTTTATAGAAATATAAGATGGACTTAGACCATCAGTTCCTGTTTAGGGAAGTAGAAGGAAGACATTAAGAACTCAATATCAAGAGATGAAGAAGAGTCATCACTTGGAGACCTTTCCTTTGAATGATCATAAACCTTTTTCAACATGAGGGAAAAGGATGTCACCTCTCCCTCCTTGTTTGTTTCCTTTTATTTTTACTTAATAGTATTTTATTTTTCTTCCAATTATATAAAGATAGTCTTTAGAATTCATTTTTGTAAGATGATGAGTCCCAAATTTTTTCTTTGTCCCTCCCTTACATCTCCCCTTTCCAAGCAATTTTATTATAGATTATACTTGGACAATCATCTTAAATATATTTCCACATTAGTTATATAAAAAAAAAAGATTCAGAAGATCCAGGCCATAATAGAGGGTTCTAACAAAAGGTGATCCACTAGAGAAATGACAAATTATTCTAGAAAATCAACCCCATAGGTCAGAAAGTGTCCAACACGTTATTGGAGAAAAACAAAGGACAACTAAAAATAACTCCATAATAGGATGAAGCAGTTAGGCACAAAATAAAAGGATGCTCAACTATGCACGTGTCAATGAACATGAGCTTGGACAGACTGTATGAGTTAATGGAGGAAAGAAGGGTCTGATGTGCCATGGATCACTAAGAGATGGACATGACTGAACAACAATACCCAATGGGAATTCAGGGCTTCCTAATAAAAGAGAAATTAATAATTGAATCCTCCAGTGAATTTTCATGGTTTGAGTTGCAAAAAATCTAGGTTGGAACCTGAGCCATCCAAGGTGAGCATTGGTCCTTTAATTCCCAATGGAGAGTTTGATTAAAGAAAGAGAGTTAGATAACCATTCTGGAAATCACATCTTTCTTTTTCCTTTATTTCTTTTTCATTCCTGCACAGAGTCTACCTTAGTACTTCAGGAAATGCTCAATGATTATTTCATTAAGAGAACAACTCATTGATGCCATTTAGGTACAGGTGATACTTCTGTACTGGACAGTACTGGAAAAATAGATCAGACGTCATTTTAGGCATGGGTGACAGAGATTTCAGAATGGTATTTTGAGGAATTTTATGCAAACTTTATTTTCTCTTTGTCCCCTGTACCTCATTTCTGGGATCAAATTTGGAAATCAGAGGCTCAGGTGAGGTCTACAATTCTTACCAGGTACTTAATCTTCCATTAGGGCCTGGATCCAGATTCCTAATTTCATTTCTTTTGATAGCCACTCATATTTCCTCCTGTCTTTCATCCTGGATGGAGAAAGGAACCACTCAGAATAATGAAATGGAGTGCCTCAGAAGGAGCTGTGAGCATATGTACATTTATTCACAACAATACTGCTCAGAATTCAGGCATTTAAACCAATTGGGCATGCATTTGCTATATAATTTAATTAGTACTTATGGCAGGCACCCTAAGAGCTCCTATTGCACAGTTCCTATTACAAATAATTATAAAATATACATATAATATTGGGAATGATGGGTCCTTTGTGATTACAAGAGTTTAATTCATTCAAGAGTTCTACTGACGTCATGCAGGGCAATAGCTATTTATGAATTCTGCAAAGTACAGGGGACAGATCTTTCTCCCAGGAAAGTGCATTTGTCATGATAGCACTTCACATTATTTAAATATTCATAATGAAGTCAATAGAGCAGACACACAGATAATCACCAAACCGTGCAAACTGCTTGATTTCAAATCCAAATAAAGGCTTGAGGCAAAAGAGAAGAGTATGAAGGATGTAGTGCCTTAATGAGAAACCATGGTCAATTTTTATTAGAATTTTTCCTGGAGAAGAATAGAGAAATATCAAAAATATTTGGGATGGTACAGATGCTTACATATAAGGGGATAGAAAAGAATTAGTGCCTGTTTTGGGTCAGATGGACTAAAACTGAGTCCTCATGTTTTTTGTCTCATTCATCTTAAAAATAGAAAAGTACACAAATTGATCCTCTATTTGATATTTGCCACAGCTGGGGGAGACAAAGCACCTTCTTTTTTATGCTGCTTACCACAATCTTCAGAGATTAGCAGTAGTATTGTGATATCTTTCTTTCAGTTACACGGTAAGCTCTTTGGGTGATAGCAACATAGAAAACTTCAGCAGTGATAATTTCTGTCATTTTGCTTAGGGCCTGGGATGAAGTTTCATTCATTCATTCAGGCACTTAAAGAATTCCTAAGATGTCTCTTTATTGTCTTAATAAATCCTTTCCTCAGAGATTATGCAAGTGATTCATGCAGACGGAAGCCTGGGAAATACTTAAATAGGTGTTTTCATATAGGCTTGAATATTTTAATAAATTGATATACTAATTACTAATGTATTTTTATATATTCTTTAATTGTGGGCTAAGTCAGAGTAACTAAAATATCTGCTGATCAAGGAGAAGTAAATAAGAAAGTACCAGAAGGGAAACAAGAATAGGTTTTGTCCTTTTTCCACCCCATTCCTGGAGTAGCATAGAAACAATTTCCCTCCATCTGTCTCTTGGAAAGAGATCATCTGGCCAGATGAGCTGTGAATATAAATCATTCTTCATTGTCTTAACTTCAGTCTTTGAATGTGAAATCACTTAAATATTACCCGAATTATATTAAAGATTTCTGATTTTTATCACTTGAAATACCATGATTTATAATTTGATAGATGAATTCTAGGGACTTCCTTACCCACTTCATGGTTAATTGACTTTCTGAGAATCACATAGTTCCTGGGGATTTGAACCTGTGTTCACTACTCTTTCCATTAAACCAGGTGTTTGTTGTTCAATCTTGTCCGATTTCCTGACTGTTGTACTATAGAGTACCAATAATGTCTATGGAGTTTTCTTGCTGAAGGTTCTGAAAGTAATTTACCATTTCCTTCTCCAGTGGATTAAATTAAATAGGTCTGGAAAAAGGCTCAGCACTCTATCTATTGAGCCATCTAGTTGCCTTTATTTCAACCACATTTTTGACTTTGACCCTTCACTTAGTATGCAACTTTTGAAAGGCTTTTAGACTTATTTATTTTGTAATATATGGGGAAAATATCAACAAATACTTATTAAGCATATGGGACAAAAAGGCAGGATATATAGGAAGTATCATGATACAGTTTCTGTTTTAAAAGAGCTTCTCAAATATGGGGAAAGTAGGGAAAACATGGAAAATAAAGCAACAACAGAAAAGAAACAATAAATACAGAAGATATCACAAAGCAATATAAGTGAAATATAAGTCCTAATAATGGTTAACTAGTCAACTAGCATTTATTAAATTTCTCCTATGTGCCAGGCAGTGAGCTAATAGTGATAATAACAGTGTAAGAGTTAAAATTCTAAAAAGCCTAAGGATCAACTATCACAGAGGAGAGTTTGACATCATAATAATAACTAAGAGTGAGGATCCATGACAAGAACATAGCTGTGGAAGAATATATTTAATTTGAAAGGAGTAGCGGATACAAAAGGGAATGAGACAGAACAATATTAACATGTGAGGAAATTTAGTAATGAAAGGGGAAAAAGAAGATGAAAAGCAAAAACAGAAATAATATTGTCAGTGAGGACATCTAGACTATCTAGGGAGAAAGCAGATATAGGAAAATTGGTTATGGTCATAACCTTGTGACAGAAATATGATAGTTGTTATAGCATACTTGGACAATCTGGATGTCTGCTGGAAGTCTCTCTCTCTCTTTCTCTTTCTCTCTCTCTCTCTCTCTCTCTCTCTCTCTCTCTCTCTCTCTCTCTCTCTCTCTCTCTCTCTCTCTCCTCTTTCTCTTTTTCCAGTCTTCTTTCTCCTTTCTTTCTCCATTTCTCAGAGAAAGAGCAATTAATTAACTAATTAATACTTTGTAGGTTGATTTAATGATTTAATTATGAGTTCCTTCAAAAAGTCTAAGAATCAATGAGAGGAACTGAAATTATTTACTTAATTATCACAGTCACTGAAGAACTAGGTCTCAAGAGTGGAAGTGATGAGAATCGTGGGGGAAATTAACTAACAAATATTGGAATTTATGACAAAGAAAAAAGAATCAACATGCTTTGGTATTGGGTAAAAGCTAGGAATTATTATAACTTTCTTAGGAGTATACTTATAATCTTGTATGCACTTTGGAATATGCCTGATACTTGACTCCAGAATGGAGAATTTTGTCTTGCTGAATAAAGACCATAGTGATTGTTTGAACTTGAACCAACTCTTCTTTAATATGATTCTTTGCTTAGAGACACTAAGTATTCTTCTTTCTCTCCCTTCATCAAGAAGATATCTCTCAGTTTTCATAATAGTCAATTCCTAGTGACTATAGCAAGCACATCTCTGGATTTTGAGACTGGGTAGTTATGGTTATTGAGGAACACATAGAAAATGTCAGTGTCTCTTTATCTCTTTGTGAAAAAAAAGACTATACCAATATACTGATTGGTATATAGATTGTACCAATAGTAGAGACTTCAATATAGATTACCCATAAACTGATTTTATGTGAATATTCAGAAAATGAAAGTGGTAATTGTAACAAAATAGAATGGCTTCACTTATAACAGATGTTAACTTGATTTCCTTTATTGACAATATAGACCAAGAGAATCAAGATGAATTGTACTGAAGCATTTAACAAAATCTCTTGTACTATTCTTGTGAACTACCTGGAGATATGTGGGCCACATAACAAAATAGTTAGATGAATTTGGAGCTGGTTGAATGCCTAGATCTTAGCAGTAGTTACGAATGGTTTTGATGTTAGCTTGGAAAGAGTTGCCAGTTTCGTAGAACAAGTCAAACCCTCTCATTTTACACATGAAGAATTTATGACACACAGAGGTGGGATTATTTGCCTAAAATCACACAAGGCAATAGGTATCAGAGGCACAGTTTATACTTAGATCTTTCCATGGAGAAAGTCATTGAATAAAAAAATGATAAATGGCTTCAATCCCTGGAAGCTGAAATTCAGAAATAGTATAGCATTGGAGATAGACAATTGACCTAAAGTCAGGAGGACCTGATTTGAGTCACTGTCACATAATGGCCGTATGATCCTGAGTAATAACTTTTTAGTGTCCCAGTCTACTCTTTTTGACTATATTCAATTCTTTGAAATTTGTAGATACACAATGATAAAAGTTTATTTCTTAATATGTTCCCTACACCAAGAAAAATGTGGGACCAGCCCTCTGTTTTCATCAATGCCTTGAATATAGTCAAAGACAAAATGTTTATCAAATTTACCTGTAACATAAAGTTAGGAGAAGATAAATTCAGGATCCAAAAGAAAAAAAAATTAACACAATAGACTATTAAGCTGAATCCAACTTAGTAGGAACAAACATAAGAAATTTCACACTTGGGTTCAAAACATCATCTGTAAAAGTCTAAGGTATGAGAGGCACAGCGAGATAGCAGTTTGTTTGAAAATAATCTTCAAACTTCAGTGGATATTGAGTTCAATACAAATCTATAGTATAATAGGAAAGGCATTTTAATTCGACCTTAAGTTACATTAATATAGGCATGACATATAGGACCAAAGATGTGAGAACAGTATATAATTCCACTTTGCCCTTTTTAGACTGATCTACTACAGTACTATGTTAATTTCTGTGCAACACATTTTGGGAAGGGTTTTGATAAGTTGGAAGTCATCCATAAAAGAACTATCACATGTAAAAGTGGTTGGACTTGTTGTCTTTGGCCTAAAGCGAAGAATTAAGAGCAATGGGAGGAAGCTGAAAAGAAGTTTGACATTTAGGTTTGACATAAGAAAATATTTTTCTGGCAATAACAATCTTCCAAAATAATAATGAACTCCCTTGGGAGGTAGTGTGTTTTTGTCACTGGAGAAATCTTCAAGCAAAAGGTGGCATCTACTTGTCAGATATATCAAAACAGAGTATTTCTTAGGTATAATTTGGATTAGATGGTCTCTGACGTCCCTCCTAAGTCTATATTCTATAGCACTCTTCAGGTTCATAAATTATTATTCTCAAAACAATTCTGTGAGAATGGTAGTACAAACATAATCATCCCCTTTGAATAGACGAGAAAATTGAGACCAAGAATTTAAAAATAATTTCCCTAAGATCATACAAATCATAATATTTGAGCCAATTTCATATCACCAATTGACTTCTAGATATATCAACTAGAAAGTAAATAGATATTTAAAATAAAACATTCCAAAACTCATCAGTTCTCTCCTAAACCCCATTCTTCTTCCTGATTTCTTATTTTCTGTACTTCCTGATTTCTGTGGAGAATATCACCATTTTTCAAGTGACCCAGTATCACAATTTCAATTTCATCCTTGACTCTTTACTCTCTCTTACCCTGCATAACCATCATTTGCCAATCTTTACTTCTAACATCACTAAAATTCATTCACTTATCTTTACTTACACAGCATCTGCCTTAATTCTGGCCCTAATAATGTCTCACTTAGACTATTGCACTAATCTATTACTTGATTGCCTTTCCTCAAATCTCTCCCTTTTCCAGTCCTTCCTTTACACAGTCATGTAGCTGATTTCTTAAAACATCAAATTCTCTGTGTCACTTCCCTAGTTAGTAAACTATTGATTTCTTATTACCTCTAAAATAAAATATAAGCAATTCTTAGCACATAAACTGTTTTATACCCTTGCATTATTATACATTGCTCTTCTTCTTGAAACCTATGGACCAAACTTTTTTTTGTTCTTTATAAATAAAGCTTAAAATTCTGCCTCCATACCTTTGCATAGGTTGTTCCCCTTGTCTGGAATGCCCTCCTCAGTCATCTCCATCTCCTAGAATCCTTTGTGTCCTTCAAGGTTTAGTAGAAGTGCCACTTTCTCCATGAAGCTTTTCTGAATTCTTTCTGCTATTAAATGGGCCTTTGTCCTTTGTGCCCATTTTGCATATATCTTTATGTATCCACAATTTGCCCTCTAACCAGATAGTATAAATTGTTTCAAGTTAGGGATTGTTTGCATAATTTTATCGTTAGCATAGTGGAGACCCAATAAATCTTTCCTGATTGATTAATTGAACTGTATTTAAAAACAGATATTTTGATTCCAATTTACCTGAAGAGCATTACCTCAAACTCCAGGTGTGATGAAGAGGACCACAAGACGATTGTCAGTCAACTAATCAAAAAAAGCATTTATTAGGTACCTATTATATGCCAATGTATTGTGCTCAGTGTAAGGATAAAAAGAAAGGCAAAAAAATCATGGTCCCTGGTTCCCTACAGAAATGTGGGAGACAACTTGAAAATAACTATATGCATATAAGACAATAGAGTTCAGGGGAAGATAATCTCAGAGGGAAGCTACTTATTTCTTTGATTTTCTTTTTTTTTCTTTTTTTTCTCTTTTTTGGGGGGAAATGGGAACATCCTTTGCAAAGGGTATGATTCAAGACGAGTCTTAAGAGAAGAAAGGTAAACTAGAGAGATGAAGTGAAAGAAAGGGAGTATTGTAAGCAAGGGAATCAGTAAGTACAAAGATACACACAATAAAGAAATCTAGGCTTTCTTCACAGAAGAATTTGAAATGGGTTCCAATCCCAGCATGTTTCTTTTCAGGAATGTCCAATGAGAACTTTCCCTCATTCTATTCTGAATTTTTAGAATATTATTTTTTAGTCTCTGTGCGACTAACATAATAGCACATATCTGTAGTCTTTACTAGTAGAGATGCTGAACTTTGTGGATCAAGTGCCTTCCCCATATTTAGTGCATATAATAGTGAACCCAGGACAAGCAAACTGACCCACATTAGAAAAATAGAAGATGTTCAAGGATCTCATGAGATTACCAGTGGGGTTGTTCCCTGAGTAGCTACTGAATTTCTAGTCTGGAAGAGATAGGGAGGCCCATACCATCATCATCATCATCATCACCATCATCATCATCTTCATGTGTACAAAGCATCTTGCTAAGTATTCTTCACTGAAATTATTCCAAAAGAAGATATGATCCTCTAATGGTCACATTGTCTATAATTATAGATTACTGACAGGACAAATGTTGCAAAATAAATGTTCCAAAATCATGTGATGGAATAGAGTAGGGTAGGAGTGGGAGTAAGCCAATAAAGAAAGAAACACATACATAACACTTTCTGTTGGCTTTAGTGACTAAGTTTGTTTAATTTCAAGCAGTTTCTTTTGTGGAGTGGGCAAAGGGGAGGAGGATAAGTGGGGTAGGTTGGAGAAACAAGGGAGAAAGGGGTGAAGGGAAAGGTGAAAGATAGGCTCCTGTGAGGGGGTGGGAAGGTGGAGGTTGGTACCTTAAACCTTCCTTTTAAAACTTCAAGAGAAAGTAATTAAATCTAACAGAAGCTGCTGCACATAAAGAGCTGCATTTACATAGATACCAGCACCATTTCATGTAGAGGAAATGTCAGTTTTCTATAAATATGCAGGTTCTGTCATTACCACCAGAATTATTCATTAGACTGTAAATCAAAACAAGATGAATGTACTGAGCCAACATTAGGACTCCAATCCCCTTGGAGGCAGCCTGTAAAACCCAAGGAGATCTCTCATGTATATTACAGGTCTGGATCTGCTCATTCACAAACAGGAGGATCATAGATGCCTTGTTGGGTCATCATCAAACGGATGGCTACCAGGGGATGATATTCCTCCCCAGAAATAATAATACTTAGGATTTGGTTTCAGAAAGAATCGATGTTGTCAAAAGCACCGTGTCAATCCCCAAATATAATCCAGTGGCTCTCTTTCTTCATTCTGACTTCACTATTAATTATATTTGTGTCTATAGATAAGCCATGAAATCTTTTTGCCTGAAATCAATCCCCTATGGACAATGATCATCATTAAACTCAGTCTTTAATGAGTAACATAATTCCATTCCCCTCATCCCTAATTCATCCTTATGATTCTGAATTTCCTTTCACTCTCCTTTGAAATTTATTCTCCATTCCCCATTGACTCCTTTCTCTTTCTTATTCCAACCCTCTTCAACTCGATCCTATCCAACCTCCCATTCTAAAGTTTTCCAAGCCTCTCATGTTCTCTGGAATGTCTGTTCTTTTTCATCTTAAATAAGTCTCCACCTTCTTGCAGTCACTGAGATTTGGTTTCTTACTCATGACACAGCACCCATGACTACCCTTTTCACCACTGGTGGCACTTTCACTCATATTCCACTCTCATGATAGAGGTGGGGAATTGAAATATTTTTTATTCTCCATTGCTACTTCCAGACTTTCTATCAACCACTAGTGAGTCACCTCTCCTTAGAGAGTCATTCAATGCATATTTATGACCCAGTCAAGATTCCTATAGCTTTTAGCTACAAATCTCCAAAACACTTTATCCTTCCTTAAATTCTATGCCTATTTCACAATCTGTCTCTCTTCCTCATCTGCTTTCTATCCAAGGGGCATCAATAAATATTGACACTCATTCAACACTCGTAATCTCTTTATTCCTCAGTTTACTCATTTAAAATAATCTACTACATCACTTCCTTGCTCTCTACTTTTTTATGTTCTTTTTTGTGTAGTCCATTATCATATTGGCATTGTTATCATGGACAAATCTTTTTATTCCTCCAATTATTTATTAGCTGTGTAATACCTAGAAAGTCACTGAATCCCTCCCAGAGCAAGTTTGGGTGTTTTTTTTTTTTTTTTTTTTTTTTTTTTTTTTTTTTACACAAACTCTCAAGACAGAAATGCTTTTGTTGACTTGACTTGCAGTCACTTTCAAGAAAGCAACTAGTAAAAAATGAAACTTTTGTTTGCTTCTTATTCACCAAAATTCTGCAAACGTCTTCACTCTGCAAGTGTCCTTCCTGCCTCATTCTCTTAGAGCAAATATTCCTAAATCCACAAATATACCCCACCCAAAAGAGTTCATGGATGTATTTCAAAGGGTCCTATAATTTTGATGGGGGAAAAATGTTTTTTCTTTCAAAATCATTGTTTTTCTTTGTGTTTATATATATGCTTATCTTATACATTTATAGAATTCATGTTAATAATGCAATAATGTCGAGTTATTTTGGCAAAAGGTTTAGAAATTTCACTAGTCATCCAAAGGAATCACAAAAAAGGTGCAGAACCTTTGCTGGGGAGATATGGCCATGAATACCTGAAGGCCATCTAAGGCTACCTCTGTTTATGTGCTATTTATGACCTTCAGCATTAACTATATATCAAGCTAGTGTCCTTTTTACAACTTCAACAAATTACGACCCCCAAAGGTTCCCAGGCATTGATTTTGAAATGTATGAGAATTCTAAGAAGCAAAATTGGAAGGCTTTAAACAGTGGTAGCCTGGTAAATGTTTAACAGTCTATAAAAAAAGTCTGCAAGACACACACTTTTAAGTTTAATCTGTTTAATAAGTTTTAACACTTCCTTAAATCTAGACCATCAACACAATAGTAAATCAACTTGAACTTTGCAACATTTGTTTATTTCTGAGATGTAAATGCTCACACTGAAAATTTAACAATTGAGCTCTCCAGTAGCAAGTCAAATCAGTTCTCCTGGCCTTAAAGATAAAATCAGAGAGACCTTTTCAACCCTTGCTCTGCCTCCTCTGCTCTGTCCACAAGTGTAACATGTTTTTCTTTTGCATCAGCTAACAGAGGCCACAGAGAAATGGGAAAAGCATAGACAAGGGGTTGGACTTAGAAATATAAGACATAAATTTCAAATCCAGCCCCCCATGGTAATATCCATTCTCCCATTAACTGTTAACCAATTAAGTTAATTCCTATCTTTGGGAGTATCTGTTCTTTAAAGGGCATATAAACTGAGAGACAGCTGCCATGAGGATCTGTTGCCTAAGAGAGAGGGTTGAATGATCTTTCTTTTATTAATAAATATTCTGGCTTTGCTAATAAAGTGATTAAATAACCAGAATCTACATCTTGTTATCCTACTCCTCCATGATTAAAAGCAGCTTATCTATTTAGTCCTATGGCATATATACACAGATACATATCTATCTATATATCTATATATATACATATATATAATATTGCATATATTACACTATTCTATATCAAATAAATATATCATGTACAAGTGAAGCTAATATGTATATGTAGTTATGTGTTTATATACAATATTTATAGTGTGTTCCCAAGTCTTCATGTGTTAAGCTATTAAAGCTGTTAAGAGCATTTAAAACTTAAAACTGAATTCATTCAATATATTAATAATATATAATATTATAATATTCTATATGATATTCACTTTATGTGATATTAGATTATAGAAGTCTGTGAATATAGAAATAGAGATAAATCTGATGTAATATTGATTAAGTATAGGCAAATCCAAAATTATTTATTAGACACCCACTATATGACAGGCATTGGATTAAGCACTGGGGATGTAATTAATGAAAAGAAAGACAGTCTGTCAAGGAGCTTACAATCTAAAAGGGTGAAATAACACCCCAAAAAAGGCATAAAAATGGGAGAGGGAGCATAGCATAGAAAGGGATATCAGCCATGGGTGTATTTTTTTTTTTCTGTAGAGTTAAAACCAGGCAGGGCAACAAATGAAAGTGTAGGGAACTGAGGGTCTAGTTTCTGTCCTATGAAAAGGAAGCTTTTGAGACCCTCCAGCCCTCTAATCATAGGGAGAGGAGAATGAGGGATATGATGTAAATCTAGGTTTGAGTCAGCAGCATGGTAGTGAGTTTAGAAATGATGAGCTTCAGATCTGTGGAGAAGGAAGGAATTTGTGACTAAAGAAGAAGTGGAACTCATTATTGAAAACCAATAGATACTTTTGATTATATTAAGTTGAAAAGTTTTTGTACTAACAAAACTAGTGCAGATAAGATTAGAAGCAAAGCAATAAATTGGGAAAACATTTTTTTACATTTAAAGGTTTTGATAAAGGTCTCATTTCTAAAATACATAGATAAATGGTCAAAGGATATGAACAGACAATTTTCAGATGAAGAAATTAAAATTGTTTAGTCATATGAAAAAGTTTTCTAAATCATGATTGATCAGAGAAATGCAACTTAACACAATTCTGAGATATCACTATACACCTGTCAGATTGTCTAAGAAGACAGGAAAAGACAATGATGAATGTTGGAGGGGATTTGGGAAAACTGGGACACTAAAACATTGTTGGTGGAGTTGTGAACTGATCCAACCATCCTGGAGAGCAATTTGGAATTATGTCCAAAGAGTTATCAAACTGTGTATACCTTTTGATTCAGCTGTGTTTCTATTGGACTTATATCCCAAAGAGATCCTAAAGGAGCAAAAGGGACCCACATGTGCAAAAATATTTGTAGCAGCCCTTTTTGTAGTGTCAAGAAATTGAAAACTGAGTGGATGCCCATCAGTTGGAGAATGGCTGAATAAATTGTGGTCTATGAATGTTATGAAATATTATTGTTCTATAAAGAATGATCAGGAGAATGATTTTAGAGAGACCTGGAGAGACTTATAGGAATTGATAGCTAAGTGATAAGAGCAGAACCAGGAGATCATTATATATGGCAACAACATGCTCATACGATGATCAATTCTGTTGGACATGGCTCTTTCCAACAATGAGATGATTGATGCCAGTTCCAATGATCTTGTGATGAAGAGAGCCATCTATACCCAGAGAGAGGACTGTGGGAACTGAGTATGGATCACAACATAGCATTTTCATTCTTTCTGTTGGTGTTTGCTTGCATTTTGTTTCTTTCTTGTTTTTTTTTTCCTTCTTAATCCGATTTCTCTTGTGCAGCAAGGTAATTGTATAAACATATGTGTGTGTGTATAATTTAACATATATTTTAACATATTTAACATGTATTGGATTACCTACCATGTAGCAGAAGGGGCAGGGAGCAAGGAGGGGAAAATTTGGAATACCACAATGTTTTGCAAAGGTCAATATTGAAAAATTACCTATGTGTATGTTTTATAAATAAAAAAAAAAACTTTAATAAAAAATAAATAAAAAATAAATGATGAGCTTAACCTGAAAGAAGCATCTTGTCCCATGGAGATGAAACCAAGCAGAGTTGTAGAGATAAAGTGGGTATATATGATATAGACATATGTGTTCTGCACCTGTGATTTCATGGATGTATGAAACTCCTAGAAAGAAAGCTCTTTCTACTAATGTAGTTGAGGAAGTATCCTGACACTTTAGTCTATAGTTACATGATAAGTTAACACTAAGAGGTTACATTTTTGCTTTTCCATGTATTTCTCCTTAACTGGACTCTGTGTTCTCCCTAACATCCTTCTGTTCAAAAATACCTTTTTTTTTTCATGGAATAACCTCATTATTTCTCCCTTTCTATAAAACCCAACACTTTCCTTCTCATTCTTTAAAATAGCACCTCTTTTCCCACCCACTTCTATAGTGAAGAAAGCACTCAATTTAGAGTCATAAAGTATGTCTTTTACGTTTCCTGTGTGCTCTTGAGCAGATTGCTTTACCTCTCTGTACCTAAAATTCTTTATAAAGAATTTTGATTAGATCATCTCTAAACTTTTTACAGTTCTAAGCCTATGATTCTCCTTCACATGAATTAAATACCTGAAGAAGTCTGTTTTCCTCAAGTGTCATATACCCATTATTCTGTCATCTGAGTTTCAAATTGCAGGATTTGCATGTGCATATTTTGTCTCTCCCCAGCTCCACTCTCATTAAACCTGTAAACTCATATGTATGTCATGATGCTTTTGTTCCCCATATTTAGGTACACATAATAGGTCTTGAATAAATTTAATTTATGAAGCGAACAATAAGTTGATTGAGAAACCAAAATCATGTTCAATAAAGCAATAACTTTTAGATTCCTACCTTGGCATATTAAAGAATGGTGGCTAGTCCATAGTTACATATCAGTCAGTGACAGTAATTCCTCATATCTTTAGAAATATTATATGTTACATAGATGTCTATATAGGTGAAGGAGATGATTTCTAGATTAATTTTTTAAAATTTTTGACTTGTATGTAATTTGGGTCTAACGGATTTGTACTAGACAGCTTAAAATGGATTCATTATTCTGCTGTCACTATAGAACTTGAGGTACATTGGGGAACCAATAAGAATATCTACTATTTACATAGTATCTTAAGGTTTGAAGAACATTATATTCGGTACCACATAAAATCTTCACAATAAACTTGACATGTAGGTAATTGATGATATTATTATTATTATTATGCCCATTTTAATGATAAAGAAATTGAAGTTCAGAAATGTTTAACTAACTTTCCCAGTGTCACATAAGTAGTAAGTGTTAAAAGAAGGATTCAAATACAGATCTTCCTGAATCTAAGCCTAATATTCTATTCACCATAATCAAGCAATCAGACAATATTTATTAAGCACCTACTCTGTGCTAAACTCTACTAGGGATAGAAAAAAAAGGCAAAATACAGTTCTTGCCCTCAAAGGGTTTATAAGCTAATAGAGAAGACAACTTGCAAATAAATATATATGCTATATGCAGAATAAATAGGAAATAAAAGAAGGAAGGAACTGGAATAAAGAAGTGTTAGAAAAGAACTACTGTTAAAAGATGGGATTTTTTAAGAGTTGGGACTTAAAGGACACCAGTAAGGTCAGTAGTTAGAGCAAAGGAGGAGAATGTTACAGAAATGGGGAACAGTCAGAAAGCATGAAACAAATGGAGAGAGACAGATGAGAGAGAGGAGGAAGGGAGGGAAAGAGAGAGGGAGAAAGAGAAGGAAGGAGAGAGAGGGAGAGGGAAAAAGAGAGAGAGAGGGGGAGGGAGAGTCTTGTTTGTGATATAGGTATCATTGGTTTGAAGAGTATGTGTTGGGGGATAATATTGAGATGACTGGAAAGGTAGGAGTGGGATTAAATGACTTTGAATGCAAAAGAATATTTTGGTTTTGCTCCTGAAGGTAACAGAAAGCCACTGGAGGTTACTAGATAGGATAGAGATGACATGATCAGACCTGCTCTTTGCAAAAATCACTTTAGTGACTAATTGGAAGATGTTAGAATAGAGCACGCCATAGGGCAGGCAGAGCCAGCAATAGACTACAATGATAATACAGAAGTGATAAGGACCTTCTCTAAAATGGTAGCTATGTAGAAGCAAATAAGTGGCTATATGCAAGAGATGTTGCAAACATGAAATCATTAGACCTTGGCAACGGATTGGATGGGAAATGTGTTAGAGATAATTAGGAATCCAGGATGATTCCTATTTCTGAGCCTGAGGGACTAGAAGACTGATGTTTTCCTCCTGGGAAGATAGGAGGAAGTAGGAGAGTTTAAGAGCATTTATGATGCATTGAATTTAGGACATACTTAGTTGCATATGTCTTCTCCAAAGAAATCCTAGATATGATCCTGGAGGCCAGCAGAGATATTGGGGAAGTAGAGGTAGATTTGGATGCAGTAATTAAATCCATGGAAGCTGATGAGATTACTAAGTGAAGTACTCTAAATCCTATTACCTTTCCATGAAAAGTGTAGCCTACATTGTTTGAAGAAAATTCCACAGACCAAACAGTTGCTATTCAAAAACATGCAGGGGTGTTGCAGGAGGTGGGGGGGGAATATAAGAGAAAAGAGATAGACAAACACACACACACACACACACACACACACACACACACACACACACACAGGAGAGGGAGGCAGGGGAGAAGTACATTTTGCCAGGAGAATACTTTTATCTTGCTTATCACTAAAAAAGTATGTGTCAGAAATGCAAAATGTATATGGATTTTAAATGCATTTATTCATGCTTGTGAATACCCCAGAAGCATTTCAAAATATACTATCTTTATAGTAACAAACAATGCAGTAAGATGCAATTGGCAGAATAGCGTTTCGTGTTATATCTACATTGAGTTTTGTGAGCTAAGACTTCCTTGTTGTATAAGGAGGTAATTTTTGGAAGTCTATTAGGATAGGTCTTTTTATCTTAGGCATATGGGTTTGGAGAAAGAGTTAAAGGTATGTCCTTAGAACAACAACAACAATAACACAGATTATGGATAGAGGCAAAAGCATTTTGAAACAGCAGGGCTTCTGCTTCTACCGAAAATAACATTTCTTCTGTTGGGCTCTGTTATTGGGAAACAATCATGTATAACTGCTTTTAAAAAATGGTTTATTCAGGTTGTATTTTGAAATGTTTAACGTAAAGATCAAAATGGCAGTTGAATCAAAGAGCAATAGGAAGTCATGGTAGTTGTGAGCAATCTGCTGTTTATTCCTAATACTGACCCTATGAATGAACTATATATTCTCATAGTTGAGAATTGACATAAAAGACAAAAGCAAGGAAATAAGTGATAGAAAGGAAGGAGCATTGATGATGTGGCAGGGTCAAGGGATTAATAAATTAACAGTCCAGTTTTTGTAATGGTATCCATGAAATACTAAAATTGCCAGCTCATTGGAAAGAGCTTTGAATAAATATTAGTGGAAAGATCATAAGCAAGCATAGGACAGGGTGACAAGGCACAGATGATTAGTGGACATAGAGGTAGAGTGTGAGTCAACAAAATGTAAGTTCAAATTTGTCCTTGAATAAGTACTAACTAAATGACCCTGGATAGAATGCTTAACCTCTCCGAATCTTAGTTTCTCATCTCTAAAATGAGGGTGTTGGAATTGATAAACTCCAAAATAAATACCTTCCAACTACAATTCTATGCTTATTCCATCATACTTGATACTACTGAGATCACAGATCCATAGAAATCTAGAAATATCAATAAAAAAGTAATTTAGCCCAAGCAAAGAATAAAAATTCATGGTAAAGGTCCACAGAAGGAGCAAGACCTTTGGGATTATTATAGAGTTAGGATAATTAGATAACCTGGTCTTTGGAAACTAGTCTATTTCCAGTTTCATACTCTAAAGATTTTCTAGCTTGCCTGAATTTTCCATATTTTTTGCCCTAGTTTCAAAGTATTGAACAACTTGGAGTTACTTCTATACTATATAACAAAGTACTAATGTTTGACTCACATGAAAAGTTCATCTTTATATTAAAATAAAGTAATTCCAGTCATAGATTTTATTTCTTTGTTTCTAAAGCAGAAGAGTGTAAATGTCTTATGTTCCATATAATGGTTCTTCAAGTATTTTGAAACTGCTATTATAACCCACCCTTCACCCTCAGCTCTAGAAATTCTTCCCCAAATTGACCATTTCTAATTCCTCCATCATTTTTTTTAATATAGCATAGTTTCTAAATCCCTCATTATTCTTCTGATCACTTTCCAGTTATGAGAAATTTATTCCATGTTTGAGATATAGTGCAATAAGTGCTGAGAGTAGTTAGACTTATATCTCCTTAAACATCAAATACTACCCAGCATAGTGCAATGGAAACAAATACTATAATTGGAATCTGGGGTCTTGCATTTAAAGTCTGGCTTTGCCACTTTTGACATATGTACTTGTGAACAAGTCACTTAAATTATCTGGCCCTGAACTTCTCCTCATTTGTAAAATGAATGATTTGGATAAGAAGTCTGCTAATATCCTTTCTGGCTACAAAGCTATAGTATAATTAGAATAACTTCTAATTTGCCTTTTCTCCCTCTTTTAAAAAATACTCATATATTTTGCTTTTATGCAACCTTGGTTAGCTCTTATATTGGTTTTCTTCCCAATATTATAGTCAACCATTTTAACAAAATATTTTATGAAAAATAAAAAAAAGAAAAAGGCTAAAAATTTTGTTAAACTGATAAGAGTTGGCTATTATTCCAATATTCTGTTGTTATGAACCTCTTACCACAGCAAAGGAAAATCATCACAATGGGGATCTATGATTTACTTTATCTTCTTTGAAATCTTGATTACTTGAAATGTCATAACATTCATTTTTAGTTGTTTTCTGGGTGTAGTATTTTACATTTACATATTTGTAGTCACTTTTATGTTGTTTTCCTGGTTGTGCTTTACTCATTTTGCATCAGTTCATCTTAGTCTTCCCACGATTCTCAGAATTTTTCTTTTCAATATTTTCTTTCATTCCATTGTAATAGTCATGATAACATTCCATTATATTTGTGTATCACTTTATTTATCCATTCCCCAATTTTATGTATATTTACTTTGTTTTCAATTGTTTGCAACCACAAAAAGTATTACTATAAATTGTTTGGTATGTATTAAGTCTTTTTATTTAAAACCTTTCTTGAGGTTGGTGATTAGCAGTCAAAGTATAAACATTTTACTGCTTTATTTGCACAATTCTAAGTAGCTTCAGAATAGTTATAATATTTCAGAGTTTTTAGAAACATTCATCTTCTTTTATCATTTCTTCTTTTAATTTAATATTAAACATTAAAGTAGGCATTTTGGTCTTATGTATTTCTGTTAGTCATCTATATAACTTGAATACCAAAACATTATCAGAGATATTAAATATAGAAATTTCCCCCAACTGATCAGTTCTCTGATTATCCTATTTAAATTTTGTTGTATAAGAATATTTTTCATATAAAATAAGAAAAATGATCTCTTTGACTTTTTAAGATATCTTTTCCCCAAGTTTCTTTAAGAATTCCTTTTTTATGGCAGCTAATTAGTGTTGTGGATAGAGCACCAGCCCTGAAGTCAAGAGGACCTGAGTTCAAATCTGGCCTCAGACACTTCACACTTTCTGGCTGTGTGACCCTGGACAAGTCACTTAACTCCAATTGCCTCAGGGGAAAAAAGGAATTCCTTTATTATTCATATATGTGTAATTTTATGATATATATTTATATTTTATACATTTTTATTTACAAAATGTATGCATGGGTAATTTTTCATCATTGACCCTTGCAAACCTTCTATTCCAACTTTTCCCTTCCTTCCTCCAACCCCTCCCCTAGATGGTCCAATACATCTTAAATATGTTAAAGTATATGTTAAATACAACATAGGTTGATACAAGTTTATACAGTTATTTTGCTGCACAAGAAAAATCGGATTTAGAAAGAATTGTAAAAATAACCTGAGAAGGAAAATAAAAACACAAGCAGACAATAACAGATAGAGTGGAAATGTTATGTTGTGGTCCACACTCATTTCCTAGTGTTCTTTCACTGGGTGTATGTAGCTGGTTCTCTTCATTACTTAACAATTGGAACTGATTTGGATCATCTCATTGTTGAAGAGAGCCACTTCCATCAGATTAGATCATATGTTATGTTTTTATGGGATGATCTTTTATGTTCATGTCATATGTTAAATTTGAATATATTTTGGAATGTGGCAGAAGATATTTTTCTAAGGCTAATTTCAATCAGACTACTTTGTAGTTTTCTTAGAAGTTTTTGTCAAATGGGAAACTTTCCTAAGTAATTTATTGAATGCTGGTTTATTGAGTTCTTTTATTTATGATTCTCTTTTGTATACTCCATTCTATTGATTTAAATTTACATTTTTAGTCAATGTCAAGTAATTTTAACAATTGCTGCTTTATAACATAGTTTGTGGTTTGGAGGTGCTATTACCTCTTGATCACTAACTTTTTATTACATATATTCTAGATCTTTTGTTTTCCAAATGAATACTGTTATTCTATCTACTATACTATGTTTATTTTTTGGTGGGTTTTTAGAATGAATCAATATCATATTGTGATTAAAAAAAACATTTTTTCCTATATCTATTGTGATAATCATGTGCTTTACATATTTTTGTTTCAGTTGCCCCTGAGAGGTCTGAGGCAAAATATTGTCCATGGCAGCACAATATTCTGTCAGAAAAAATGTACTCCCTGTTCAAAATTACTGAAAAGTTCTCCTCTCTTCTTATACAATATAGCTCTTCACCCATTTGAGTACTTTTCAGTGAGATCTCCCTCACTGGATCAAAACCTCCTTCTTACTACTTTCATCTATTTTATTCCCTTCTTTTACCACCTCTTTTTGCTGAACAATATGAATTACTTTCCCTTTATTGTGGAACCATTCCCTTCTCTCCTTTTTTTGCAATTATTCAAGAGAAAATATTCACTCATCTTTAGAGTTCTAGGTTTTAATTCACTGTATTTGATGACTGCTCTTTGAATGTAAGACCTATTTCTTTAAATGCTACTTTAATCTTTATCCCCTTTAACATTTTTGAAAATAAATCTCTTAATGATCTTTATGGTTCACTGTTTTATACAATATGTGTCCTTTTCTTTTTTTTTTCTTTTTAATAAATAGTCTCTAGATTTATTTCACTACTTATTCTTGTCTTGATGATTATGTTTATCTTTATTGTGCTTCTGATGTTTGTAATGTGCTCATCTTTTACTTTTTCAAGAATATTTCAAATATGTCCATTTTTACAATGTCCATTTTTTAATGTTATTAATTAGGCTTAATTTTGCAAATATGCAATAGTACAGTGGATAGAGAACTAGATTTCAAGTCAGAAAACCCTGAAATTAAATCTCGTCTCAGACACTTAATAGCTGTATAACCAGCTGTAAGCCAGTTGACATCTTTCTTCCTCAATTTCCTTTTGTGTAAATGGGGGAATCATAATAGAAGCTATCTTTCATAATTCATTTGACAGTAAAATAAGATAATATTGCAAAGTATATTGCATTATGGCACTACAAAAATTTTGGCTATTACACTGATGCAGTTTACTTTTCAGCATATATTATTTCATTCCTGGATGTGTTTTCTGATGAGTACAAAAGTGGTTAGGTGGATGGGCATGAGGGCTTCAGGTTAGGAGGGCCTGAGTTTAAATCTAGCATCAGACACTTAATAGGTATATAATACTTGTAAGCTACTTAACCTGGATTGCCTCAGTTTGTTCACCTGTAAAATGAATTGGAGAAGGAAATAGAAGACCAATCTAGTATATTTGCCAAGAAAACCCCCAATGGGGTTATAAAGGGTCAAAAATGACTGAAACAACTGAACAACAACAACAATAAAATAGACCTGTTATTTTCAAATTTCCTTTTCTTTAATTTTGAAAATCTTTTTATCGCTTGTAGTACTTGATTTTTTGTCACTGAAATTACTAAATTTAGGCACTTAGAATTTCAAACATTGTTGTAGCGGTGATCTGTAGATTATAAAATTATTTAGATTGAATTTTATTGATTGTATTTAGAGTCACTGGGAATATTTTCATAGTATTTCTTGATTTAGAGTGTTCTGATTTTTGATTTGTCATATTCTGCAAAATCTATGATCATTGAGTTCAATCATGTAGTTGTTCCAGACAAAGGCTCTTCAGGCTTGGAGTTTACTAACCTTACAGTCTTAAATAGATACCAGTAAACCCAATTTCCTTTTTTATAGCCTCTTTTTCCTTCACAAGTACCTTTCAAGAGTTGACATCTGCTGTTTATTTATTTTTTGCAGTGGCTAAATTATGATGTATAATTAATAAAAGCTTTATTGGTATACTTCTTTTATATACTTATATACCCACGGCCATGTAAAAATTTCTTGGGTGAAAAGTGAGTGGAAAAAGTTAAAGGAGCCCTACTTTAGTGGATCTCAAACAGTTTTTGACCCATGGTGGGACACAGACATTATTAGGAGAGGGCTACTGAGTGATGACATATGTATCAACATCCAATCTTAATTCATTGGATAGTTACCTTGTTGGTTACTTGTTTTCTTCTCTTGGGTACTAATCTTGGTTGTTTGCTTTTTTTGAGAGTTAGTAGGAACTGTATAAACTATGTAATAACTCCACTTTCACATTTACTTGTTATTTTTATTTAACTATTATGTAATTATATTGGCTTATATTAAACTTGTCTCTAATTAAAACCTCCAAGTTTTTCCCACCAGATGAAGTACTAAGTTAACTGTCCTTAGCCTATATTTAAATATATGCTGTTGTTATTTTAATTTAGATGAAAAAATTTATATTTATCACCATGAAGTTTCATTTTATTCTGGTCCATTATTTGACCATCAACATCTTTCTGAAAATTAATTTGGACATCCTTTGAATTAAAAAAACCTGTACTGCTTCATGAATCTGATTGTTTTCCTCATGTGTGAAGTCACTGAGGAAAAAAATAAGTTTTACAGACCAGAGTTAAAATTTCACCAAGCCAGAAACCATTGGGAAAGTCTATTCTTTTCAGGTTGAGCATTTATCTGATAATCAGCTTGGAAGGGGCAGTAATAAAATTAAAATTTACATTGATCTACCCCCTATGTTTTATATTAATAAATAACAAAATATTTCATCAAATGCCTTCTTGAAATTAAGATATGCCAGTTTTTGCATAATTCTGTTATACTAATTTATCAAGAATTAGACTTATATTAGTTTAGGACTGTAGAATATAGAATGTAAAGAAAGGAGCTTTAGAGATCATTTAGTCTAACTCTCTAATTCATTAAATGAAAAGACTCCAACCCAATAACTTTCTACGATTTGTCCAAGATTTTTAAAAAGTTGTAGCAGAGACAGACTTTGAATATATATTATCTGATTCAAATTTAGTGTTTTTTCTTACTACATCATGCTAAATCTGTGGCTTTTATTTAATATAATTTATACTGTTATTTTTATTCTTGAATTCTTCTACATTGCATTTTGAGCAAAACAGTATTAAAAGACAGAAATTATAGTAAGTTAACTTTTGCATTATTCTTTCTTCATAGGTTTATTTTCAGAGAGGTAAAAGAAAGTACCAGTGATTGAAATGTGTTCTACTATTATTTATCTTAATCATATAGAAGGAGACTTATGTTTAGATCCATATTAATATACAACACCATTCACCTAGTGTCAGCTACCAAAATTGCAAGAATAAAGCCTTGGAGCAAATAGTCCCTGATATAGAACTGCCCTTACATATTTCAATCTGTTAAGGGCTAATGAATAGCATGATCATCACTTTCTTAATGGCATAAAATGAAGAATCTCTAAGATCCCAAATCTATGAACCTGTGATCCCTGATAGTTTTCTTTTTTTTAAAGTGTTTGTGCCATTTGAAAGCAAGAGTTGGGTGACCCTTGGTTGGAAACTTCACAAAAACATTCTTTCATTCTATTTACTACACTCATTTGTTGGGGACACTTTAAGCAATTTTTCTTCCAGGTAGAAAACTAACAGAATTACATAGATCATTTAGTGTGGCTGATGGGGAGAGTTGGGGGTGAAAAGTCAAGGAATGATTTTTATAACATGGATAAATAAGTTCAGAAGCACAATTTCTTCATGTTTTGGGCAAGTAAAGCACAGATCAGGAAATATAGGAAATACTCTATGAATGCAAAAAGAAATTAAGATATCAGTGGTTGCTTGTAACTATATACTGTAGTATACTATATGTAAATCACTTTGATAAAGTATTCTCTAAAAGTCTGTACTATTTGGAAGGTGATGGAGAAAAGGTAGGGATTTCTCTAAGTACACATTTCTTCTTTGAACAACTTTAAATGCCTTAAAAGAAATTCTGAAGTTTCAGAACCCACAAAGGGGTGAAAAATTCTCCAGCTTAAAACAACTTAGAAAATCTGCAGGAAAGGTCTTTTGCATTGGAGTGAAGCCCCAACAAACCAGTAACAGGCCTTGTGGGTGATTGAATCAACAGTGGCAGCAGTGGCTTCCAGGATTCTTAGCCCATGGATGGAAAGGGGAAATCAGACAACTGGTCAAGAAGATATTACAGGGGTCTCTTTGCTGGCGATGGGTGCAGGACTCTATTGGTTTGCATATTCTCAGATTAGAGTCATAGTTCTGGGTCATGGTCTCAGGGAGAGGAAGAGCACTAGCACATCAAATCTTGTAGCCACAGTAAAACAAAGACCCTGGTCACCATTTTAGGACAAAAGTAGTGTTTGTGATGATTCACAAGCAAATTCTTTATAAAATCTTATTTTTATTTATAAATCTCTCCAAAACTAGTTCAAAAAATAGATTTGCAAAAAACCTCAAGACTAGAGTAGTGCACCCTGCACCCTGGGAGCAGAATTCAACTTCAACAGAAAGGTTCAAGTCAAAATAAACTGAAAAATGAGTAAAGAAACAAAACATTTTACTATAGAGAGTTGTTATAATTACAAGGAATATCAAAACATAATCTCAGAAAAAGACAACAAAGTTAAAATTATTATATTTAAAGACTCAAAGAAAAAAGATGAATTTCTCAAGCTACCAAGGAATTCCTAAAACAGCTCAAAAGATTAAAAATCAAATAAGAGAGGTAGAGGAAAAATTTGGGGAAAATGACAGTGATACAATAAAAACATGAAAAGAGTCAACAGCTTTATAAACAAAAAAACTTAAGAAAATAAATAGGAAAAATTATAAAAGTGGCACAAAAATCCACTAAAAAGAACTCCTTAAAAAGTACAATTGTACACAAAAAAATAAATTTATAAAAATTCACTGAAGAAAAAATTTCTTTAATAAGGGAAAGTGGAAAAAAAATACAAAGTTTCACTAAAGAAAATAAGAAAACTTAGAATTAAGAAAATAGAAGCTAATGACTCCATGAGACATCAAAAACAAAGAAAAGAAAAAAGAAAAAAAATAGGAGATCATGTGAACTATTTCATTGGAAAAATAATTTAAAAATTATTGGACTATTTGAAACCCATGATTCAAAAAAAGAACTTAAAAATTATCTTCCAAGAAATTATCAAGGAAAACTGATATGATATTCTGGAACTAGAAGGTAAAATAGAAAAGGAAAGCATGCATCAATTACCTTGTAATAGAGGTCCCAAAATGAAAATTCTATTATAGCTAAATTCCTGTGCTCCTAGCTTGGGGAGAAAATATTGCAAGCAGCCAAAAACAAATACTTCAAATACCATGGAGCCATGATCAGTATACACAATTTTTAGCTTCTAAATTAAAGGATCACAGGGCTTGAAATATTATATTATAGGGTAAAGAAGCTAGGCCCATAACCAAAAATTAGTTACTCAGTTAAACAGTATAATCCTTAAGGAGAAAAATTGAAATAGAGAACTTTCAAGCATTCCTGATGAAAACACTGGAACTTAAAAATAAATTTGACTTTCATATGTGACTAAGAAAAAGATGAAAAGATAAACAAGAAAAAGAAATCAAAGGAATTCAATAAGGTTAAATTATTTACATTCCTACATGGAAAGATGATAAACTACTAGAAACTTTCATATTGTTAGAAAAGATGGGGAAGGAAGAAAGCTTTCTTGAAACATACTTTCATTGGAACTGGCTCAAAAAAATAGAATACATACTCATTGGGGAATAGAAATCTCTAGAGAAAAGGAGGAGGGGAAGAGGATAAGGGAGGGGCTAGTCAGAAGCAATATACTTTTGAGGATGGACAGTGTAGAGTAAATATAGTGCATGTAAATAAAATAGGAGGAAATATATTGTAGTCATAACTATAAAAATTATTGCAAATTCTTCTGAAAAAGGCCTTGTTTCTCAAATATATAGAAAATGGAGGCAAATTTATAAGAATACAAATAATTCTCAATTGACAAATGTTCAATTTATATGAACAAGTAATTTTCAAATGCAATAATCAAAGTTACATAAAGTTATATAAAATATTCTAAATCATAATTGTTTAGAGAAATGCAAATGAAAACAACCACCACATACTTATCTGATTGGTTAATGCAACAGAAAAGAAATAATAATAAATGTTGGAGAATTTGTGGGAAAATTGAGACATTGATGGTAGAGTTGTGAACTGATTTAACCATTCCAGAAAGCAAATTGGAACTATGCCCAAAGGACTAAAAACAAAAGAGGTAAAAACAAAAAGGAAAAGGACCTATATGTACAAAAATATTTATAGCAGCTTCTTTTGTGGTGACAAAAAAAATTAGAAATTGAGGGCTGTTTTTTTTTTTTAACAACATGACTAATGTGGAAATATGTTTTGCATGACTGCATATGGATAATCTACCAAATTTCTTGCCTTTTCAATTAGAGGAAGAGAATTTGGAGGTTCAATTTTTTTAAAAAACGTATTAAAATTATTTTATTTATAATTGGGGGAAAATGAAAACTGAAATAAACATAATAAGAAAACAAAGTTTTCCCAGTTTTCATGGAATTAGCATATACTAATTTTGTATACAAGGAACAGTCTCAGTCCCATCTTCTTCCTTATACCAAAAGAATATCACTGACCTAACCCTCAGAAGTTATATTAAAGAGACAAAGAAAGCATGAGGTTCAAAATGTCCGAAATATAAAGACAGTAGTTAAAATCTGCAATAAAAGTAACTGAAAATAATGGAAATCCCAGAATGACAATTTGGTAAAATATTAAAACAGGCAAAATTTATGGAAAAATAGGATCTAAAACCATAACACGTTCTAGAGATAGCGATTATAGAGATCATCAAAATCCTTATTTTGAATATGTAGAAATGGGACCCACTTCAATTCTCAGAGATACATTAAAATGTCTGAAGTTCTACAAGTAGTGGATCCTGAATTTGAACATAGGGGCTCCTAGAAGTAGGAGCGTCCCTAGGAAGGTTTCTAATCATACCCTGGTGATTCACAAAGCTAATCTGCTAAGATGTGGAAATAAGACCCTTGGAACCATGCATCCTTAATGTATTAAAGAAAAATGATTCACTGTTATTCACTGTTCTTTCCTACTTCCCAATTCAAAATTTCTGATCACCAGACAATTATCCGATGTTCTGAAATTCTGAATATATCCATTCCATTCTTGTGTTTGAATCAAGGAACACCTTCTTATCTCCAAAAATAGCTTTTCAATCTCTCCTCTATTAAACAATTATTTAATTTCAGAACAAATATTTCTTCTCCAAGTGTATATTAAGGAAAAGAAACATTTCTGGCTATAGAGACACATAAAAAGTACATATAAAATAAACCAGCACAGCTATTTCATGCAACATGGAAAACTGTTATAGGACTTCGATATAATCAGCCTGATTCTTCAGTGCAAGTGACTTCTTTGAGATTCTCCTTCTTCCCTCCTCCTGAAACATTTCTCTAGGTTACAGATGTCAAAGAGAACATAGAAAATCTTCCAAGTCATGCATCACAGCAGGAGCAGGTGTCCCCTCAAGAGAAAAAAAAAAAGAAAAAGAAAAAAAAATTCCTGTTTTCATGTAAATTATCCTTTTTAATGAAAATAAATGAAGGAGAAAAACTCACAAGGCTGTATCACCATTGGCAATCTTTGTCTTATTCCCTTTCCCAAATAGCATGATTTTCAAAGTTTTCCAAGAGATAGTGAGACCTTCTCCCTTATTTCATCAGCTAAGTAAGCACTCATCAGCAGCATAAGCACAGAAATTTGACAAGAATCCCACTGATTAGAGTTCAAATGCTGTCATTCAAACATAAAATAACTTTTTTTTAAAATTAAGTTTTGAACATTAGCTAGATTATAGGAGGATAGTAGAATGATTAAAGGAAGGCAATAGGGATGGAAAGAGAATCTGTGTTAATATTTGAAGAAAGGCCTACTAAAATGATACCCCCTCCCAATTCTTTAATGCTATAAATCATGGAGAGGAAAAATGAGTTCTGTATACCTAAGGAAAAGAAATTGAGATACTGGAATTAGAAAAGGGTAGACTATTTCAATATCATATTTTTATAAAAGTATTGATTGATATTCAGTATGATATTGGAACCTACTCTTTACTTATCTAAAAGGATGACCAAAAAAACCAAATTAATCACTAGAGGGTTTTGTGTGTTTATGTGGCTTATGTATGTAAAGGGTACCCTGTAGATTATCATAGGATCATATAGTTGTAAATCAGATTAGAGATAATCTGATTCATTCCCAAGATTTTTGGATTTTAGAAATTTGAGAGCAAGAGATACTGGGAGTTGCCTGAAATCACAAAGGACTAATGGGCAGACCTGAGATGAAACTCAGATCCTTTGATTCTGACTACTAATCAATCTCTCTTTCCATTGCATTACTGCTTTGGAACAAAAAGCACAAAACCCTGATTCCATAAGGCTTTGGAAACCACTAGCACAATGCTACTGAGATTTAAGGAATGGTCCCAAAGCAATGCACATGCAGTCAGTCTTCTTCAAAATAAAAGCAGCAAAGGAGCAATAAAGAATTAAGGACTGAACGCTCTTAAATTTGCTGCAGTCTCCATTTTTCTGGTGGGTCCCAAACTGGCCTTAATTTCCATCAGTTTCTGTTGTATTCTAGACTTCAAAGCCAACCAGATGCCACTTGTGTCTGAGTTTCATTTTATATGTTTTGTTATTATCTTTCAGTTGTGTCCAACTCTTGCTTTTCAGTTGTGTCCAACTCTTTATGACTCCATTTGGGGTTTTCTTGGTAAAGACACTGGAGTGGTTTGCCATTTCCTTCTTTACTTCATTTTACAGATGAGAAAACTGAGGCAAAACAGGGTTAAATAACTTGCAGGTAAGTCTGAGGTAGTAAGTGTCTGAAACCAGATTTGAATTCAGAAAAATGATCCTTCCTGACACCAGGCCTGACTCTCCAATTTTTTGAAGACAAGGACTACTCTTCTTTTCCCTTCTATTTGTATGCCCCTGTATTTGTGCCTGGTTCATAATAAGTGCTCAAGAAATGCTTGGTTCCTTACGTCCTTTCCCTGAAAATTCCAGTCTCAGAATATCAGTTATAAGAGACTTTATAAACCATTTATTTTCATCTTTACTCATAAAATGGTAATTTCCATATGTATACAGTTTCAGTTTTGTAAGTACTCTGGATACTTGATCTCATTTGAGCGTAAAAGCCATGGTAGGCAGGTACTTGCTTTGTTGTTTCAGATATCTATAATCTCATTTACGTTAAAATTCACTCCAATTATCAAGATCATTCTCAAGGAAACCTTACCATCTTTCATTGATTCCCTTTTTCAAGTGCTCTTAAACTTGCCACATAAGATCCATCTAATGTACTTGGTGACTCCCAATAAAACTCTTGACATTGTGTGAATATCAATGGCCTATATGGATTGGTCATCCCTTGTTGTTTTATTATAATTTTCTATATCTTTATTCCTTTATTATATATTTTGATAATATCTTCCTTTATGTTATTTCTCTTGTATAAGTCCTTACCTGCAATGTATACAACCATCACATTCCTCTCCATTACTCTGTGAATGAATCAAGCCTTTGTTTCTTTGGGGATTCTGGTATTCCATGCCTTAATCTCACAGCTGTATGACAGCTATGCAGCATCAGGGGGAAAATATTAATATTTTAAAATAGATTTTTATTTCAGCTAAGTGATTTTTGTTTGTGTTCTAAGTTTAGGCTGAACTCTCTCCTCCAGGAGAAAGTCAAGGAAGTTTCAAGGAGGATGAAGTATTCCTAAAGGATACAGAAGTGACATTTCAATGGGAAAAACAAGATTTGAGTTGTAGAAGGGAAGGCTTCATCTTTGTTAGAATATTGGAGCAAGTTGGAATGTTTTACAAAAGAGAAAAAAAAAAAGAAATAGACAAGTTGTACAGCTTAAAACAGATTGGAGTCTCTCCCACAAGATGACAGAGTTGAATGCTCTGAGGAAAACAGAAAACTGCCTGTTTCCTTAAGAATAATGTAGTAGAACCACAAAAGTTACTAGGTGGCAAATCACCCAATGAGAGTCGGAGGAAGAAAAGAGCAGTAGTAAATTGATAATCCCCCGCTCAGATATATCAAACCAACTCTTTGATTTGTTAAGAATAAATTTGTGGTCTTCTTCATCTAATACATGATAGGGAATCTTAGAAGACTTACTGAAATGGACAATATTTGCCCACTTCTAGTGTTACAAAAGATATTTCCAAGGTGAACCTAAAATCTTTTGCCAACAACTATGAAATAGTAAGAAACTGAAAAGCTTTGGGGTACAGGTTGTGTTTTCCTAATTCCATTATTGTCTTAAAGATAAAGAAGAAAAAAAAGAGGAATAATTAATTAGGAAAATGAATAGCTGGCCAAAAAGGTGATATATTTAATTAGATTTATGTATTTAGCCCAAAAATCAAGAATAGCATATTTTTGAGAAGAGATAAAGTATAATTACTAAGGCATGGTGAGACTCAATTTACCTAGAATCTTACAAACCTAGCTCTAAACTTTCTTTTTTGGCTTTACCATAGTCCATCCAAACAGAACATGCTTTTTCTTATCCATCATATTCCTTCTCTTGCATCTCTATAATCATCTTCTGTTCTGGCCAAAAACTGTGGATTTTCCCCTCCCAGAGTGATATCTTTGTGATGGATTTTTGTGGGCCATCTTTTATTCCTAGTCAGCCCTTAGTTATTGAATGGGCTCAGACAAATGGAGATGTGAGAAAGAAATTAATTAAGAAAGTCCAAATTGGGACAACTAGATGACAGAGTGGATAGAGTACCAGTCCTGAAGTCAGGAGGACCTGAGTTCAAGTGTGGTCTCAGACACTTAACACATCTAACTGTGTGATTCTGGGCAAGTCACTTAACCCCAACCGCCTCAGCAAAAAAAAAAAAAAAAAAAAAATACATAAAATACATACACTGCATTTTGGATCTTCATCATTTCTCTTGACCTTTGTCTTGCCACTGGAATGACATGACTGAAAAATAGATCAATGATTTTTTAATAGCTCTGACATCACTTAAATTCAATTCATGCAAGAATCATGTCATTGGGTCTCTTCAAAAATGAAGGATGAACAACAACAACATATTTGTATGGGTTGTATTCCATGTATGGAATGCTCTCCCTCCTTACCTTCAAGAATTGTTAACCAACTGAAATTAAGTGCCTACTATGAGCCAAACAATGTGTTCAAACCCAAGCACACAAAAACAAAAGCATTAAGCAATTTTGGAATCCCTAGCTCTCTTCAAAACTTTTTCCCCCCCTAAGAGTCAACTCCTGATCTTCCTAATAGTTAATGTCCTTCCCATCTGTCATTTAGAGGTACTTTGCATATTGAAATCTACTATATTTGACTTCAATAGTCTCCTTGTCCCCATTCCAATAGAATGTAAGCTCCTCTGAGTACAGGGACTATTTATTTCTGAGTATGGGGTCTTACATTAATAGTAACAAATAAATAATAATATTGTAGATTTTATTGAATGATAGTAATCAAAAATCTAAATGGACTTAATGAGAGTAATCAAAAATCTAAATGCACTTGAAATCCTGACGGGTGCGGAATAATTAAGAATATTGTTGAATTAAAGGATTGTCCTTGTGGAAGGACAAACAATATATAATTAATAAATAATGGTTATTTTCAAATATTTGAAGATCTGTCCTAGGGAATATAGATTAGATTTAGCCTGTGTAGGCTCAAAGGGAAGAACAAAGAATAAAAGGTGGAAATTTCAAAGATGTAAGTTTAGATTTGATATAAGGAAAAAAAAAAAAAAAACAATTTCCTAAGAAATGAAGATCTGCTTTGTTTAGCTGGGTGCTGGACTAATTCTCTTTTCTGAGATACTGTGATTTAGATGAGGAAATCCATGCAATATAATTCAAGTTATATAAGTAATGAGGTAGAGCTCCATAGTTCTGACTATTCCCGTAAGACCATGCTGCTTCCCTATTTAACAAGTGATTTTATATTAACTGATCAGAAATCCTGGAATGCTGGCTATAAGTAAAATCGGTTTCCCAAATTTGAAATATTGGGAATGTTTTCTATTTTTCTCTGTTCTTTATCTTTTAATAATATCAAAGGGCTGTCAAGTCTCATTGATTTCATCTACTTAGAATAATTCTGGTTTCTATCTATTGCTCTGGTCCTACAACTATTACACTAGTGCAGGTCCTTCTAATTTTATACATGGAATATTGTATTCTTTAAACAACTTTCAGATTAACTTCCTTATGCCTAGATCTGGTCCTGTAACTTCTCTCTTCAAATAACAATGATGAGGAGGAGGAGGATGAAGAAAAGGATGTCTTCCTTTTGTTTTCTGAGTAAAATTTCAATCTATCTGCCAGTAGGCCTTATGCAAATAGAAGCATTCATATATTTCCAAAAATGGTCCCTTCTCTTCTACATGCTCTTTAACCAAATCTAATTCATATATCCATATCTAAAATTTCATCTGATTTCTTGCCCTTTGGTGTTTTTCCCCTATTCTATTCCCTATGCCCAAAATGGCCTAATTTCTTCTCTTTGCCCACCAATCCTTTAAAAACCCAACTTATTGAATTCACTCCTAAACTTTGCATAGCTCTTAGTTTTTCCACTTTTTCCTGTTGTTATGTAGGACTGTGTAATTTGTGTAATTTGTCTTTATCTCAGAATATAAGTTTTGTGAGGGAAGTCTCTGTATCTTTTTGAAACTCTGTCTGCTCTCTCCCTAGTTCTGATATATAGAGAGCCAAGTAAGATACTTCATCTGCATTAAATACATGAATAGTATCCTTGTATCAGTTCTAATTCATATGCCTCATTACTTGAAGGATTTTCAGTCTCTTATATTTGGAATTAGTAGGCAGTAAAATTTCTAAAGGCAAAATATAAAGATAGGTGTATGTAAAGGGTAAGGGACTATGTAATAATGGAAGAAAGGTCTAAGTTAAAATGGAGGGTCCCAAAGGCAAACTTCAGTGATTTAATTGTTAGTTACTAATACGGATTTATTAAGCACTCACTGTCCGACTCAGTGCTAAAATTCTGAGAACATAAAAGAAAAAGAAAGACAATGCTTGTCCATAAGGATATTACCTTCCAATGGGTTAGGAAGCTGTTAAGGGAAGGAGGAAAAGGGTGGAAAGATTGCCATTATCAAGGAATAATAGAAAAGTCTGGAGGATGAAGGCAAGTGAGTAATGAAGAAATGAATTTTCTGGGAGTCCTCCTTAAATGAAGCACCAGGAGAAGTCATCCAATCAGAAGGAGGGGGGCAAAGAATGTTTTCAAGAATTGAATTTGAGAACTGAAATGATCTTCCAAAAATGAAGAGGCCTCTGGATCACGATGGAGAAATTTGAAGGAATTCAATCTGGTAGGAAATAAAAAGATGGGTGACCTTTGTATTTCTTTAAATACAGGCAATATGTTCAAGAAACCTACTTTTCAATCTTAGTTCTAAAGGAACCACTCTGACATCAGTTTCATCAAGTAGGCCAGTAATGCTTCTGTTACCTACTAAAAAGGATTGTTGTGAAGAAAGCAAATCTGAAAGCCCAATTAAAAATGGGAACTGTCATATTTTACTGACTTGTTGAGGGCCAACCCTACCAATAAGAGTTATAAACATTTTATATTTTAGTTCTTTTAATGAAAAAGGAAAAGACTGTCAAATACAAAATTACTCAAAAGTATAAAAATCTAACTCAAAATTTTTAAAAAGCGGCCTGTGACAGGAGAGTCTGTTGCCAGATGTAAGCCTGAGAAATTAGGGTGTATGATATATTGGAGGATAGTGTGATGATTTGTAAGAAGGGCAAATCTGACAAACATATTTTTAGCATTGCAAAAATAGTAAAGGCCAAAGAAGCATATGACCTGGGAAGTTTCAAAAGCTAATTATTTGCATATTGTCTGCAAGCAAGATGAGGAAGATGGTTTAAATAGTAGAGATGAATGAGTTGCTAGGAAAGGATAAAATTAGCCAGTATGTATAGGGAAAAATGAATGAGATGTTTTACATTCAGTGAGTAATGTGCTATCCTATTGTATACCCTTGAAAGCATAAAATAGCTCATTATAATTAGTGGTGGGTGAAATTCTAAAGATGTGGATATTTGATAGCAGTGAGCATTTGGATGTTGATCTGAAATTCATGTGTACTCTTACTTTTCAGACTGCAGAACAGAGGAAATCCCACAAGGAAATTGCTTCTAGGACTATGGATTTATTTGCTTCTGGTCTATTTCAAAATGCAGAAGAAGAGGAAGACACAGCCTACAAATGGAGAATTGGGGGGAAGCTTGAGGAAGAGAAATAAAAGTCTGTAAGCCTGAAAATTGTTTGGTAATTGGATACAAATCATAAAGGGAGGGGGAAAGGGAGGAAAATCAGAGAGACAGAGACAGAAATAGAGACAAAGAGACAGAAACAGAGATAGACATATGGACAAGGAGAGACAGACAGAAACAGAAAGACAGTCAGACAGAAAGACACCAAGAGAAAGAGATAGAGACAGAAACAGAGTCAGAGAGAGAGAAAGAGAGAGACAGAAAGAGACAGACAGACACAGAGAGAGAAGACAGAGATAGAGACAAAAACAGAAACAGAGAAAGAAATAGAGAAACAGAGATGGAGTCAGAGACAAAGACAAAGACAGACAAAAAGACAGAGAGAGAGAGGCATAGAGAGAGACAGAGAAAGAGAAAGAGAGACAGAGATAGAGAAAGAGGGAGAGAGACAGGAATAGAGACAGAGATAGATACACAAAGAAACAGAAACAGACAGAGATAAAGACAAAAAGACATATACAAACAGGGACACAGAAAAAGGGATAGAGAGAAGGAAAAGGGAAGGAGGAAAAGACATCAGGATCTCTTCCTTTTCATCCTAGTAAATCTCTTTCCCCTAGGTTCCACATTAGGTGGATAGGCTCTACAAGATTCTGCAAAATCATTTAACTTTCTTTCACCTGAAATCTATTTAGTTCAGTCAGGGGCCTGTGATCAGCAAGTGAAGGCGGCTTTCCATTTGTAGGTAGGCTATCAGAGGATGAATCTTTACACGGGGAGAGGATCAGGAAAGGTCTGGGCCAACAGCAGGAACAGCCTGTATGTCAGACAGCTAGCAGGAGATGGGGAATGTGAGCCAAAAAAGGAATGTGCTTTTCAAAGGCTGCTAGCTAGCTCTTTGTTCTTTCCCCAGATGTTCTTGTTCTTGTTGACTTCATAAAGTCTCTTGGCTTGTGTGTCCAAAATGAGACTAAGAACTTGAAAATAGACTGCTCCTAAGGCTTTGGGCCAGCTTATTATAGCTTTAATTGCTGGTAACAAATGACTTCTTGGGACTTATTGCTTAAATAACCTTCCAGAAGATGGTTGGAAGGGTGTGGGAAATTTTCACTTAAAACCAACTACTTTCTCTCTAACCAAACATATTTCCATAATGCTATTTGGGAACAAGTAGAAAAAAGGGGGCAAAGGCAAATAGGAGAATGTGCATGATTTATTCAGGAAAGACAGTTTAAACTTAGGCAATACGTCCCTGTCATCTTGTCAGCTGTCAAAGTGACAGTGGCCTTTTACAGTCAATTGTTTCAGTAGCTACTCTGTTATCATCTTTTTTTTTTTTAGAATGAGCACTCTAATTAAAGCATAGAAAGATGTGACTCCCTCTAGATGGTGTGTTTGTATATTTTATAAGCATGTATGTAAATCTAAGTATGGAAATGGATTATGGTATCTAAAAATGTATGTGTATGGATATATTCAGTTTTCTCATCTATAATATTGGGGAATTAGATGTCAAAGTTTTCTTTATGCTGAAAAATTTGAATATAGTCATGTATATACCTTTTTTAACATAGGTAGATTTAAATTTATTTATGTGTCTGGAAATATTGTATATGAAGTAGATTTTAATCTTAATCTTAAATTGAGTGATCACAAACATTCAATGTGAGTTGGCTATTTAACATATCCTCCTATAAATCCTTTTGAAAAAAAAATTACAATTTTGCATCATAAATAGCATCCCAATCAGGAAAGTTGAGAGAATAAAGGCTACCAAAAGTATAACCTGTTTGTTGGAAAAATGAAATTAATATTTTAAATATTCTAGCTCTTACATTCTCCATTCCATAGAGGATATTTCATCTATAACCAGTATATATTTGTACAAGCTGTTCACCCATTCCTGGAATGTTCTCTTTCCTCATTTCTGCTTCATGAAATCACTAACTTTGTTCAATGATCACCTTTTGAAGTTGTTTCCTCCCATCTCAATATGCTCTTCTCATTCCCTCCCAACATTCAACTTGGACATTTCAAATTGAATATCAAAAATGCATTTCAAATTCATGATGTCCCAAAACAAACCTCCCCAAATCTATACTTCTTTTGAACTTCCCTGTTACTATTGAGATCTCTATTCTTTCAGTTATGTGGGTTCTAAATCTGTGTTGCCTTTGACTCGTCACTCACCCACCTATACAATGCATTGCAAATTTTGTTGTTTTTTTTATTTCATCTCTTGGACATATTTTCTCCCTCCTCCACTCATATTCCCAACATCCTCTTTAGGTCCTCATTACTTCTCACCAGGACTAAATTACAAATTCGTAATTTGGCTCCCTTATCTAGTCCAAATGAAATTATGATTTATTATCAGTAAATGTTTGGTTTATATACCTATTTTATATACCTATATGCCCAAGGTTGCATAAAAATTTTTCAGGTGAAAAGGAGTTATGAATGTATAGTTTAAGAAATCTTTCTCTAATCTATCTTTCATAGAGCTACCAAAGTGAATTTCCTAAAGTTATATGTCTCATCATGTTATCAACACCACCATTACTATTTTACTATTTCTCTCTGTGTCTCTCCTCCTCCTTCTCTCTCTCTCTCTCTCTCTCTCTCTCTCTCTCTCTCTCTCTCTCTCTCTCTCTCTCTCTCTCTCTCTCTCTCTCTCTCTCTCTCTCTCATTGTATGTGTGTGTGTGAATAAACTCCAGTGGTTCTCTTTTATCTCTAAGAGCCAATATGAACTCCTCTATTTCATATTTGTAATTTTTCACAGCTTGGACCTTTTATAGATTTCCTTTTTTTCTTTTCCATTCCTCACATAAGAAATTCTATCTACTGACTTCAAATGTTTTCACTGGCTAATTCCATGCCTAGAATTTTCTTCCTCCTCATCTCCTTTCCTGATTCCTTCCTTAGATAAGATCTCACCTTCTTCAAGAAATCTTTCCTAAGTCACCCCCTTCTTAATGCTGGTGCCCTTCCTCTGAGCTTAATTTTAATTAATAATATATTGTCTTTACATAATGGTTTGCATGTTTTTTCCCCTCTGTCATTACTATTCACCTCCCCATTTAAACTCTGAGTGCCTTGAAAGAATTATTAGTTTGTCTTTTTTTTTTGTGTGTGTGTGTGTGTCCCCAGTTCATTGTATGGCAGGTAGTAGGCACTTAAATTCTTATTGATTTGACTTGACTTGTATAAATGCTGTGGTCCACAACATTCTCTATCTCTCATCTCCAGGCCTTTTCACTGGCTGGTCACTATACATTGAAATCACTAATCCTTTAACTTCACCTCTTAGGAAAGCTAATTTCCTTCAAAACTCAGCCCACATTCCACTTTCCAAGAGGAAGCTTTTCCTATTTTTCCAACTTTAAGTGCTTTCTTATTCAAGATTATCTTGTATCTACTCCATATACATTTTTAAGTATTTGAGATATAGTTTCACCTCCATTAAAAGGTAATCTCCTTGAATAAAGGATTCTTGTTCATTTTTTTTTCTTTATATTTCCAGCTAAACTTTGCTTGCCACCAAAAGATGTAATTTTTCACTTAAGATTGCTGAAGACACTTTTCTGCATACATTTCTTTATAATGAAACATTAATTCTGATATACACTTTTCCTAATATAGTAACCATGAAATAATTCACAAAACGCAGTATGCAAAATAAAATCAGTAACATGCAAAACATTTTTCTCACTAGTTATTTTGTAGAATTCTGTGACCTTTTGTTCTAACATAACATAATTTCAGACAATATTCACTTTTCATGACACATGAAATCTACAATGCCATAAGTTCTATAGAGCAAATAAAATTTTAAAAACTAAAATATTTTAAACCTGAGTCTTGCCTTCCACTATGTCAGATAGTTGTATGATGGTGGTTTACTGTATGTTAAAGTGCTGTAAACCTCTCTATCTTGGCTGCCTTCTGAAAACTAAGGAAGAGGATGTTGGGACTTTAGACATTGCTGTTGGAAGATATTAAGGCTGGTGAAGTCTCAATATTGCTTCCAAAGCTATCCTTCACACCTAGTGGACAACTTTGGTGATGGTATAGGACACTTCAGGTTGGAAAAATTTATCAGTGATGTCTGTTTTACAGTGTCTGAGATTTCCTTAAGAATCTTGGAATATGGGAGTATAGTAGAGGTTAAGGAACATTTAATCTTGGGACTGTAACCGATGATGGGATCAGTGAATGTTCACAATTGTTAATTCAAAAAAATGTTTGAAGTGACAAAAATTTAATTCTGAATTTTGAGAAATGGCTATATTTATTTTATAACAAATATATGTTATCTTGAATATCATCAGTTCTCCTGAGATGTGTTCCTCCTACAATAACTATATTTTAAATTTGTGTAACCTGAACTGAATATACAGTTAGGAAACCAAAATTATCAGAGATTTGGGCCTGGAAAAGATGATAAAAGCCATCTAATCTAAGTCCTTTATTTCTTTTTTTTTTTTTTTTTTGTATTCATTTTTCCAAATTACCCCCCCCTCCCTCCCCCCGATGACAGGCAATCCCATACATTTTACATGTGTTACAATATAGTCTAGGTACAATACATGTGTGTGAATATCATTTTCTTGTTGCACAATAAACATTAGAATCCGAAGGTACATGCAACCTGGGCAGACAGATATTAGTGCTAACAATTTACATTCACTTCCCAGTGTTTCTTCTCTGGGTGTAGCTACCTCTGTCCATCATTGATCAACTGGAAGTGAGTTGGATCTTCTTTATGTTGAAGATTTCCACTTCCATCAGAATACATCCCCATACAGTATTGTTGTTGAAGTGTACAGTGATCTTCTGGTTCTGCTCATTTCACTCAGCATCAGTTGATTTAAGTCTCTCCAGGCCTCTCTGTATTCCTCCTGCTGGTCATTTCTTACAGAGCAATAATATTCCATAACCTTCATATACCATAATTTACCCAACCATTCTCCAACCGATGGACATCCATTCATCTTCCAGTTTCTAGCTACAACAAAAAGAGCTGCCACAAACATTTTGGCACATATATTAAGTCCTTTATTTCTTAAAAAGAATAACTGAGTCCAAGACATGTGGAGTGGTGGTCAGAAGTAGTCTTCCTCTGCTGTTCCAAGCTTCCATTTAAGGCCAGCCTCCTAATGGGCTTCTTAAAGTTTACAATCTGTGAATAATCAGTCAGTTAAATTTTAGAGTGCTAAATCCATATCTAAAATATTCTCTGCTACCCAGAAGCTTATATTCTTTGTTTTTGCTTTTGTTTGAAGACTGGGTCTCATTGGCTCAGCTAAACTAGAAGTGCACTGGCCACTCAAGGGCTTAATTCCCCAACTGATCATCCTGAAAATGTTTTTTACCTTGCTTTGTTTCTGACTTCGACCATTCACCCCTCCCCCTTAACTAACCTGTGTCATCCCCTCAACCAAACTCAACCCCCATCTTCTAGGGGTTCACTCTTGTGTTACTGATCTTGATGCAGACAGTTATCAATTAGCTTTCATCCTACTGTAGCTTTGAACTACTCAGCACAAACCATATATCATTCTCTGTTTTCCAGCAGAAGAAGAATTTTACACTGGGGTGAGCTTACATAATAATGAAATAACCCACTCAAGGCTTTATAAAAGAAGTCTAAAAGGAACTTTGTCTTATAATTTTGCTGGACCTATTACAAAAGACAAACTAGTCAGTATGAATCCAATGGCTCTGGATCAAATATAGGATAAATTGAAAGCAAGATTAATTTTCATGTTAAGGAATCTGTTTTCACTGATAGAAGATTCAGATTTCTGATATAGGTTTTTTTTTTACTAACCTTTAATGCCTGCTTAGACTATAAAGCCACCTAGTAGCATTCTATAGCAACTAAGATAGAAAAATAAAGCTTTTCACAGAAAGGGATAGAGCAGAAGATTGGGGGGATTCAGGGAGAGGGATCAGCCAAAGGAGAAAAGAAGGATATAAGCAGGATTTATTATCAGAATGAGAAAACATTTTCTGTTCAAGGGCAGGAAATAAGGAGAAGAGACCAACTACTTTTGTAAATGTGAAAGAAGTCCTTTTAGGCAGAACTCCGGGGTCTTTTATCCAAGGACAGCAAGTTGTTGTTACAAGAGTGGATGAGACCACCCACTTTAGTATGTACTTGCCTAGGGATTGGGGACTTCTAGTATTAGGCCACCAGGAGATTGGAGATGTCTACATTGCTATTCTATAAAGATGTCATGAAATAATTATGATATCTAATTTTCCCAACATGTACAAATCTTTTCTCCTTTTCTTTATTTATTCCTAATCCACTTTTTCCATAGTTTTTCACTGCCCCAATTTATGTCCACTTTTTCACTGAAATGTCAAATTTTATGTTGATTTATTTTTAATTTGGAGATAAAAAATCTATGTAAAATTTCTCTTCTGCTTCACCTTCTGTAACCAAAGTTGGTGTTTAGATTGTAATTATTTTTAGGTTAGTATTTTTTTTAACATTTATCATGAGCTATGTATTTCAAGATAATCCAATATCCAGTGAGATAATTCTTGTTGCCTTTTGAATATATGATGAAAGCAAATCTGTCAATCCCTTTATTTCTCTCTCCAAAACAAATATATTTTTTCAAAAATTTTATGAAAAGGAAAAAGAACATACTTTGGCTTAGGAGGAATAAGAGGATAAAAGGGGAAAGCAGAAGAATTGTCCAGGGTCACTGAACAATTAAATAAAGAGAAAGAGACTTTAAAGTAACAAGAAAATGAATGGAATGCAATAATAGATCATATACTTAAGTGGAACTTTGTTCATAACAACTCTATAAATGATATAGTAAAATTTCCATGTTATGGATGAGGAAACAAAGGCTCAGAAAGATTAATTGGCCACATTCATAGTAAACTTCAGATTCATGAATCATCCTTTTAAAATAGTATTTTGAGTTGGTGATAAGTTATTGGAAGCTCATAAGAATTGAAATCAGGAAGACCTGCCTTAGATAATGTACTAGCTTTTTGAACTTGGACAAATCATAACTTCTCAGATTCAGTTTCTTCATCTGTAAAATGAAAGGTTGTCCTTAATGGCTTTCATGATCCCTTCTTTGATCTCATGTCTCCTATATCCAAATCTAGTGTTTTGTTTCTTTTTTTTTTTTCCATGAGATCACACAATACCACTCAAAATAGAGACAAAATAATCAGAAGAGAAAATAGAAAAATCTTCAGGAGGAGTTATCATCATTATCATCATAATAGTAGTTATTAGCATGGTACCTTGTGATTTTGAAAGACGTTTTCATGTCATTTGATCTCACAATAACATTATAAATTAGGCGCTGTTCCCATTTTATAAAGGGTTGCAAACTCAGTAAATGGCTGAGATAGGATTTGAATTCAGGATTTATTGATACTATTCAGTGCTTTATCCACTACACTGTCTAGCTGCCTCATACACAGGACAGAAGTCAGGAAAAAGAGGCAACAAACACTGTGAACTTGCCAGGATAATACCTGAGAGCATGGAACTAAAGCTAGAAAACCCTAGTCAGAAATTCTAGGCACAATAGGAATGAAAGGTATTGAAAATCCAGTCTTTACTGGTGATTTGCTAAATTCCGAGCAATCAGTATAATTTGGTTAGAGTACCTCTGACATTCTAGATTCCTGTCCTCCCTTTCTGCTTCTGCATTAATTGTTTTTCTTCTTTCTCTCTGGTCTATTATTCAGACCCTGAAGATCAGACGGAGAAATAAGGAATGGTGGGAAGATGGTTCCACTACATCAAACACATTCCTCTGTTTAGGGCTGAGTCTGTGACTTCACTGCTCATTTATGAAAGGCCTAATTTTTGTGAGATATGAAATGTCTAATCCACAAGAGGTGGAACCCATTGAATTTTAATCCCTGATAAAATCATTAATCCACTATTCCCAATTACATGATGGTGCAATCAAAGGAGACCCCAAGTACTGAGCTTTATTGAGAAGATTTATGCACTTAATTTAATATTCCAAGGATGCCCTCAAACATACTGAATATTTTACCCTTATCCCACATTTATTTTTTTGTTTTTCAAGATACACCACTGAACTGTTTCACAAACTATTTAAGTTAAAAAAGAATGGACTCCAAAATGGTCTTGCAAAAGATATTACTCTTGCTATATCTGTCTCTATTAGATGGCAAAAAATAGAAAATTATGTTAAGGATTCAGAAGAAGAATTCCTATAAGGGAGTCAGTTATCAAATATCTCATAATTCTGGTCTTTTCCTAATACTCAAGGAGAAAAATCTTGGTTTAGATGGAGGAAAGTCACATAGAAGACTTTTAGGATTTACATCGATCCCATTGCTCCTATTTCCGATTTGCAAGTTGTCAAACTCTACATAGAAAAAAATGGGTTAAACTTGATTTAATTCAGTGTTTTTCAAACTGTGGGAATAAAAAGGGTTAATTTCCTCTTTTCTTGCTATTTTGTCTTTACTTTGCAAACTGCCATTAGGATTGGGATGCATTCCAGGGAGAGGGAGGGATTTTTATTTAGCAACATGAAAATCAGGCAACCTACTTTCTTGTTTTCAGCCAAATTAGCACCATCACTAAGGAAATATTTTCAGCTGATCAGCAACTGGATCATATCCTTCACATCAGTCTGCATTCTGAAATCTTAGGTCCAGAATTGTCCTTTATGAGGTTTCGTAAAGCAAAGGAGAAGAAAGTCTCCCCTGTGCTGCCATCAGCATAAATCAAAAATTTAATTATTTTCTAATTGTCCAAGTACTATCCTGATGTCAATTTTTTTACATAAATGAGAAGCATGGACTCAGTCTCTTCTTAACTATCCCTCTTCATGCCATACTCCCTTTTGTAAGTAGTGTTATCCCTCTTCTCCTTCTGCAGGTAATTAAACCCCATAAAATTCAGGACTGAATCCAATAGTTAAATAATTCATTGTATATTTAAAAGACAAGCTGTACTCCTCTCTTATTGAAGGTACAATTAAAAATACATAAAACTTTAATTCATATAATGTTTAATTGGTGGGTTTGAAGCCAATTATGGTACCAAAGTACTCTTCCCCTAATTTAAAGTTTTAACTCCTACATTATTTTTCATTAAAAATGTTAAATTAAAAGATATTGTCATTAAGCATCAGAAGAAGCTGTCACTGAACCTAGCAGGCGGTGTCTGTTAGCAAAACTAAATGTACTTTAGGGAAATGGTTCCCATGGACTCATTTTTTTGATCAGTACTGTCAGGGAAAAACACCCTTGAAATTCTTTAATACATAGACCAGAGTCAGAGTATCAAAAGGTACCCAAAATAGGTAATGAAATAAACTCAGTTTCACAAGACAACAAAATTGATCATCTTGAAGAAATGGTAAATTTTCTACTGACATCTAGGATTACCCAGCTTGACAGCTTTAAATGACACAGGATGTCCTCTATTTTTTCTTTCCCTTTGTTCTGCTTCCCTTCCCAGAAGACATTTCGTTTACCAGAAAAACATGCCTGAATAATCTTTGCTGAGTAGAGAAGGGAACTGGAAACTGGTTTAGGGAAGACAGAGATTTGATGATACTTTGTCCTGATCTGGATACAAGTCAGACTTCCAGCAATTCATTGCATAAGTGGACCATTCACTATCGACAAAGGACAACCTTCCTTTTTTGGAGTTCTCCAGATTTGTGCCTCTTTCCCAGATGACATCTCAATTCTTTCCTACTTCTACTAAACCTAAAAGAAAAGTTTTGAGAAAAAAAGAGACTCATTTATTTCTTCAATGACTGGCTTGTGGAACAAACATTATACTTTAAGGAAGAGTTAAGATGTTTGAATATATTCTTTAGTCAGTCAATAAACATTTATTGGTACCGATTATATGCCAGACATTACTCAAAAAAAAAACAAAAAGAAAGACTGTGTCTGACTTTGAGGAACTTTCAACTTAGGGAAAACAACATATAAAAGGAAGCTAGAAAGAAGGAAAGTAGGAACTCTGCCTTTGGGGCCTGTTGGAGAAATCCAGAGTTCTGCAAGGTTAAAAATGAAGAAAGAGGTGGCTGACCTTGGGAGCCTTCCTTAAATGGAAGTTTTGATAGGAGCTCTTTATTATTTACTATTACATATTATGTCCAAATTCAGGTCAGAAGGTGTTAATTAGGCTTAAGAAGCAAGCTGATAATCTTGCAAGATGATAAGATTCCTATACACATGACGCTATGGAATTGTTTTCCAATTGATGTGTGATAACCAGAGAATTTTTTTTAGCATATGTGTTTACTATAGATCATATGGCAATTTAACTCCAATAATTGTCTCCAGCATCTGTATTAAAATGGGATCTTGTTTGTTCAAATGTATTTTAATAACCATCTAGTCCTATTTAACTAAGCTAAAATTAATTTTAATTTAAAATTGTAGGTGTTGTTTGATCATTTCAGGCTAATATGTGGTTTGACTTTTTTTTTCTAGTCCATTTGATTAACAGGGAAATTGAGATAAATAGGATTAAGTGATTTACCCAAGGACACATAGCTGGTTAGTGTCAGAGACTGTATTTCAATTCAGTTCTCTCTGCCTCCAGGCTCAGCACTCTGTACACTATTAGCATTTTGAAGAAACTTGAGTCACTTCATGTGACGTCAAGGAATCAGTGAATGAAGTATGGAAAATGTCTATTTTGAGAACATTTTACTCCAATTAAAATATACATTGTGTATCTAATCCCATTTGTCATCATATCACTAAATAATTTTCTCAAACAACTTTTACTGAATAATGATTTCCATAGGCACTGTTTTATGACTTTGGATTTATGCTTATTTGATAAATCCAAGTCACAAACAGTACTTATGGAAACCACTGATTCCTTGACTTATGATGAGGTGACTCAAGTTTCTTTAAAATGCCAATAGTGAAGTACACATTTTGGTAACTTCTACCAATTATCTAAATACAAAAATTAAATATAAATATAAAACTTTCCTGAAAAATTGCAAGAAAATAGAGAGATATCTGGGATGCATGTTTTAGGGCTGGAATGGAATAGTGGACCTTCAAGACTAAAAGACCTAGATTTAAGAGCTACATACTAACACATACTGGCTATGTTATCTTAGTCAAGTAATTTAACCTCCCAGTATTCTAGGAAACTTTGTAAGTCACAGAGAAGGTCCAACTTCAACTGATGTGTTCCCTATGTCAATTAAGTCATAGATGCAATCCATATCTTTATCTTTATATTTCCTAAAATTAGGGTAGGAAAAAATTATTTAACAAGCGAAAAAAAAATTTAGAATAGGAAAGGAAATTATTTTGATTATATTAAAGATAAGACTTGCACAGCAAAATGTAATATAATTGGAAAAAAGGAAACAGATTGGGAAGAAAATCTTTGTTATAAATATTGAAAGCAAAAAAGTAAAAGAATTAAAATCTTGGAGGGTGGAGACAAGATGGTGGAGAAGGAAAACCTCTTTATCTGAGGTCTCCCTTAAGTCCCTCAAAACCAGCACAAAATGAAGCCTCTGAACTGGTTTTGGAGTGACAGAACCCAGCAAATCTAGCAAATTTTCAGCAGAAAGTATTTTGGAAGAAATTCAGAAAAGGTCTGTTTCAATAGGAAAGAGAGGGAGCAGGTATGTACAGGCAATGCAGAGACTCAGGGCAGTGTGGGCCCCACTGCCAGGGGAATATAATTGGAGGAATCTACAGCAGTGCTGGCTACTCTGTTCAGGATTGGAAGACAGTAGATTAGCAAATCAGCTATAAAACAGTCAACACTAATACAAAAGGCAAATAGTGAGCCCCTGAACCCCAGAATAATGTGAGACCAGCACTTAGTTAATCAGCACTGACTCAGCACATTGTCACCTGTAGAGGAAGCTTGGACAATCTCCTCTTTATCCTAAAAGCAAAACTCAACATTAAAAAAAAAAATGAGCAAAAAAGCAAAAATAATTCTGATCATAGTTTTTATGGAGAAACAGGAGAACAAATTTCAAATCCTGAGAATATACTAAAAGCAGATTATCTCCAGATGAAGCCCCAAAAGATGATATGAATTGGAACTTATTTTACAAGGCTCTAATTCAAAAAGTATCTTAAAAAGAGAGAAGGAAAAAGGGGGGAATGAAATGAGAAATTTGCAAGAGGGTTTGGAAAATGAAATGCAGAAATTATTTGAAGAAAATGACTTATAAAATAGATTTAGTGAAATGGAAAAAAAATATAACTCCTTACAAAATAGATTCGACAACATGAAAAATGAAAACAACTCCTTGAAAACCAAAATTTGTGAAAAGGAAAAAAAGAAAAGAACTTGAAAAACAGAATTTATAAAATAGAAAAATAGAACAAAACTCATTATTTAAAAATTTGATTAGCCAAAAACAAAAGGAACTTTAAAAAAAGGTAACTGAAGAAAATAATACACTAAAAATTAGAACTGCACAAATGGAAATGATTGACTTAATTATACATCAAGAATCAGCCAAACACAGGAACAAATAATGATGAATGTTGGAGGGGATGTGGGAAAACTCGGACACTGATACATTGTTGATGGAGTTGTGAAAGAATCCAACCATTCTGGAGAGCAATTGGGAACTATGCCCCAAAAGTTATCAAAATGTGCATACCCTTTGACCCAGCATTGCTGCTATTGGGCTTATATCCCAAAGAAATTCTGAGGAGGGTAAAGGGACCTGTGTGTGCCAAAATGTTTGTGGCAGCTCTTTTCATAGTGGCTAGAAACTGGAAGATGAGTGGATGTCCATCAATTAGAGAATGGTTGGGTAAATTATGGTATATGAAGGTTATGGAATATTATTGCTCGGTAAGAAATGACCAGCAGGAGGAATAGAGAGGCCTGGAGAGACTTACATCAACTGATGCTGAGTGAAATGAATAGAACCAGAAGATCTCTGTACACTTCAATGTTGTATGAAGATGTATTCTGATGGAAGTGGATATCTTCAACATAAAGAAGATCCAACTCACTTCCAGTTGATCAATGATGGACAGAAACAACTACACCCAGAGAAGGAACACTGGGAAGTGAATGTAAATTGTTAGCACTACTGTCTATCTACCCAGGTTACTTATACCTTCGGAATATAATACTTAATGTGCAACAAGAAAATGGGATTTACACACATATATTGTATATAGGTTATATTGTAACACATGTAAAATGTATGGGATTGCCTGTCATCAAGGGGAGGGAATAGAGGGAGAGAGGGGATAATTTGGAAAAATGAATACAAGGGATAATGATGTTTTAAAAAATTACTCATGCATATATAATGTCAAAAATTTATAAATAAAATTAAAAAAAAAGAATCAGTCAAACAAAACCAAAAAACTAAAAAAAATAGAAGAATACATAAAATATCTCACTGGAAGAACAACTGATCTGCAAAATAGATCTAGGAGAGACAATGTAAGGATCATAAGAAAACCATGTTGAAAAAAAATCTAGACATCATCTTTCAGGAAATCATCAAGGAAAACTGTCGACGTCCCACATTCAGAAGGTAAAATAGCTATTGAAAGAATTCACTGATCACTTCCTGAGATGCCAAAATGAAAGCTCCAAGGAATATTGTAGCTAAATTTCAGAATTATCAGACTAAGAAAAAATAGTACAAGCAGCAAGAAATAAACAATTTAACTATCAAGGAGTCACAATCAGGATTACCCTGTATTTAGCAGCTTCCACAAGAAAGAATTGAAGGGCCTGGAATCTTATATTCTGAAAGGCAAAGAAACTTGTATAGTGGCCAAGAATCAACTATCCAGCTAAACTGAGCATTATCTTTCAGGGAAGAAGATGGACATTCAATTATACAGGTGAATTTCATTTCTTTCTTTTAAAAAAAGATCATAAATGAAGAAAAAATTTAATCTCCAGACACAAAACTCAAGAGAAGCATAAAAAGGTAAAAAGGAAAAAATCTCTTGAGAACTCTATCTCTGTTGAGGATATACTTAGAAGGATACAGGTAAAGTTTGATTTTACTATGATGATACAAAAATACATTAAAGGTGAAAAGGGGATTGTATTAGAAAAAAAGAGGAAAAGAGAGGTAAAATTAGAGAAATTGCATCTCATGTAAATTGACCATATATTTGGGCATAAAGCTCTTCAAATGAAATGCAGAAATGCAGAAATAGTAAATGCATTTTTTTCATATTGTGATGCAATAAAAATTACATGCAATAACAGGCTAGGGGAAAATAATCTAATCATAAAGAATTAATAGGTGAAACACTAAATCATAGACATAATCAATAATTTCATCCAGGAGAATGACAATAATGAGACAACATACCAAAATTTGTGGGATGCAGCCAAATAATAAGGTAATAAGGGAAATTTAATATCTCTAGATGCTTTCTTATATAAACTAGAGAAAGAGAAGTTCAATTAATTGGGCTTGCAACTAAAAAAAAAAGCTAGCAAAAGAACAAATTAAAATCCCCCAATTAAATACCATATTTAAAATTCTGAAAATAAAAGTGGAGATTAATAAAATTGAAAGAAAACTATTGAATTAATAAATAAAACTAAGAGTTGGTTTCATGAAAAAAAACAACAAAATAGATACATCTTTAGTTAATTTGATTAGAAAAAGGAAAGAAAAAATCAAATTGTTAGCCTCAAAAATGAAAAGGAAGAACTTTCCACCAATGAAGAGGAAAATAGAGCAATAATTGGGGATTATTTTGCCCAACTATATGTAAATATAATTGATAATCTAGTGACATGGAGGAATGTCTACAAAAATATAGATTGCCCAGATTATCAGAAGGGGGAAAATATTATTTAGATAGTCCCATTTTAGCTATCAATTAACTCCCTAAGAAAAAAATCTCCAAGATCAGGTGGATTTATGTGAGAATTCTACCTAACATTTAAAGAGCAATTAATCACAATACTAGGCAAACTGTTTGAAAAAATAGGAAGAGAAGAGTCCTACCAAACTCCTTTTATGACACAAATATGATGCTGATACTTAAGCCAGGTAGGGTGGAAACAGAGAAAGAAAATTATAGACCATTTTTCCTAAAGAATATTGATACAAAATAGTAAATAAAATATAAAAAGCAAAAAATTCCAAAAAAAAATTATCCCCAGGATAATACACCATGACCAAGTAGGATTTATACCAGGAATGCAGGGCTGGTTCAATATTAGGAAAATTATTAGCATAACTGACTATATCAATAACCAAATTAACAAAAACCTATGATCATCTCAATAGATGCAGAAAAAGCATTTGATAAAATTCAACATCCATTCCTATTAAAAACACTTGAGAGTAGAGTAATTAATGGACTTTTCCTTAAAATAATCAGTAGCATCTATTTAAAACCATCAGTAAGCATCATATGTAATGGGGATAAACTGGAACCATTCCCAGTAAGAACAGGGATGAAGCAAGGTTGCCCACTATCATCATTACTACTCAATATTGTATTAGAATTGTTAGCTTTGACAATAAGAGAAAAAAAGAGATTAGAGAAATTAGAGTAGGTAATGAGGAATCCAAATTATCATTCTTTACAAATGATATGATGGTATACTTAGAGAACCCTAGAAAATTAACTAAAAAACTATTAGAAACAATCACAATTTTAGCAAAGTTGCAGGAGACAAAAAAGTAAATCCACATAAATCATCACCATTTTTATATATTACCAACAAATTACATCAGCAAAGAAAAATTCCATTTAAAGTAATTGTCAATAATATAAAATATTTCAAAGTCTACCTGTCAAGGTAAAGTCAGGAACAACACAATTACAAAACACTTTCCACTCAAATAAAGTCAGATCTAATCAATTGGGAAAAAAAATCAAGTGCTCACGGGTAGGATGAGCAAATATAATAAAAATGACAATACTACCTAAATTAATCTACTTACTTAATGCCATATCAATCAAACTTTCAAGAAATTTTTTTTTATAGATCGAGAAAAAATAATAACAAAGTTCATCTGGAAGAACAAAAGATCAAGAATTTCAAGGGAATTAATAAAAAAATGCTAATTAAGTTGGCCTAGCTGTGCCAGACCTAAAACTATATTATAAAGCAGCAGTCATCAAAACTAATTGGTACTGGCTAAGAAATAGAGCAGTTGATCAGTAGAGATTAGGCTCATAGGCCAAAATAGTCAATGACTACAGTAATCTAGTGTTTGAGAAACCCAAATACTCCAGCTTTTGGGATAAGAACTCACTATCTGACAAAAACTGGTGGAAAAATTGGACATTAGTATGGGAGAAACTAGGCATTGACCCACACCTAACACCATATAAAAGATAAAATCTAAATGGGTTCATGATTTAGACATAAAGAGTGATATCCTAAACAAATTAGAAGAACATAGAATAGTTTACCTCTCAGATCTATGGAGGAGAAAGGAATCTGTGACTAAAGAAGAACTGGCTCTCATTATTGAACACAAAATAAATAATTTTGATTAAATTAAATTTAAAAAAAGTTCTTATACAAGCAAAACTAATGCAGACAAGATTGGAGGAGAGGGAATAAATTGGGAAAACATTTTTAAAATATATAGAGAATTGACTCAAATGTATAAGAATTCAAGCCATTCTTCTATTGACCAATGGTCAAAGGATATGAACAATTTTCAGATGAAGAAATTAAAACCATTTGTATTCAAATGAAAAGGTACTCTAAATCACTTTTGATCAGAGAAATGCAAATTCAAAGAACTCTGAGCTACCACTATACACTTCTCAGATTGACTAAGATGACAGAAAAAAGGTAAGGAAGAACGTTGGAGGGATGTGGGAAAACTGGAACACTGATACATTGTTGGTGGGATTGTGAACTGATCTAACCATTGTGGAGAGCAATTTGGTACTATGCTCAAATGATTATCAATCTGTGCATGCCCTTTGATCCAGCAATGTTTCTACTAGACTTATATCCCAAAGAGATCTTAAAGGAGGGAAAAGGAACTACATGTGCAAAAATGTTTGTGGCAGTCCTTTTTTGTAGAGGCAAGAAACTGGAAACTTATTGGAGAATCATTGACTGAGTAAATTGTGGTATATGAATGTTATGAAATATTATTGTTCTGTAAGAAACAACCAGTAGAATGATTTCAGAGAGGCCTGGAGAGACTTACATGAACAGATACTAAGTGAAGTGGGGAGAATCAGGAAGTCATTGTACATGGCAATATCAAAATTATGTGACAATCAATTCTTATGGACATGGCTCTTCTCAACAATGAGATTATTCAGGCCAGTTCCAATGATCTTGTGATGATGAGAGCTATCTGCACCTAGACAGAAGACTGTGGGAACTGAGTATAGATCACAACATAGCATTTTTCACTTCTTTTATTGTTGTTTGCTTGAATTTTATTTTATTTCTCATTTTTTTCCTTTTTGATTAGATTTTTCTTGTTCAACATGATAATTGTATGTCTGTATTGGATTTAAATGTATTTTACCATGTTTAACATATATTGGATTACTATGCCATCTAGAGGAGGGGGTTGGAGGAAAGAGGGGAAATTGGAACACAAAATTTTTCAAGGATTAATGTTGAAAATTTATCCTTGCATATATTTTGAAAATAAAAATGATTCAATAAAAACAAAAAAAATTAAAATCTTTAAAGAATTGATTCATTTGTAAGATTGATTCTCAGTGGGTCAAAGAATATGAAAAGCTAGAATTCAAAAAATGTGAAGTCCAATAACCCTCTGAAACTTTATTTATTTATTTATTTATTTGAGGCTGGGGTTAAGTGACTTGCCTAGGTCACACAGCTAGGAAGTGTTAAGTGTCTGAGACTAGATTTGAACTCCAGTCCTCCTGAATTCAGGGCCGGTGCTCTATCCACTGTGCCACCTAGCTGCCCCTAATTTTTTATTAATAAGAAAAATTGAATTTTAAAAACTCTTAGCTACCAACTTGCAATCATTAATTTGTCCAAGATGATCTAAAATGATACAATTTTATATTAATGGACTATGAAAAGTCAAGTACGCTATTCCACATCTGCTAGAACTATGAATTGTTGTAATCTTTTGGGGAATCAATATGCCAGTATACAATAGTGGTTCTGAAACTCTTCATTGTCTTTGGCTCAGTGACTCTCTTAATAAGTCTATTCCCTAAGGTTATTATTGAAAAGAAAAATAATGCATACCTTTGCAAAAAAACAATTTGGGAATCATTGAACAAATTGTTGTATGTGAAAATTTTCGTGGACCTTAAGATTTGAGAAATATGAATATCACAAAAATATGAATTTTACAAAAGTTTTATATATATTCCAAAAATTATGGGAAAATTTATGTGAATTAATGCAGAATAAAGAAAGCAGAATCAGAATGACTATATACATGAGTACATAGGCCACAATTATATAAAAATAATATATGAAATAATAGTAAAGTCATCAAACATACACAGAAAAAGAAACAACAATGTGATATAAATCCAAAACAACATATTTCCATATGTATATATGTACAAATGTATTTGTGTGTATTCTTATATATGCATAGATATGTGAGTGCATATATGTCCAATATATATAGATAAAAAGATATAGATAAAATGAAAAGAAAGTATTCTTAACATATGCTTAGCAAGAATCATCTAGGAAAGAAAATAACTCACTGTTTTACATTAAAAAAAAGATTGTTTTTCCTGTATGCAAGAAGAATCACTGTATTCAGAATTAAAACAAAAGGAATGGAATTAGAAGTTTGTTTTAAATGCCTATGATAAGGGTCTGGCATCCAAAAGTTTTAAGAGAGATTTAAGCACAAAAGTGTAGGACTAAGAGCCTATGAATAATCAATTCTCAAAAGTATGAAAAACATTGAAAAATAAAGAGAATAAGAAAACTTTTTAAAATTTCAATTTTCAATAATGTGGTTGTATATATGATATTTTTAAATTGTGGGTGCATATTTTAATAGCCTTTGTTGAATATAAGAAAATAAATTGAGTATGATATTAGATACCCAGCATTCCCCAACTCTACAATGCTAGGAAAGTTTAAAAAAGGGGGGGGCGGGGAGAAGGCAAATTAGTATAATTATTCTGAGTGAATAGTTTCTATTCATCATTGATTAGAGCCTTATTTTGTAAGTGTTTACAAATCATCTGTTTAACAATCTGAGAACTTTTTTGACTCAATGTTAATTTATCAACCAGGTGTTTCCATAATATTACTTTTTTCCTTCATGAGGGTTACCACAATATTTGTTCCCCTCAAAACTTATAGACTCCATTCCATTCTCCATGTTTTTTTAAAGGTTACTGTCTGGTTTTATTAATGCATCTTCAAGTTCTTTCACTGCCTTGGGTTATAATTTGTCTGGAGATTCTGAATCACTTAAAATAGCCAGAAGACTTACTATTTCCTTACCTCACTTCAACTTTAATCACTTCTTAGTAATATTTGTTCTAGACTTTCTTTTTTTCAGTCTCTATTGATATTTCTAATTTTTTAAACACCACTATCTTTATTAATAGTATCTTTCCCATTCTCTTCTCACAGAGAAGTATATTTTGGAAAGGGAAGAAAAATTCTGCACAACTGATCAAGACACTGAAAAGGTCTGAAAAAATATGTAACACCTATGATTTGTGTTTGCAAAAGATCAGATTGAGGGTATCTTCTGATATCTTTTCATTCAAGTTCTACTTGATTTTTTAAATTATTCTAATTTTTGATTTTTTTTCTTGTGTTGTTATTTTCACTTACATTGTAATACCTGAATATTTATTATTTTCATGGTTCTTCTTTCTTTGCGTTGAATCAGTTCACATTCACATTCATCATTCCATGTTTTATTCTATTCATCATACACATCATTCTAACAATGCAGGAATATTCCATTCCATTAATATATCACAATTTGCTAAATAATATACTTTGTTTCAAATTCTTAGCTATCACAAAAGAGGTATTATTAATAACTTGGAATATATGGAGATGTTTGGTATTGATGCCTTTTTAGGAATATAAACCCAGTAACAGAGTCTTAAGTTCAAGAGAAAGCATTTTAGACACTTTATCTACATAACTACCAATTGCTTTTCAAAATGTATCATCACACAGTTCCATCAGTAATGAAGTAATAGGCCTATTTCTTTCACAACCTCTTTTATAATGACTATTTCAAATATTTACCAGTTTTTAGAGTATGAGAGCCATTTTGATTTACTTTAAATTTTTTTCATATGATTATAAATGCTTTTTAGTTCTTCTTTTGAGAACTATTGTAAAAACTCCTTTGACTATATAGTAGCTATTATACACACCAAGAAGTACACTCCTGTACCTAAATAGACATGTGAATATTCATACATACATACATATATTGTTTACATACCATGGATAACAAATGCTTATCAAAGTAATTTGATATAAAGATTTCTTTTCACTTTTGGCTATATGCAAAAGTTTTTTTTTTTTTTTTTCAGGTACATGTAATCAAAGTTATCTATCTTCTAAAATTTATTCTTTTTTTTGGTTTGTTAAGAATAATACTTCCCTACATACAGCTGTGAGAAGTATATGATCTATTTCACTTTTTTTTTTAGTATGTGTCATTTTGGAATATATTGTGTAATATGTTATAAGGTGTTCATCTAAGTCTAGTTTCTGTCAGACTGCTTTCCATTTTTTCCAGCAGTTTTATCAAAAAAGGAGTTTTTTCCTAGGTAATTTATGTTTTTCACTTTAATCAAACACTAGATTATTGAGTTCTATTGTTTCTGATTTCCCTTGGTTCAATCTGTTTCATTGATTTATGTATTTTTCAACCAATGTCATATGATTTTGATGGAAGCTGTTTTATAATATAGTTTGAGGTCTGGAAGTGATTTTCCCACTTGTTCTTACTTCTTTTCATTTGTTCTAATCCCTCAATATGAACATCAATCTTTTTGATAGAGAAGAAAAAATATATATGTTGAGCAAATGTATTCTTTTTTATCTGTTAGCCTTATGAAATCTGTCCAAAACAGTGGACCAATCTTTTTCATATTTCTCTCTCTCTCTCTCTCTCTCTCTCTCTCTCTCTCTCTCTCTCTCTCTCTCTCTCTCTCTCTCTGTATATATATATATATATATATATATATATATATATATATATTCAATTTATTATCTTTAATCCATTTTATAGACATGAGGGAGAAGTAGTATGTTATGCCTAGATTATGATTTTTCCCAGAGTCAGGGATGGAGCTAAAATGTTTATAGAGAATTAAACACATACTTTCCAAAGTTCAAGGAATATTGGAATAAAAGCATCCTGGCCACTAGGAATCAGTCTATTTGATTTAATGATGGGAATCATCATCTTTTATTCCCACTGACTGTAAAATACAAATGTACCTTCTTAGCAATAGACTCATTTTAGTATGGTCAGAAGTGAAACTAGCCCATTCTCTTTGATGATTGATGTTCCTTTTGTAGCATGCTTTTTTGAGCATCAGAATTTCAAAAGCAATTCTCCTTTCACTGAATTTTATTATTTTATCAGGACACATGATCATTGTAAAAAAATCATGACAAAAAAAGCATTTATTAGGCACCTATTATGTAATAAGCTCTGAGGATATGAAGAAAGGACAAAAAAGTACCTCCTCTGCAGTTTATAATCTAATGGGAGATATAACATGCTAAACAGCTATGGATAAACAAGATATACACTGAGCAAATTGAAAATAATTGCAGAGGAAAGGCACTATGATAGCCAATCAGGAAAGGCTTTCTAAAAAAGGTAGGTCTTTAGCTAAGGCTTGAAGTAATCCTGTGAAAGTAGGAGGCAAAAATCAGGAGAATTTTAAGAGAGGATAGAATTCCAAGTATAGGGAAGAGACCATGAAACTGAATAGAATCTAAAGATGGAGTGTCATGTAGGAGGATGAATCAGACTATGTGGAGGAGAGTAAGGTAATTCTGCAAAGATTACAAAGGGTCAGGTTATAAAGATTTTATATTTGATCCTTCAGGTAATAGAGAGCACCATAAGTACAGCAATGGAAAATTCAAACTGTCTTTTTTTATCCTTTGCTCTTGCTACATGGCCAGTCCATCTTTCAAGTTCCTTATTTATTATATATTGCAATTTGATCCAAATTACCTTGTGATTCTCCATTGCCTTCAGGCGAAAACATTTTGGCAATTCTTTCGAGATTAGTTTTTTCATGTCTCACAATAATATGACAACCTGAATAGACTATTGGTATTATCAGATGGACCTTTACTTTAAAATATAGTTCAAGACCATCTTATGCATGAAGACTTATTTTTTCCTGCCAATTGATAAAAGTCTTCTCTCCAAAATTATATTTGTATTTAACTACCTTGTATATATATTTGTATTTATTACTTTTATGTTTTATTGTAGTTCTATTTATAAACCCTTGGTATCTATCCTCATTTATAATTAAACTACTTCTATCCCAAATATCTAAAATAATGCCTGGAACATTTTATGTGTTTAATAATTACTTAATTATAAGTTGATGGATTTAGTGTGTTTTCTACTTCTTTGTAACCAAATTCAAAAGTGTGATGATGCCATTCAAGTATGTTGATTCTTCCTGTTCTTAATGATTCAAATATCCCATTGTAAAAACCCTTTATTCAGTTTATCTGCCTTACATTTTTGTCCTTGAAATAAATCCTTATTTGAATTTCCAAACGTGCTATATTGAAATTATTTTTAGCTTCTGCTGTTTCTTTCTGATTTATGACACCAATATTGTTCATAATATTCCATCATGCATCTTTGTAAGATTTAACAAAACAATTTGTATTGTAAATTAGTATCGGCTTCAATTGCCATTTCTCTCTATTTGACAAGAAAGAAAAGTTGTTTTTTTTTTCTCACAAAAGGGCTTTTTTGACTCTCCTGATTTCTTATTGTGCATTTTTAATATCACTTAAAATTATTTTATAACAACTTTTTATTATTCAAAATGCATGCAAAGATAGTTTTCAACATTCACCTTTGAAAAACCTTGTGTGTCATATTTTTCTCTCACCCTCCACTTCTCACCTAAACAACAAACAACAAGTAACCCAATATAGGTTAAATATGTGAAATTATTCTAAACATATTTCCACATTTATCATGCTGCACAGGAAAAATCAGATCAAAAGGGAAAATGAGAAAAAAAAAGTAAGCAAACAACAACAGGAACAATAGGTGAAAATATTATTTTGTGCTCCACATTCAACTCCCATAATCCTATTTCTCTCTGGATGTAGATGGCTCTCTCCATTACAAGTGTATTAGAATTGCTCTGATCACCTCATTGATGAAAAGAGTCAAATCCACCAGAGTTGATCATCATTTAATCTTGTTGTTGTGTAACATGTTCTTTGGTTCTATTCATTTCACTTGGCATCAGTTTATGTAAGTCTGTGCAGGCCTTTCTGAAATCAGTCTGCTGATAAATTTTTATAGAATAATAATATCCCATTACACGTATATACCATTACTTATTCAGCTATACTCCAATTGACGGGCATTCATTCAGTTTCCAGTTCCTTGCTACTACAAAAAGAACCGCTACAAACATTTTTGCACATGTGGGTCTTTTTTACTTTTTTTTATTTTCTCTTTGAGATTTAGACCCATTGCTGGACCAGACTATGCACATAGTCTTTGAGCATAGTTCCAAATTTCTGTCTAGAATGGTTGGATCTGTTCATAACTCTACCAAAACTTTGTGCTCAAAGTCAAGGCTCAGAACTGCACAGGAACAGCATCCTCTTTACTCTAACAGCAGAGCTCAACCATAAAAGGAGAGAGAGAGAGAGAGAGAGAGAGAGAGAGAGAGAGAGAGAGAGAGAGAGAGAGAGAGAGAGAGAGAGAGAGAGAGAGAGAGAGAGAGAGAGAGAGAGAGAGAGAGAAGAGAGAGAGAGAGAATGAGAGAGAGAGAATGAGAGAGAGAATTACAAAAGAAAAGGAAAGGAAATGATCAAGAAAGAGAAAACAAAACTTGAACAAAGAAAGCTACTATGGAGACAGGGAAGACCAAAACAACAATTCAAGGGGACAGAATGTCCACAGAAGAAATCTTAAAAAGTGATATGAATTGGCATCAAGCCCAAAGATACTTCTTAGAAGTACTCATAAAAAACTTTAAAAGGCAAATAAGAGAAGTAGAATTAAAAATGAGAAATGAGAGGCATGCAAGAGAGAGTAAACAGCTTAAAAAGTAAAGCAATTCCTTAAAAAATACAATTGACCACATGCAAAAAAAAATCCACTGAAGAAAACACCTTCAAAAGTAGAATTAGCCAAATTGTAAAAAAGATATAAAAGCTAACAAAAGAAAATTACACATTAAAAACTAGAATCAGGCAAATGAAAGCTAATCACACTATGAGACATCAAGAATCAATCAAACTAACTAAAAAGAAGGAAAAAATGGAAGAAAGCATAAAATAACTCTGGAAAAACTGCTGACCTGAAAATTAGATCCATATGAGACAATTTGAAAATGATTAGTCTACCTGAAGGCCATGACCAAAAAAAAATAAAATAAAATAAAATAAAAAAGAGCCTGGATAGCATTCTTCAAGTCAACAAGGAAAACTGCCCTGATATTCTAGAAACAGAGAGAGGAAATAGTCAATGAAATAATCCATATATCACCTTCTGAAAGAGATGCCGCAAGGTAAACCCCAAAGAACATTATTGCAAAACTCCAGAACTGCAAGGTGCCAGACAAAAGCAGTTCACATATCAAAGAGCAACAGTCAGGATTATGCAGGATCTAACAGCTTCCACAATAAAGATTCATAGGGCCTGGAATACCATATTCCAGAAGGCAAAGGACCTTTGGTTACTACCAAAATTTAACTATCCAGTGAGATTGAGCATTATCTTTCAGGGGAGGAGATGGATCTTCAGTGAAGAGACTTTCAATCATTTCTATTGAAAAAAACAGAACTAAACAGAAAATTTGATCTTTAAGCACAGGACTCAAGGAAATCATAGAAAGATAAAGTAGGGAAAATATATATTATTTAAAGGTTAAACTGTTTATACTCCTAGTTGATAAAAAGATAGATGTAACTTGAGAACAGTACCAGTTTTTGTGCAGAATGGGGCATCACATGGACAGAGTATGATGGTTGTGAATGGTGCCTGATGTTATGACATCAAAGAAAAAGACATTAAGGGGTGGAAAAAGTTCTATACAGGAAGAAGAGGAAAGAGGAGATATAATGGGACAAATTATATCACATGAAACAGCACAAAAGACATTACAATCTCAGGAAAGGAAGGAGGAAGATGAGCATTGTCTGAAGATTGACCTCATCAGTTTTGGCTCAAAGAGGATATAACTTAATCATTCAGTTAGTGATAGAAATTTATCTAACCCTAAAACAAGTAGGAAGAAAGAGGAAATAAAAGAGGGGGGCTGGGTAGAAAGGAGGGTAGAAACATTAGAGGAAAGAAAGAATAGAATTTATTATGCTTTAGCTGAAGTATAAGATGCAGGGGTAGCAATTCTAAGCTCAGATAAAGCAAAAGTATAAAATAGATTTAATTAAAAGAGATAAGCAAGGAAAGTATTATAAACAACGAAATAGTAATGATATTAAATGTATATGTACCAAGTAGTGATAGAGCACACAAATTCCTAGGGAAGATATTAAGCCATTTACAGGAAGAAACAAACAACAAAACTTCATCAGTGGGAGACTTCAACCTTTCCCTATCAGATCTAAACACAAAATAAACAAGGAAGAACCTAGGGAAGTTAATAGGATCCTAGAAAACCTAGCTATGATAGGTCTCTAGAGAAAACTAAATAGAGAAAGAAAGGATAGACCATTTTCTCATCAGGAGATGGCATCGACACAAAAAGTGACCATGTATAGGGTATAAAAATCTCACAATCAAATACAGAAAGGCAGATTTTTAGACCACGATACAATACACATTATATGGAATAAAGGGACAGAGAAAGATAAACTAAAAAGCAATTGGAAATTAAATAACTTAATTCCACAAAAGAATGGGTCAAACAAGAAATCTCAGAAACAATCCATAATTTCATCCAAGAAAATTACAATAAATAAGACAACATATCAAAATGTATGGGACACAGCCAAAGCAGTTGTTAGGGCAAATTTTGTATCTAAATAACTACATTAATAAAATAGAGAAAGAGGAGATGCAATTTAAAAAAATTAGAAAAAAAGAACAAATTTGAAACCCCCAATTAATAAATTCTGAAATTGAAAGGAAATATAAATAAAATTGAAACTAAGAAAACTGTTGAACAAATTAATAAAACTTAGAGTTGGGTTTATGAAAAAGCTGACAAAATAGACAAACTTTTGGTTAATTTGATAAGAAAAAGGAAAGAAAAAAATCACCAGAATAAATAATGAAAAGGGCGAACTTACCACCAATGAACAATAATTGAAACAGTAATAAGAAGCTATTTTGCCCAACTGTATAGCAGCAAATCTGACTATCTAACTGAAATGGATGACCATTTATAAAAATATAAACTGCCTAGATTAACAGAAAAGGAAATAAATTATTTAAATAGTCTCATTTAAAAAAAAAAGAAATTGAATTACTCATCAATAAACTTCTGAAGATAAAATTCCCAAGGCAAGATGGATCTACAACTGAGTTCTAACAAGCATTTAAAGAACAATTAATCCTAATACTATAAAACAATTTGGGAAAACAGTAAAAGAAGGAGTTCTGCCAAATTCCTTCTATTACACAAATATGAACTGTTACCTAAACCAAGAAGAGCCAAAAGAGAGAAAGAAAATTACAGACCAATCTCCCTAATGAATATTGATTCAAAAATTTTAAATGAAATATTAGCAAAGAGATTACAGGAACTCATCAGCAGGATATGCATTAAGACCAAGTGGGATTTTTTTTTACTAGAAATGCAAGACTTGTTCAATATCAGGAAAACTATTAACCATAATCAAACATATCAATACCAAAACCAACAATTTATATAAGAATCTCAATATAAGCAGAAAAAGCTTTTGAAAAAAATACAGCATTCATTCCTATTAAAAACACTAGAGAGCATAGGAATAAAGAGAGCTTTCCTTAAAATAATAAGCAGTATCTATCTAAAATTAACATCAAGCATTATTTATAAAGGAGAGAAGCTGGGTGCATTTTCAATAATAATCAAGGGTGAAACAAGAATGCTTATTATCACTAATATTATTCAATTGTCCTAGAAATGGTAGCTTTAGTAATAAGAAAAGAGGAAGAAGTTAAAGGAATTAGAATAGGCAATGAGGAAATAAAACTATCACTCATTGGAGATGATATCATGATTTACTTAGAGATTCCTAGAAAATCATACAAAAACCTACCAGAAACAATTCATAGCTTTATCAAAGCAGCAGAATAAATAAGCCCACACAAATCATCAGCATATGTATGTATGACTGATAAAGACCAGCAGGAAGTGATAGAGACATTCCATTTAAAATAACTGTAACAAAATAAAATATTTCAATGTCTACCTGCAAAGACAAACCCAAGAAGTATATGAACATGATTACAAACCACTTCTCACACAAATAAAAGGAAGATCTAAATAACTGGAAAATATCAATTGCTCTTGGGTAGGCTAAGCTAATATATTTATAAAAATGACAATTCTGCTCAAATGTGTCTATTCAATGGCATATCAATCAAACTACCAAATTATTTTATAGAACTCAAAAAATATCAAAATTCATCTGGAAAAACAAAAAAATCAAGAATACCAAAGCAATTAATGAAAAAAAATACAAAGGACGGTGGTTTAATAGTACCAGTCCTCTAATACTATATAATATAAAGCAACAGTCATCAAAATCATTTGGTACTGTCCAGGGAATAGTGTGGTGGATCAGTGGAATAGATTAGATACATATGACATAGTAATCAAGGCCTATAGTAGTCTAGCATTTATGTCCCCTCAAAATTCCAGCCCCTGGAATAAGAACTCCCTCTTTGACAAAAATTGCCGGGAAAAGTGAAAAATAATATGTCAGAAACTCGCATAGACTTATATCTCACACCTCATATCAAAATAAGATAAAAATGGATACATGATTTGGGCATAAAAGGTAAGATCACAAGCATATTAGGAGAGCAAAGGAAATTTACCTCTCAGTTCTTTGGACAAGGGAGGAATTTATGACCAAAGAAGAACTAGAGAACATTATGAAACACAAAATGGACAACTTTGATTACATTAAATTAAAATGTGTTTGCATAAACAAAACTAACAGAAACAAGATTAAAAGCAAAGTACAAAGATGAGAAAAAATCTTTACAGTATTTCTGATCAAGTTCTTCTTTCTAAAATATATAAAGAACTGTGTCAAATTTAAAATACAAGTCATTATTCAGTTGATAAATGGTCAATGGATATAAATAAATAATTGTCATGCTGAAATTAAAGCCATCTATAGTCATATGAAAAAATGTTCTAAATTATTATTTATCAGAGACATGCAAATTAAAACAACTCTGAGGTACTATCTTCTACCTGTCAGATTGGCTAAGATGAAAGGAAAAGATATGATAAATGTTGCAGGGGATTTGGGAAAACTGGGACACTAATGCAGATGGTGGATTTGTGAAATGATCCAACCATTCTGGAGACCAATTTGGAACTATGCTCAAAAGTATATAAAACTGTGCATACCCTTTGTCCCAGTAGTTCCACTGGGTCTGTATTCCCAGGACATCATCAAGGAGGGAAAAAATTCCACATGTGCAAAAATATTTGCAGCAGATTTTTTTTGTGGTACCAAAGAATTGGAAAATGAGTAGATGCCCATCAGTTGGGGAATGGCTGAACAAGTTGTGGTATGTTAAGGTAATGAAATATTACTTTTCTATTAAAAAAAAATGGTGAACAAGCTGATTTTAGAAAGGTCAGCAAAGGTTTACAGGAACTGATGCTGAGAAAAACAAGTAGAACCAGGAATACATTGTACACAATAACAGCAAGAATGTCTCATGATCAACTATGAAAGTCTTGGTTCTTTTCAATGGTTCAATGATCCAAGGCAATTCCAATAAACTTTGGACAGAAAATGTCATCTGCATCCAGAAAAAGAACTATGGAAATTGAATATAAATCAACATTTGCTATATAAACTTCTTTTTTTTTCTCTTCTATGACTTTTCCCTTTTGTTCTGATTTTATTTCTATCATATTTATATTACTTCTATATTTATTATTATTAAATATTATTCTAGGAGTGATCTCAAAGTTGTTAACTGATTTCCAAAGGGCTTCATGATCTCCCAAAAAGTTAAGAATTAATCTTTTTTTTTTCCCTTTTTTTCCACACATAAGGAAATTGGGAGCTACAGGGATTAACTATATTCTTTGAAGTTTGAGGATTTGTGAAGGAATAAAATATATCAGAATTTAGAAATCTAGAAAGGACCTTAGAGAACATCTTTTATTACCTGTTAACTTTTGGAAGAAAATGACAATGACTGATAAGTTCGTAATGATATCGAACTCCAAGGGCAAAGGATACCAAGCAACTATCAGAATGGGAAATTAAGGGAAAATCTTAATAAACCCTGTAATCCTTTTGGAAAAGTGGCACATAATGGCCTAAAATCAACAAGGATATTTGTTTTCCCTCTGAACTTGATCCATTTGAGAGTAGGCATGGATTCTAATTCCATATCTTGCTGAGGAAATAGCAAGTTAGGGCTGTGTTTGCTGAGGTGCTGCCCCAAGCTGAGATAATGCAAAGAAAACGAATATCTCCCCAGCATCTTAGTAAAGAGCTGTGCTATCTAATTACCTATCATCCAACAATCCAAGGAGAAAAGAAACGTTTTATCTGAACTACTGTTTTGAAAATGTGATATGCAGTCACCTCATTAAAAGGGGACAGGGGAGCCTTCTATTTCACTGATAATGCTTTAATAAGGGTTGCAAAGGTGCTGGGCATAGTTCTGGCCAAGATAGCTAATTAAGCAAGAAAAAAAGATAAAACCTTGAAGCTGGTCCAGAACTTCCTCTGTATAGTTTTGGGGAAGTTTATAACCACTTCCCCACTTTTCTCATTCTTGGAAAAATGTCTCCTTGCCATCGGAGTTTCAACTGTGATGACACTTTTTTTCTAATTCTATCAAAATTAAGATCAATATATAATGATGAGGGATTTCAGCAGGTAGAATTCTGGCTTGATATTGGAGAGAACTTTCAGAGAGAAAGAAGAAGAAACAATGGAATATAGGTTAGGCAACATTGTGGAATCTCCTTTATTTGGAGGAGAATGACCCTTAGACTCTACCTGGAATAATTCAAGGATTTCCTGATTGGGTGGGGATATGACAAAAGGATAGAACTCAGGAGGCCTGAGAGTGGTGCTTTGTAGTCCTAAATAGGAAAGGGTCCTGAAGCAAATATAAAATTTATATTGCTTTTTGTTTTCTACTAAGCAGTCCTCAAGGGGTAAAGGATCAAAAGGCTTATATACATTCCATGAGCAAAGAGCTCTTGCCTCTTTCACCACACTTCCCTTTAACTTCCTATTTTCTTCTATTATCTTTTTCTCAACTAGCCTGCTTTGTTAAACCTTTACTTCCCCACTTTCTTATCCATACCCTGCTAATAGAGGGTTGATTATTCCAATTGTTTTTAGTTATAAATAGATCTGAGACAAGTCTCTCTTATTATGTTTATCCTTTTAGATATAATGTTATAATGATTACTGGGTAAATGGATAAAATGATTGCTTTGTGTAATTGAATAAAAGTATTGACATGTAAATGAATTAAAGTATCTATACTCTTTTTCAGTCTTATCAATGCCAGGAACATAAGCAGGCATTTCAATTAATGCTTATTGATTGATTAATTGTAGAATTAAGTTGGGGTAAAATGGAAAAGTGATGTCTGGATTTTACCCAGAACCACTAAAACCACACCATGTTGGCTTCTGGCAGTTCCACTTATGTTTAAGATCAACCCTTCTATGAAAAGCTGAATTACTAAATATTTCCTTGTTCATTTGTAGTTGATGAACATCAGAGAATGAAAGTCCCTGCTTTCTTTTCATCCCCCTCTAGATGGTAAGTCAAGGATCCATGAAAATAGCTTAATCTGGATCACGTGCCCCTTAGAGGCGAAACAAAGAAAATAACTGACTTTAGTTTTCCATCCCAACTCTTAGGAAAAAAGAGGCATTGGATTGGTGGAGAGAGAGTTAGTGTTTGCTCCTACTAAACAAATCATTATCTACCTCAGTCACATACAGACACTGTGATAGATGGAATGCTAGGAATGGAGTCAGAAAGATAGTCAACTTCAACTTTAGTTATTTTCTTAGCGATGTGATGGGAAATTCATAATCTCTCAGAGCTTCAGTTTCCTCATTTGTAAAATGAACCCAGTAACATCTACTTCACAGAGTTGCTATGAGAATCAAATGAGAATAGGTGTTTCAAGTGTTTTGTAAAGCTTAAATCAGTATGTGTGAACCATTTTAATTATCTCATTCACATTTTGTTCATAACAATAATAACTATCATTTATATAGTTCTTACAATGTGCCAAGCACTGTACTAAGTGCTATACAGATATTATCTCATTTGACCCTTAAAACAACTCTGAGAGGTAAGTCTTATCCCCCATTTTAGAGAGACAAATGTTAAATGACTTAACCAAAATTACATAGCTAAGAAGTATCAGAGAGTATATTTGAACTCAATTCTTTCTACATCAGCATTACATCTATGCCATGTAGCTGATTCAATGAAGTTAACTTATAGAGAGACCTGAGACAAGACTATTATTTTTTTAATGTTCTGTTCTGAGGACTTATTTGTGGGTGGATTAAAAGGCTGACTTTTGTAATGGAATAAGGGTATTTATATGCAAGATCAACTTTTTTGTAATTGAGTAAGAAAAATGTACATGTTTGATTCATTGGAGGAATCTCTGGAAGAACTTCAGTAATAGATTAATAACAATGACATATATGTCTAGGATCCCATTAAGATTCCTGATTCTGTGTCACGATGACTGGGTAATTCTGGGGAATCTTGTCAAGCCTCTACAACTATATTCTAACCAAAATTTCTATGCCTGCATTTGATCACATCCCCTTCTGTCTTTTACAACATATTATGTCCTCAATAATCCCCCCTTCTCTCTTAAATTCTCATTTTCTACCAACAGTTTCCCCCTATTTTCTTTAACTATGCCCAAGTATCTTCATCATTGAAAAGTCTACATTAGACCTTCATTTCCTCAGTTGTTCCATATTTTTCTTCTCTTTCTCAGACAAATTCCTTGAAAAGTAGTCTCATTGCTTTCACTTTTTTTCTTCTCATTCACTCCTCAGTGCTTTATGATTTTAACTCAACTTAAACTGCTCTCTCCAAAGCTGAAAATTATCTTTTCCCCCAAATATTCTATAAAATATATATAATGAAAATAGAATCCTTGTTTTCCCCCAAGTTCCCTTTCCCCTGTGGGAAGGGAATGGTACTCATGGATAGGAAACATTTAAAGGACAAGGAGGGAAGGGGATAGGTTCTTCCCAAATTATCAACTCACTATTTAAGGAATCTGCTGTGTCCTCTGTGGGTTCAAGCTTCAGCATTGGTGTCTAGGCTTAACGCAGGAGCAGACAGGAAAGGATAATGATAGAATATTTCAGCTCAGCCAAAACAGAGGCATTACACATCAACCAGTAATCAGTGCACTAAAACAGTTCATTAAACTGCCTCTGAAATCCAGGTCAATGGTAAAGTCAAAATATTCGTTTTATTTTTGGTCATAGAAGCTGTTTGGGGCCAACCACATAGACAAGTGATTCTTTGATGGCCATATCCTTGATATAGGGCATGCTAGTGAGGCATCTTTTCCTATTAGTGGAGTTATTTGGTACTTGTACTTCTGTCCTAAATGGTGGTCACTTCTTTATCAGGAAAGATGAGCCCATCACAGGATAAGTGTGTAGGACAATGTTTAGCAGGTATATTCAGGAAAAACACTAGGTGACCCACTCACTCACAGTCATGTCCAACTTATTCACCATGACTACCTTGTTCCACCTCTTCTACCTTTCCCTGCACTGTTATGGTCACGACAGTCTTTACAGAATAATATGAGATGCTGGAGCATTTAGTCACCATTGCACTGTGAGCCCTGGTTTAGGTTATGAATAAAAGAATATTGGTACCTGAGCCCATGTTCAACACTCCTTAAACAGGAGTTGGTGATAGAACAAGAAGTTTCTGTATATAAACATCTATACTGTGCTTAAGCATTTTCTTATAGATCCCTAAGTAGGGACCTCCTTGCATAACATGTCCTCAGAAGTAGAATTCTCTCTTAGGCTCTAAGGGAGACACTTCTTCAAGCGCAGATTGGATAGTTATTACCAAGGTGGCCACAGAACTCTCTTTTATGCATTTAGTAGCTTTGGACACTCCCATCTTCATTCCCTCTGATTTGCCTCATCACTCCTAATCATCACTTAATTGAAGGATCCTTTGATCTTTATTCAGTCTTAATCCATCTCAGTCTATCTGTTGTATTTGACATAGTTGATTTCCCTCTGTTCCTGAATGCTCCCTAGGTTTGTGACACTACTCTTTCCTGGTTTGTTTCCCTATGTGTTTAACTTTACATTGATAACTTATTTACGCCTTTCATAACTATGGTGTTTCCCAAGTTTCCAACCTGGGTTCTCTTGTCTTTTCCATCTCAATCCTTTCCTGACTAGAATTCTCACTTTCTCTCCTCCCTCCCATTTTTTCCTTGCCTCTCCTTCTCTCTCCTTCTCTCTCCTTAACACTCTTCTCTCCCTAACCCACCTCCTTCTCTCTCTCTCTTCTCTCTCTCTCTCTCTCTCTCTCTCTCTCTCTCTCTCTCTCTCTCTCTCTCTCTCTCTCTCCTCTCTCTCTCTCTCTCTCTCTCTCTCTCTCTCTCTCTCTCTCTCTCTCTCTCTCTCTCTCTCTCTCTCTCTCCTCTCCTCTCTCTCTCTCTCTCTCTCTCCTCTCTCTCCTCTCTCCTCTCTCTCTCTCCTCTCTCTCTCTCTCTCTCTCTCTCTCTCTCCTCTCCTCTCTCTCTCTCTCTCTCTCTCTCCTCTCTCTCTCTCTCCTCTCCTCTCTCTCTCTCCTCTCCCCCCCCCCTCTCTCTCTGTCTTTGTCTCTGCTCTGTCCTCTCTCTCTGTCTCTCTGCCTCTCTCTCCCCTCCTACAACTATCACCTTAATTCAAGTTCTTATCATCTTTAGTTTCAAAATTATTAATGTAAAATTTTAGTGTGTATCACATAATGCTGAAAACCTCTATCATTCCCTTTCTTCCTTAGTGATGAGGAAGTGTCATTTTTTCAAAAGATGACTTGTAATAATGGTTCTTATGTTGTGTTAACATTATACCAGTTTTTGTTGAGTTAAAATTTAGATCTATTTTCATCTATTTATCATAACAAAAGAATATATTTAAAAACTGCATCAAACTACCACAGACTTAAATTATCTTCTTGGAAGGTGAAATGTTTCATTGATTTTTTTTTTTACATTATTATGTTAGTGGATTGTTTTTTCCACAACAAATCAAATACACTAGAGCTTTTACTGATCTTTGATCTATTTTATGTATTTGTAGTACATAGGACAAAGTCATGAGTAGAGCTAGAGGCTTTCCAATCATAAATCAAAACAATATAAATTTAGTGACACTGTGGGGGGGGTCTCTTGTTCAATGGTTATAAAGTCAATAAGGAGTTTCTCTTTGTACAACTAGGACATCTTGGCACATCATTTTACTCTTTATCTAACACATTGTTTTCTTTAATATATTAACTGTACTTCATAGTAAGCATTCAAAGCTTGTGAAATGCAAAAAAAGTAAAGTAATCATTGGAGTTCACTTCTTTTGAAAATAAGTATGTAATATCTTCTTTTAAAAATGATATTGTGTTTATATAACACAGGAAGCTAGTGAAATGTTTTGTTAATAATTTATATACCCTGTGAAATACTTGAGCCAATAATTATGATTCTTATTTTGACATCACTTTTTCAGTTTTAGATTTGAAGCAGAGGTGTGAATTTAGGTTTTTTAGGCTTAACCAGAATACTAGGCACCACCCCTCTGCTCCTCACCCTGTGTGTGTCAGTGGAGCTATACTTTGCCAATTCTTTACTTGGGCTGTGTATATGTGGAAAGGAATGTGATTTTCTTTAGTCAATTCTTTTTCTCCACCCCTCATTCAGGAGCAGGATAATCTGTTCAGAGAGGGATAGGGAAATGAATTCCTCTTGGCTTGTAGTTTCCTTTTCCTTGTCTTTTTTTCTCATAAGTCATTTTTTTTTTGTTGTTATAAACATTTTTAGATGCATAGAAGGAAACAAGAAAGCCTGGAAAAACAAACTAATAAAAAACCTTCAGACAAGCAAGACAGCTTTTAAAGTTACATATTTTGAAAAACTAACTGTGCATAATCAAGATTCATAACATCATTGAAAAAACCCTTTTTTCTTTTCTACTATATATCAGGAATTGACTATGTTATTTGTTGGTAAATAACATCAGGATAGAAAAATTTTAAAAAGGATTAAATACAGAACAGGGATATAAACTTTTTCACTAGAAGCATCATTAGAAAAAGGAACCTAGTAGTAAATAAGATAGAAAGATTGTTATGTATTTCTTGCTATTCTCACATTAGTTTCTCCAACTAGGTTTATATATTATGAGAGAGTTTACCATATTGTGGGATGATGACTATCAATATGTCAGTATCTGTTTAAAATGTTCTGAAATTCCTATGGATTAAAGTTGAGCCTAGTTGAATATGAACAATGGTTTTCAATCAATAATCAATAAATATTAAGTTCCTACTATTTTATGTATTTGTAGTGATACATTGAGGATCTAGGGATACATTGAGAAGGTAAGAAATACTATATCTCTATGAAGTTATGCAAAATACATTTAAATCTGTATTATCATGATTGATCCTTAAAATCATATCTTCCTAACTTCAAAGATAGAACTCTATCACACCAGGATGTTTCTTTATATAGAATAGATAGACTTCAATAGCCAGAACTGGATCATGCTTCTTTTAAGTACCCCATATCTTTTAGTACTGTGCTGGGTACATAGTAGGTACACAATAAATATAGTTGATGGAATAAATAATTGAATCATTGACTCTGAATCTTTAAATGCTTCTAATCATATAACAATTTAGTAAAGACTTACATCTTGTATGCCCTCTGACATGATTCAGTGGCTTTCCTTTTATTGTGATTAGAATTATTAACCACTTTGCAATCATGAGACATACATTCGAGATGAGTGCTGTGTGACGTGTTAGTCATATATAAAAATATTCTATAGTTATGTTATTATATATAAAATATAACTATATATACATATATATGAAATATTACATGTACATACATATACATAGATGAGTATGTAGATTTTTATTGGATTAGCACTAGATGGAAATTAAATTCAGATTGTTGCAAATATGAGACATACACTATTTGGGTCATGTCAAAGTGAGTATGCAAATTGACAGACAAAAAGAAAGATGCAGAATTTAAATAAACTTGCTCAGAATAGAAAACATTGTCTGTTCTGACCCTCCCTTGCAGTTCTATCATGTGACATGATTTTTATTCCTTATCAGGTTGTACTTGTCAAGCACCACAGGAAGAATTTGAAGTTATACCTTTAAATCTGGCCCTAAATAATACAAGCACTGAAGCTGAAAGAGACCTTCAATTTGCTGGGGTCAATTTGCATAGTTGTCCATGATGTTGGCTTATTTAGTAACCCATAGATGGTCAGATTTAGAAAGTATCTGAGAGTCCCAGATAAAGGTAATATTTAAGAGAAATTGAGGATGATTTTTTCAGAGCCTGAGTCATTCCCCAAATCTGTTTTAGAAGAGAAAATGATTTCTCCCACACAGATGAATATATCAGGAGCTAAACTGCCTGCAGGACCCAGTTCAATAGTTGCTTCATCTGAGGTATCTGATCCCCTCCTCAACTCATCTCCATATGTGATGATTTTTTTTTACTTGGCACTCATGAATACTGTCTCCAACAAATGATTATGTATTTGCATATACATGTCATCCACTTGTTTCATGCATATCTTGTCAATAAGTCAACAAGCATTCATTGAACACCTACTTTATGCTAGCTCCTTGTAGATAAACCCTTTCTTTTATTTCCTATGTTGCATCTACCAGAATACTCTGTCTCTCTAAAGAACTTTAAAATGAACTGTGAAATATGGGAAATACTGGCACAGTCCTGTCCAGAGTGATATGTCAGCATCAAAGAAGGGACTGTGTTCTATTACCAAAGCAAAATTGCAGTAGTTCAAAAGAAACATGGGATGCACTTTTTAGAGAGATCTCTACTCCAAATGTTCATGACTATCTGTGTTCAATCTGTGATAGTGCCTCCTAAATTTGTAATAATCTGATCAGCTATGATCAGAAATATTGTAGCTTGACCCTGACATAGTGATGTCATTCTGTACTCTTCAAGAACAAAGGACAACAACCAACTGGAATATTCTGCATACGATAAAGATTTGGTAATAGAGTGGGGGTGGAGGGAAAGAACAAATGAAAAAATCAATAATATATGGGCCCAGATACTGCTTCTTCCAGTCTATCGACTTGCTATTTTCATGTAAGATTTTATAAAATCATCATTCCTAGGCTGCTGAAAAATTCTTTGCTTATGACAAACAATAAATTTTAAAAAATGATTCTCAGCATTTTTCAATCATCTTCAACTTCTATGCCAGAATGCCAGAAAAGAGGATCAACGGTTTAAAGAATTATTGTTTTTTACTCAACTATTTAGCTATTGATATACTAAATGTAAGGTCCTTGTCTAGTGACCAATAAGTAGATACTTTACTGGAGAAAGTAAATCATATTCCTCTGTACATTCATGCTTTGAATTTAATAGACAAAATGAATTTTCAGCTTAATGGAAATATTACGCACACGTCCTCTTTAGAGAGGAAAATAAGTGGAGTTAGTTTTACTTTGCATCCATAGCCATCATATTTCACAAGATTTTTGCTCATCTTATATTTTAGTAATAAGAATTTGCAAAAAAAAGAAAGAAAAGAAATAAGCATAGAAATTTTAAGCTTATATATGAAAATCTATAACAAAATATCAGGAAGTTGAAAATTCTACAGAAAAACTCAATAAATTCCCAAAATTTAAATAAATACATAATTTAATGTTTAATGATTTCAATGCAAAGGTAAGCATAAAAGGAGATTGGAGAAAAACATGAACAACTAAAAGAAAAAAGACTGCAATGCTTTCATGCTAAGAATATAATATCAATATCTTATTTGTAAAAGAGGTAGGGTGTATAGGAATTTGTAGGGACCAAAGAACACAAAACAAGATGAAATTTTAGCAGATAAAAAATTGTCATGAAGCAGGTTTCAGCCATGTCCAACTCTTCATGATTATATTTGAGGTTTTCTTAGCAAATCTACAGCAATGATTTGCATTTTTTTCTCCAGATCATTTTATTGGTGAGGACACTGAGACAAATAAACTTCACTAGGGTCCACACCAATAAGTATCTAAGGCTGGACTTTAATCTAAGTCTTCCTGACTCTAGGCCCAGTGCTCCATCTCTGGATCTAGCTATCTCGGATATTAACATAAATTATGTCATTTCCTAGAGAATTTTATGCAAAAAAATTGCTGTAGTGAAGACATGCATATGGGTTAGAAATGTCTCCAGAAATGAGAAATTGGGTAAGACCCCCTTGAATGAAATCCAATATAGGTCTCACCAGTATGCTCCCAGCTCCAGAAAACCAGTAGTGGCCTTGGAGTAGCCTCCAAGAAAGGAAAAAAATTCCTTAGAAACCAAAATTATCCAAATATAAAAAAGGCACAAAAATTCATTGAACAACAACAACAACAACAATCCTCTTTAAAATGTAGAATTGACCAAATGGAAAAGGAGGTACAAAAAATCACTGATGAAAATAATACTTTAAAAATCAGAACTGAGCAAATGGAAGCTAATGACTTAATGAAAAATCAAGAACCAACAAAACAAATCCAAGTGAATGGAAAAAAATAGATGACAATGTGAAGGTATCTTGAAGACTAATTGTTTTTCTTCCCCTATTTTATAACTAAGCCAACAAAAACAGTATAAAGAAGTAATTTATAAACCCGGATTTATGACTTAAAATTCCTACTCTTCCAAATACTTCTGCATCAGAACTTAAGGATATCTTCTGATGTCACTTGCTGTTCTTTCGTTTTTAAAGAGTTCAGCATTTTGGAAGGGGACAGTTCCATGAGCTCTCAGTTTCATCTGCACTCTAAAATTATACCTACCAAAGAAAAAGTCTTGTTCCCTAGTAACAATTCCTCCTTCATGGATCGAATGCAATCTTGCTTGTTTTTTTTCCTTTCCAAAGAAGGAACCCCTGTTAGATATAAAACCTTAAGAGTCCTAGGTTGAGAAGCATTTTTGAGAAGATATTGGGTCCATCCTCTTATCATCATAGAGCTAATGTTATAAGAGATCTGAAAAGACATTAAGTCTAATATTCTCATTTCCCAAAATTTTTATTTTTTTTGTCTATTAAATAAGGATAAATTAAGTAATTAATATCGTGGTAGTGGAATGCATAAAGTATTTTGCACACCTTAAAATCTTCATTAAATTTCAGTTATTACCATTCCAGATGAAGCAACCAAAGTCCCAGAGCCTGTTATTTTCCCAGTCACTTAGGTAGCAAGTCACAGGTCCAGGATCCAAATATAGGTATTCTAACTCAACATCTCTCTGAACAGCACTGAATCTTTTAAAAACTAAGGTCAAAGAATTTGCTCAATGGCACACTACTAAATAGCTAATTTGGCATTTGAACCCATGTCCTTTAATTTGAACTCCAATGTTATCTCCATTATATCAAAGTCTTCACATGACATCTATTTCCAAACAGATTAACAGTTAATTATAGGTAGGTAAATATTGCACTTTCACAGGGTACTCATTCTAGCATTTGAGAATTTTTTCTGCCAAAAAGTGGGGATTGTGATTGTTATTACTGTTTTATTTTTACTTTAGAGACTAACCCCTGTCTTGTCACTATAGCCAGCATTATTCTTTTTGTTCTATTCTCAGAAAATATAATTTCTTTGTATGGTTTCTGCCTCCTCTCCCTTAATTTATTTGCATTATATCCAATATCAAGCTTATGATTTTGGCCTGTCTCTTTGGCATATCTCTTCACCAACATCCCACCCATTAGATTATAAATATCTTGAAAGAAGAGACTATCATTTTTTATGTTTCTGTCCTTAATGGGGATATTGCTTTACACATAATAAATATTCTATAAATGATTGTTGAATGGAAGTTCATTCTTCATGTAATTATTTTATTTACTTTATTTATAATAATTTTGCTTATAATAGTATAATGATTTTATTATATTTATTTACACTATTACATCATCAATACTGTAATTGAAACCAAGAAATCCTAAATTCAAATCCTGCTTGTTATTTACTAGCTTCATGTCTCTGAAAATTCACTTAGTCATTCAGAGTCAGATTTTTCCCCATCTATAAAATAAAATTTGTAGACTCAATGACCTCCAATATCTTTTCAAGTTATAGATCAATGATTCTATGATTAAAATGCTGCTATTGAAGAAGAGGCATGATTTACATGCCAATGTGAATTCACTTGCTAATGAATTCATTAATGAAAAAAAACACTTTAAAGATTTACAAGATGTTCAGTTGTTTTTCAGTCATATCTAATTCTATGTGGCCCTGTTTTCTTGGCAAAAGTATTGAAATGGCTTCCCGTTTTCTTCTACAGATCATTTTATGGATGGAGAAACTGAGGCAAAGAGTGTTAAGGGATCACAGAACTATTAAGTGTCTGAGACTGAATTTGAATTCAGATCCTCCTGATTCAGGGCTGGCACTCTTTCTACTGTCTATCCAGCTGCCATCATATTAGTTTCCAGGCAATATTAAACACTGGAATTACAAAGAAAGGCTAATTTTTTTAAACATTCAAATGACTTGTATCAGAAATAAGTGTTTACATGAATTTTAAAAGAACCAGCATGAATTGTGGTAGTCATGGAGAATGATTTCACATTGAAAACTAGGTAAGATACAAATGAGAAAGGAAAGGAAAATAATGACAAAAGTGGGGAAAATCACATGAGCAAAGAAGTGGGGAAATTATTTGCAAAACATTTAGTCAGATAGTGAATGTGGCCTACTTAGGGGCATATTAGGAAATAAAGCTAAAATGAAAAATTTGGAATTATGGAAGGGTCTTAATTAGAAGGAAAAGGAGTGTGGTCTTTATCCACCAAGAAGTGATGGGTTATTAAACATTTTAAAGCAGAGGAGTAACATGATTAAAACAGTGCCTTAAGAAAATTGGTAGTCTCAGTTCAGTGTAATACTGCCCCTTAGCCTTTCCTTCTCCAGGTTAAATAATCTCATTTCATAGAACCATAAAATTTAGATGTAGAAGGAATATTTGTGCCCATCTAGTCCTTAGTATCTTCATGATACCACTGTAAATAGAGCACAAGACCTACTATAAAAATAAACCTGAGTTCAAATCTGATCTCAAACATTTATTATCTCTATGATCCTGGACAAGTCATTTAATCATGTTTGTCTCAGTTTCCTCATCTGTAAATGAGCTACAAAAATCAATAACAAACTACTTAAGTACCAGACTCAAATGACTAAACAATAAATACTTTAGCTTTTCCCTTGTCAGAATTTGTAAACCCTCAATCATCTTTTATGTCTCAATCCCAATTTTATAATTTATAGATGAGGCAGTTACATTAAAAGTTCTTTCTTCAACCTATAAAGCTTTTATCAACCTGCCTACATTGTTACCTTCCATCCTTATTTTGCTTTACTCTCAGATATTCTAAGTTTCAATCTACTTGTCCTTTTCTCTGAAAGGAACATGTCATTACAAGCCAATGAGGTCAAAACCATGTTCTAATTATTCCTCTTATCATGATGAACGTCTCTTAGAATTACTTGTTTTCTTTATGACTTGGATTAAATGTTATCTTCTCCATAATTTCTTCTTTGGTATACCCCCATTAGCTAGAATCACCCTCCCTCCTAAGAAAATCACTTTGAATCTACTTTAGTATAAAAAAAAATTAATATAAAACCTACACACAGACATGCTGACTGCACTAATTAAAGATCATTAAAGGTAGAAACTTATTTCCTTTTTATCTTTGTATTGTTCCTTCTCTTTACCCTCACTCCAATTCTAGTAGAAAGCACTTCATAAATATTTGTTGATTGATCAAAGGGTGACATTCAAGCTAAACGTTTTTCTCCTTGAGCCAGTCCTCTTACATATTTCTGGGCCCTCTTAAACCCACAAAAGCATGTTGCTACATCTGCACTATTTCTTTAAGGTGTGTGAGATGTCTCAAATCACTTTGCCACTCCACATAGATCACTTGCTATCTTAGTACTAAAGGAGAAAATATAGAAGTGTCTGACAGCATATAAGAAAAAAATATATATCTATAACTGAATCCTAATCCTGAATCTTTGTCTGGCAAAATGAATTTAAACAGTAGAGCTTTGAAAGAGGACTGCATAAAATACTCCAATAGGCACTTTATAGCTGAAATCTTAATGTATTTTTTTGCATTTATGTAAGTTCTTCAAAGATTTATTTTCTCAATTACCAATCAAAAGAATTCATAAAGGTACAGCCAGTGGACCACAAAGGATTAGAGCTGTCTGTGAAGACAGATGCACCCACTGCAGCTTACGGGCATTAAACAACCACATTCAGTCCTCTTCTTGGACCAAGTGACAGCTGACAAATGCAATTGCTCATAATGAACCATTTAGATTTTTAAAAAAAAATCCACAAACCCCACTGCCTGGGTCTTAGATAAGATTGAGACTAAAAAGAACTGGTTCTTAAATCTCGTTTATGAGAAGGCAGGAGCCTGGGCCAGGACAAAGGAGCTCCCTAACAAGAAAACAAGCCAACTTCAAAGCCACAGAGAGGTATTTTCTATTTCATTATAAAAGAATATGTTGCATGGGAATAGGTGACCTTATTTAGGTCAAAGCAGCCTGTTTGCTACTACTTACTTGAGACAAAGCTAATAAGGTTTCCTTTCTGGGGTCAGTGATGGCAGCTGAAGCAGTGTACCATGGCAAAAAAAGGGCATTGGATTTGGAATTAGAGGTCCTGGGTTCAAAGACTGCATTTGTTAGTTATTGTTTGGATGACCTTGGGGAAAAGATCTATAGTATAATTGGTCTTACTTTCCTTATGTATAAAATAAGAATGTTGGAGTAGTTTCTCATCCAGCTATAAATCAATGAGTGTATGATATACTAAAAATTCTAGTAATAATCCTAAAATTTGGTTCATATGACAAGTTTAGTAATGATTGATCAGTCAATAAGCTTGAGATAGAAAGTGCAAATATATTTATGCATGTCAAATATAGTGAGCCCCTCCCTCAGAGTCACTCTGGAAGAAAATAACAGCTAAGTGTCTATTTGGAATAAATTCCAGGTACTGAGATTTTTTGATTTGATGGTTTAAATAAACAATAATCTCTTTTTAAGAAAAAAAAATCATTTAAATCCTATTGAGGACTACTTCTTAGGATCTTATGTTTCAGTTTATAAATAGTGCTTTTTCTCATCCTCAAGTTCTCGATCAAAATTATTTAAATACCATGTTTGTTCAAATCATGGTTCCAGGATCTCAAAGTGAATATAAAGCTTCAAAAACAAACAAACAAACAAACAAACAAAAAACTGAAGAAGATCAGAAGTTTCAAAGAAGAAGGTTTGTTGTGAAATGTAAACACCTCAAGGTCAGTTCCATTGAAACTGCAAATTGTGGGCTAGCTGGATTGGAAAGCAGCCTCCAGTTCAATCACAGTAATTTTCACCTCCTGGATAGTGTGGAGAGTCAGGATTTTGACACCAGGAAGATTGAGGGAATTTCTACTGATAAAGGACTCCAAGACCAGTTATGATACCCAGACACCACCCTGAGTGAGAAGGAACCAGAATATATTTGGTAAATGCAAAAAGCAGTAAGAGTGGGTTTCTGCTAGCTGTGGGAATTTATAGGAATGCTAAGTTCTTGATTTCAGGTTCTACACCAGAGAGGAGAACTGAAGGTACTAGCCATTGTAGGTAGAGGTTATGCTTAGAAAGAAACTCAAAGAAGAAGAACCTGAGGCTGGGTCCCTCATACCCCAGAACCAAAGGTTATTATAATAACAAGCTGGTATAAAACAAAACAAACAAAAAAAATGAGCAGGAAAAAAGAGAAAGAACTCAATCACAGAGAGTTAGAATGGAAAGAGAAAATATCAAACTTTATCTTCAGAGGACATTATTAAAGCAAAAAAAGCCAAAAAAAAAAAAAATGCTTCTCTTACCTCTTACCCCAAAGAGTAATGTAAAAATGGTCACCTTCCCCAAAGGTATTCATTGCAGAATTCTAAAAAGACTTTGAAGATCAAATAAGAAAGACTAAGGAAAAATAAAAAATAATGACAACCATCCAAGAAAAACAAAATGATCATGAAAAGAAAGTTAACCAACTGAAAAAGGAAATACAGAATCTTATGGATGAAAATGACTTTTTCAAAATTAGAATTGGGCAAGGGGAAGTGAGAAGTAATAAGAGACCAAGAAATAATAAAATAAAATATAAAGAATGAAAAAAATAGAAGAGAATGTGAAACATCTCATCAGAAAAACTACTGATTTGGAGAAGAGATCAAGAATAGAATGCACAACAATAATTTATATATCTGAAAACTATGATCAAAAAAAGAATCTTGATACAATAATACAGGAATTAAAGAAAAACATTCTTAATTGTTAGAAGAAGGGGAAATAGACTAGAAAAAAAAATTTACCAGTTACCCTCTGAAAGAGATCTTAGGAAGAAAACTTACTAGAATATCATAGCAAATTCTGGTGTTAAGAAGAAAATGTGAACAACAGGGAAAAAACACAATTCAAATATAACGAGATGCAATTAGAATTACATAAAATGTAGCAGCACTTTTACTCAAAGAATGCAAGTCAAGTCTTGGTAACTCTATATAACTATGAGGAAATGAACTAGTGCTGCAACCAAAACTATTGTTTAGTTAAACATAATTCTGATCAACTAAAATATGGAAAATGGACATTCAATGAATCACCAGATTTTCAAAATTTTGTTGCAAAAGAGAAAATATAAGATAATCATCAAAGACCAGTTACAAAGAACTGATTAAGACAAATTGTTTACTTTTCATACATGGAAATGTAAACCACATGTCTAAGATTGTCATTAGAAATTGGGTAGTTTAAAAGAAAGATTGAGGTAGAGCTAGTATGATGTAATTTTAAAAAGCAAAACTGGGTAGGAAAAGATGAAAAGAATATTTCATATAAATGAGGTATGAAAGGAAGGATTGAAAAAAAATTAAATGGAGGAGGAGAGCTGGTAGTTGTAGACGCCTGGTTAAAAAGGGAACAATACATAGATAACGAAAAAGGTTTAAAAATCTTCAAATTTTAAAAAGAAATAAGAGAGTGAGAGGATGGGGAGAGAAGGTAAGGAAGGCATTTTTTAAAGGGAACCCTATTCATATCAGATCTGGGTTAAAGAAAAAACAACATGTACAATTAGAGGTGAATAAAAAATGTCCTAATGTATAAAGAAATAAAAAAAAAGAGGGAATAGAGTTAGGAGGGGATATAGAAGGGTATGCAGATTAATAGAAATGAGATAGAGTGAACAACATATATATTTCAGAGGGTATAAAAGTTTACTAAATTCAAATAGAAACAAAAGGGCAAGGGGATATAGTGGAAGGAGAGGATAAAGAGGGGATTCATAGAGGGGATATGATTAAGTAATAGGAGAGCAATATAGTAGGTAGAAGCAAAGCAGAGGAATAAAGAGCAATAATAGGATATAATAAAGAAAGATAGTAAAGACAAGTAAAAGTAAGTAAAAGATAGTAAGAAAGATAGGAAGAAGAAAAATAAACAAGTAATGATAGCTTAGAATGTGAATTGGATGAATTCATCCATAAAAGGAAGCAGCTAGATTGAAAGTCTGAACTTAACAGTGTGTTGTTTTCAGAAAATGTTACAAAAATGAGAGATACACACAAACATAAAATAAAGCTTTGAAGTAGAATTTATTATTTAAAAAAAGCTAAGATGGTAATTGTCTCAGACAAAATTAAACCTAGAATTGAAAAGATAATAGGGAAACTACACTATATGTCAACCATATTAATCCATATTGTTTTAAACTATTTAGAATAACTAGACAACATAAGTTTGGAATAGTATTATATATAGGGATTGATGGGCTGGTGGATTTGGAAAAATGTAGAAAGAATTGGACTTATAAAGGAAGACACTATCCATCATCAGAGAAACAGAAGACAAGTAGAAATAAAAATATAATTTTACATATATGCATATGAATGTTTATGTGTACATGTGATTGATATGTATGTATATGTGATTTATATGTATGTATATTTGCATATACATGTATGCATAAATATATATATGTTTGCATATGTGTATCCTTTGGTGGGGGAAGAGGAGAGAAAAAGGAGAAAAAAGTAAAAAGTGCACAAAAGAGAACAAAAGGAAACTTACAAGGAAGTAAAAAAAAGATGGACATCCCTGAACACAATGGATACTGTTTATTATACAGAATTTCTTAATATGGAAATGATTTTATATTTTTGTACCTTCTTATGTTCTATTGGATACATGGCAATGTTGGGTTTTTTCCTTATTTTGTATTTAAGTTTGAAATTTGAAAACAAAAGATTTTTTTTTCTTATATATTTCCAAAGTCAAAGTGAGACATCATTTCCATGGAAAGCAATACCTAACCTACATTGTGTCAGGTTGGATTCTAAATACCAGAAATGTTTTGTTGTTTTCTTTCATTGGAACATAATGGAAGCCGTTTGCTTATAGCAACATTTTTTTTAAATGGAGTGAAACCAAGCGTTATTTTTTAATGCTGGCTTTTTCTATTTGAAAGATTGTTACTGATGATATGGCAGAAAACATATTGCTATATTAACAAGGTCACTCAGTCACAAAATCCTATTAATGTGGAAAATGACAGAACCAAGCTGTGTGGTGACAAATAAGGCAAATTCTCACCTTGTATCCTTAAAGTTCCAAGTTCAAATTCACAAGGATGTCAAGAAAGCAGAAAGCAAGTCCAGGAGACTTACACTTCCCCACAACAAATAATTCATACCTTATCAGCGTCAGTTCCTTCTTTCTCTAATTCTCTCTCCAACAAAACAAAACAAAACAAAATCTGGGGAAATTTATTTGAAGGATTTAGCTCAAAATCTTTTTCTCTATCTCCAGGACTGATCCAAAGCATTATAAAAAATGGTAAAATAAACATGCTCATTCATGATATCACTCTCATCTTTGCCACTTTATTGTGTGCTTTTAATTGTGAAACAATAAAGTGAATCATTTACATTTTAAACCATATTAAATACACTTCAAATTTACTAGTCAATTTAATGAAGCCTCAAATATTGATTTTAGCAAAATAGTAAAGAGGGAAATAAAAATAAAAGGATATCATTATAATTATCATACCCAAGAGAGAATAAACTCTCACTCGTTCTTAAAAAGTATTTGTCACTTCACTCAATGATAAACTGACTTTGGTGTTGTGAACTAGGCAAATAAAAAATAGAGATTGCCTCAACTTAGTCTCAGCTGGAGAAGAAATTGAGCAGGTTTATGGCTTCATAAATTGCTCTGAATGTTTAACATCCCATGAAAAAGAGGCAAACAATGAAGATAGTACTTCATTTTGGGCATACACAACCAGGATAGCCACCCCCATGCTTATAATTCAGATTTAGCATCTTGTTATCCAGTGTTTGTGTTACTGAATGTTACTGAGATGAAAACAAGATGAATGGCTTATTCACTCTTCTTAGACCATTCCAAAAGACTTGCAATGCTGAAACTTTAGACAATTGTCCCTCCAGGCTTTAATGAGCTTTGTTTCTAAGTCTGACATTAAGTCCTTTAGAAGGTTCATGCTGGCATGAATTAATAATGTTACATCTGAGAGCATCAGTGGAATGCTGGATTATTTTAAATTATATTGTGCATGATCCTGGATAGAGTAGAAATGAGAAAGTAGCCTACTTTCCTTTGTAGCAGTAATTAACTCTTTCAAGTCCTTTTAATGAGGTAAAGGAAAGGGGGAACCCCATTTCTCAGAGCATAGATAATCCCATGAGGCACAGTGTCCCCTGTAAAATGAATTTACAGGCCCCAAAACCTAGATTGATAAATAAAAAGTTTATTGTAGATATTTGGAAGTAAAGTTAAGTTAGAAAGATGCCAGGACCAAAGGTGGCCACTGGGCGGGCAGGACCCCTACATGGCTGGAAGGATACCATATGTTAGCTGGCAGGGGGTTTTGGTTCACCTCTTTTATACCCAAAAGATGATGGGAGGTACCCCTAAGTTCTTGGTGGGCTTTTCAATTAGCTCAGATCAGGTGAGGGCTGGGGGAAGCTGAGCTGATGGGGGCTGGGCCCAGATATTCAAAGAGTGCCTTTGACCAGGATTTGTGAATCAAGGTCAGCCATGAGTTGGGCAATTAGAAAGGAATCTTAAAGGGACCCCAACCCCCATCAGTTCCCCCCTTAAACAGTTGAGACTTAAATTCATTTAAGAAAAACAAAAAAAAATTTGGGGCAGTGTCCTTCATTTAAGGCAAGATTGAAGATTTTCTCCAAGGATCTTCAGAGTAGCAGGGTCCCCTCATCTTGTTCCCCCCTCAAACCATCGCCTCCAGAAGCATGTGGGAAAAGGAGCGTCGATCTCCTCTTTAATTGCTTCGAGCTGATAAGGGTCATAGAGATTTGGGGGTTCATGCCAGGAGGTGAGGTGTGAGGTGTGAGGTGTGGGGTATGGCAGCAGGGCATCAAGGGGGTGTTGCGGTCAGTTGTCCCCAGTCAATGTTCTCCAGGCTGAAAGGCCAGCTGAGAATCCAAGGTGTGAAGCCTAGAGAAAACAGATCTCGGGAACAGATTAAAAGTGGGGTGTCATCCAGGGTGGAGATGGTGACATTCAGGAGAATAGGGCCTTTAGCAAGAAATGCATCAGGTCCCTTTTGTGGGATGCTTGTCTGATAGTGCATCTAATTATCAAAGAGAATAGGAGAAAATGATGAGAAGAAAAGATCATTTGTAGCCTAGCTTTTTCACCCTTAATTTCCAGGAAAGCTAATTTCTCCTGGGATTGGAGTTAAAGGGTGTGGACTCTTCTGACTCTTCAGGGGAGGCAAGTGGCCTTGATACCTAGTAGATTTAATGAACCACTGCTCTTTTGTGAGGCAGGGTCTAGGATGGGTATATCCCCAGTTGACAGAGCTGCAGATTAAGATAAGAATGCAGTTTAAGCTCTTGGAAATGTTGGGAAAACTGCTGTTTTTTTCTTGAAGAGAGTTGGTTATTCAATAAGCAAAGATACTGAATCTTTTCCTTCCTAGTTTCCCCACTCTTCATGGAGGAGGAGTGAAAAGTATCAGCATAGTCTACCCAGCTTACTGGCCCCTGGGGTGTTCGGGCTGTCCTGAGATAAAAGGGAAACAGGGCCAGACCTCAAATTCCTATCAGGGAGCAGGACGCTGGGGGGCCAGTTCAACCCTTGTGGTGTTCTGTGGTGGTGAGAAGGCAATTCCTCCTGCTTGAATTCAGGGCAGAGACTGGGGTCTTCTAAGGCTTAAGTCTAGAGAGATTTGCATTAAGAGAGCATTTCTGCTTCTTTCTGAGTGTCTGGAGTCAAGAGTTGCCCTGAGAAGAGAACTGAGAGTCTCAGGTTAACTAGATAAACCAACAGATGTTAGAAATCAGTTTTGGTCTTACAGATCTCTATTAGTTATCCAGTAGCAGACAGATGACCAGGCTAAATACTTATTTGGCCCAGCATTTAGGATACAATGATTACATATAATCAGGCTAGAAACAGCAAGGTATGACATAATAGAATTGCATTAATAATTTCTATTGACTATTGCTCTGATCTTAAAATCAGTTACATGAGGAAAAAATGCAAGAACATAAATTCTAAACAAATATTTATAATAACCTTATATTGATAACAATAAGGAATTTGTCCCAATGAGTTCATATCCAAGTAGATATAAATCAGTTTGCTTTAAAATACCCAATGCAAATACAATCATATACAAAATGTCTAATTCCACATAAGAGAATTCAAGAAGTCAGCAGTTAAACTTTTAGAAATAAATCCTACCGAATTATGGATGGCATTCACAGAAACCCAGGCTAAGTTTGAATATTGCTTTTTTTTTCCCAACCTTTTTGAATCAAAGGGACTAGCTTCCTAACATCAGGGAAGCCCTGGTAAGGTGGGTGGAGAGAGATTAGTTCAGTGGGGTTTATTGAGAGGCAGTAACCAGACCAATTCTATAGTTTTCATTCCCTTTAGGCGTCCCTAAGAGACAGAGAAATACGACAAAAAAACTTTTATTTTGCCAGAGCTGTGCCATGACGTCTCAATGAGCAATGCTTGGCTTGAGTGTAGAGCTCCAGACAGCGTCAATCAAGTCCTGGGAAATTGAGATGTCCCACCTCGCTGATAGAGTGTGTGTGGGGGGTGTTCTCATGAACAGGAAGACTAAAATAGAGGCGAGAGCAATATTGGAGTAGATCTCTAGAGAGATGACATAGTCAGTGGAGACAGCATCTGGATAAGGCATTCCCATAGCTTGGGAAGGGAGAGACATTCTCCCAAACATAAGATCTTATCAAGTATTCTGATAAAGAGGCACGGGGAGGTTTTGCAGGATTAAGAGACAGGGAAACTGAGGCAGGACTGAGTCAGGATAATTAGGGAAACTGAGTCAGGACAATAATAAACCAGACTAAAACTAGAAAATGCAAGGACCATTTTCTCCCCGATTACCCCAGAATTATTAGCATAGAACAGCACTCCTTATTCAGAGAGACACAGGCCTCCCTGTTTGAATCTTTGAAGTTTGGGGGACATCTCAGCCAGAGATGGACAATCTTTAGGTCTGTGGTCATTTGTGCATTTAACTCAGCGTCTGCTGTGTAGCAGTGCTCAAGGCAGTCCTGCTGACCTGAGAAGGCACCCAAGTCAGTGGGCCTCCAAGAGAGAGACAAAAAATGGAGTTTGAGAGCTTCATTCTCTCTCTTTCTCTCTCTCTCTCTCTCTCTCTCTCTCTCTCTCTCTCTCTCTCTCTCTCTCTCTCTCTGACAGATTTCTGAGTAAATTATGCAATTAGAGCAAGACAGGCCACCCCAAACCTTTAGAGTCCTGATGTTGAAATGCTGAAATAATTAAGGAATTGGTGGTAACAAGATGGAGAAACAGATCAGAGAGGCTGCCAGTCCTTGGACAGTTGTCTGATTTTTGGTTGTTTCTAAAGAATAATCCCAAAGATTGAACAAAGGATTTCAATGTTAAAACATAACTTAGAAAATCATAGTCTAGTAAATTTTAGGCAAAGAGTAAAATAGTTTCCAATTCAGCCTGAACTGAAATAAGACATCAGTTTTTCCCAATTTCCTGACCAGCTGAAATCTCAGTTTCCTTCCTCCCCTGTTTACAGAAATTATCAGATTATACATAACAGACTAGTAAATTTCCTGAAACAGTAATAGTAAACAGTTTTATGCAGCAATAGTTAAACAGGTTTATACAGCAATAGTTAAAAGTTTTTCTCATACAGAACAATAGTCAAACAGTTTAGGGAGTCCCTCAGTTTTAATGAGTCTTAAAAAACAAACAAACAAACAACAACAACAACAACAACCAAAAAAAAAAAAAAAACAGATTAATTTGAAAGCCAGCTTATATCACTCAGAACCTTCTCTGTGGAAGGTGGGTGTGAAGAAATTTCATGTGGCTCCTCCCTACTCTGTTAAAAGAAGCAGAGGGAGGGGAAGGCTACCTCAAGCTAGAGGTACTTAATGTAGAGTAGAAGACAAAAGACCCTACCCCCACCCATCTTCTAGTTTTTAGGGTGTGGGGACGTTTGGGGCATTTAGAAAGGTCAGACCCTAATTGGAGATAAGCTACTCCTGAAGCAAGTTGGGAGTTGGGCGAGTAGAGAGAGATTGGAACTCTACATAGAATTCAGGTGTTAATTTAGCCATTCTCTAAAAGGCAACTTGAGGAAGAATCTATTCCTATTCTATATCCCTGGTTTCCTGGACTGAAGCCAGAGAAATTGAGGCAAGAGAGGGACAGTTTAAGGAAACTGAGGCAGTAAAACAGAACTGGCGCACACCAGAACAGATCAAGATTCTAGAGAGGCGCCAAATTAAAAGTAGTTAAGGAGTGTTTAAATAGTTTCAATTTCTTAATTCTCCTCCCGCTGCAGTCAGGATGAGGAAAAGATAAAAGAAACTATTTCACTCTCTTAACAATTAATTTCCCTGGATTTGGAATTTAGTTCCCCAGCCAAAATTACAAAGATCTCCTTTCTGAAAATCTAGGCTGGCCAGGACCAGAAGTTAGAAAGGGAACCTTTTAATTGTCGGCATATGAGGGGGCATAGGATGCCAATCAAGAGAAAAAAGAGAGTGCACTAGGAGCTCCTGAGACAGAGAAAAGCTTGAGCTGTTTAAATTCTCTGTCTAGGCTTTAGAGAGCAGGTAAGTATGCCCTGAGGCTTAGAAAGAAAATGGGCAGTTTTAAAATCCTATATCAAGCCAAGAGATCATGGTAAATCAGGAAACTGAGTCCCATTTTAAAAGGTATGGGACAAGCTAGTTCTCTGAGAGTGCTAGAAACCTTGGCTCCTTTAAGAGTCAGGTAGAAGCTATGGGAGGGGTGTTCAGAGTTGTAGCAGAGCACCTTTTAAAAGTGAATAGGAGACTTTTCTAGAGATCTTGAAGAGTCCCCAAATCTCCCCACCTTATCCCAAGAAGGGGACAGGATGGGAGTATTTAAATGGCAGGTTAAGCCACATGGGAGGGGTTGGAAAAGAGAGGATAAGGAAAGGGAGAGATATTATCTTATGCAATGCTTCTCCAGTGGTGAAGGTGAAGGCTCACGCAGTTGGGTAGAGATACATATCCAAGTTCGCTGCGATCCATTGATCGTCTCCTTGTGGCTACATCCTGATCACCATGGTGGAGTGTAAGAGGAGCTCAAACACAGATTTCTGTCCCAGAAGAGATCAAGGAGACTGCAAGCCTGGGACCCGAGAGGGTTGGCCACGTGGTGGGGAGAGGGGTGGAGAGACACATAGTATCCTTCCAGCCATGTAGTTGTGGCCTGAGGGCAGGTTTTTCTGGCGAGATAAAGGGATTAGAAATGCTTTGGAAAAGCAACCTCTAGAGACTGAGATGAAAAGGACTTTTGCCTGAAATGAAAGTGGTCTCCACATGAGACCTTTACACCCAGCCCAAATCTGGTCTGGGCGCCCTATGTTTTAGAGATAGAGTGAGACAAGGGTAGGAACACAGATTCTTTCTGGAAGCTGCTCGAGCGGCTAAGGATGAAAATTGGTTCTGAGAGACCTGAAAAGGTTAAGGTTAGTTTTCAGGGTAACAATTTTCAGGGTCCCCATGAGGGCCACCAACTAATGAGGGAAAGGAAAGGGGGAACCCCATTTCTTGGTGCATAGGTAATCCCATGAGGTGCAGTGTCCCCTGTAAAATGAATTTACAGGCCCAAAAACCTAGATTGATAAATAAAAGGTTTATTGTAGAAATTTGGAAGTAAAGCTCAGTTAGAAAGACGCCAGGGCCAAAGGTGGCCGCTGGGCGGGCAGGAACCCTTACTTGGCTGGAAGGATACCATGTGTTGGCTGGGAGGACTTGTGCAACGAGGGCGTTCTGGCTCACCTCTTTTATATCCAAAAGATGATGGGCAGTACCCCTAAGTTCTTGGTGGGCTTTTCAGTTAGCTCAGATCAGGTGAGGGCTGGGGGAAGCTGAGCTGATAGTGGGGCTGGGCCCAGATATTCAAAGGGTGCCTTTGACCAGGATTTGTGAATCAAGGTCATCCATGAGTTGGGCAATTAGAAAGGAATCTTAAAGGGACCCCAACCCTCATCATTTTCAGGTTTATAAAATGTTGTTTCAATTATGTCAAAATTAGTTAATTCCCATAGAATCATCCTCATTTTATAGGTAAGAAAACTGAGCTCTAGAAGACATAGGACCTGCTTAAAGTCATACAGCTAAAAGTGATAATTCTGAGACTAGAACCCAGGTTTCTTGCCTTCTCCCCCAATCCATGGCTCTACTGAGCCATACTAGGGATCCAAAGACAAAACACATTATTCAAATGGATTATTATTGCATAATTATGTAGTATATTCATAGAACACAGTTTATTTTCTAGCCATTCTCCAGCCAATCAAAAATACACTTTGTTTCCAGTTTCAATGATACTCAAAAGATCTCTGCTAAGAATATGTTGTAATGTTTTTATTTCTTTGATTTAATTTAGGTGCATACCAAGGAATAGACTCACTGGGTCAAAGACTCTGTTAGCTTAGAACAGCAATGTCTAATTCAAATAGAAATATTGTACATAAGGATCCCCAGAGGGTTGATTTTGACTTAAAAATACATATTAAAGTTATTTATATTCTATTGTATTTTTTTATTGTTGTTGTTGTTTCAATGCGGCAATACTCTCCATTATATTTTAATCAGCACCCTGTTACAATATCAATTCTGCCACTGTTAATGTATGATATTTGTGATTTAGACCATTTTCTTGTCTCATTTTAAATTTAAATCCATTTTTGCTTAACCAATTCATAGATTTTACCTATTACCTATTCCCCATTTCTCATCAAATTCTCTCTTTGTTAATTTTATTCATGCAAAACATTTTAAATTTATGTAGTCAACACTATCTGGTTTTATGATCTTGATGAGATCTAGATTTTGGGGTTCCCAGTGAGGGAACCAAATGATGAGATTAGGGTTCCTGGTAATGAGGGAGTTAAATGATGAGGTTAGTGGCAGGTTCAGGGTTCAGGGAACCAAATGAAGAGGTTTGGCTCCCCTAAATCTTCTTTGGGATTCGGTGCAGGATAGGGAGTTATGGGAGCCCCCCTTCTGGCAGCACAGAAGTTCTTGGTAAAGGAATTCACTAACCCAAAAAGTTCTGCTATTTCTACATTACAAACAATATTACAACCTTGATTTTAACTATGCTTTTCCTTAAATTAAAAAAGGACCTTCCCATAGTTCTACTTTTTAGAATTTGAATATAAGTTTTGCATAAAGTTCTTATTAGTTTTCCGAAGGTCTTGGAGCAGCCTTCCTTTCAGTTGAGTAATCACCACAAGAATAGTCAGGGATAAAGTTCAAATTCTTTATTGTCTCCTTGCCTGGGGCTGGGTAGCTTTCTAGAGACCCTTTAGACTGGCCTTGGTCTCAGTGGAGGAAGTGCAGGAGGCCAGCCACCAGGATGCTATGAGATGAAGTGAATGAATCTGGCTCTCAGTCCCTCCAAGTCTGAACCCTGGTTGAGTTTGTCCCAGCTTATAAGCTCTATTCTAATTACATTATCACAGATGTGAATCTTATGGAACTATATTAAATACTAAGTACATGTACTGAACTAGAGAATTATTAATCACTATTCTAAACTAGATAACCATTGTCTTATCAATTCCACTGACTTAACACCTGGTAAGAATCTTTGTTTCAAGTACAAGAGTTCTGGCCCATAACAGTTTCATATGGTATTTTGTCAAAGCCTTCCCTTACTCATTGAATAATGAATTGTTTTTTACTAATGTTGAACCATTATTCATCCTTGACATGTGTCTAATTTGGTTATAGCAAATGAGTCTGTATATATTTCCATAGGATGCTTGAAAATATTTTATTTAAAATTTTCATACAAAATCTTTTATTTTGAACAAGAAGCAAGCTGCCAAACTTCCATATAACAATTGTAGAAAAATCTTGAAGTTTTTTTTCTAAACTAAATAATAACAGTAAATAATAAAATTATGGTTGAGAAACTAAAATAAATTACTTCTTCTATTTCACATCTGCATCAAAAACAAAATCAAAAAAGAATCTGGCTTTAACCAGCAAATTAATGTCAGTGTAGTCTCCTAGCATAGCTAGTGATGGTCTAGGAGACCTGTATCCTACAAACACTCATATCCAGAGGCGACAAGGGAAGAAAACTTCTCTGAGCATGCTTCAGATTGGTAAGAAAGTCCTAGCCTCCTAGGATAGTAATGCTAGAAGCTCCTTGAAGTGATAGGAGACAGTGACCAGCATTTTGCTGAATAGACTTGCATTGTTGCAGGGCCAATGTTCAAAGAACCTGGGGTAGTTATTCTGAGGAACCAAACACTTTCCCCTGAGAAACCAGAGAGAAACCTGAGGATCCTGACCTTTTTCTTTGAATGTAAAATATCCAGAATGAGATGCCAACCTCAGGAAAATCAGTGGATAAATACAAGACTGAATTTGTCAGACTACACTACCATAGAAGGCAGCAAGGGATAGAGGAGTAGGGGCAGAAAGCTGCCATTCAACAATTAAATCCAGAGAAATGAGTTGATAAAAAACAACTATGCCATTTTAAAAAATTATTTCAAATATAGTTACATAACATTATTATTTCTTGATTTTAATGGCATGCTTTTCTTCCTATTAAAGAAGGGCCCTTTCTTAGCTATACTTTCTATGACTTTTAATATGAGCTTAGTAGCTTATTTTGAAAAAGTTTTCTTCCACTTATTTAAAAAATTGATTATTTCCTCGTAGAAAGGACTATGAAAATGCCCAGGAAAAATGAAGCCAAACATAGAAAATGAAACAGAAACTCTTGAGGGGGGGAAAATTGGAAGAAGAGTAACTAGTTTACAAGGAAAAGTGATAAACATTGCCCCAGATGAATTAATGGAAGATTAGAATAGATCCTATAAAGACTCCATTAGAAAAAAAAAAAGAAATAATAGAATAAAAAACCCAAAAGACTGAAAAATAGAAGAGAATTCGCCTAGATCCTAGTAATATCATCTTCTGCTATTCTCTTTTCTTGGGCTGCTGACTCTTTTAATGCCTGGGGGAAGGATGCTTGAAAAAATAATTCTGACTCCACAGTTTTAAGAAAGAATAGAAAACTTCTGTCTTATAAGAGAGAAAAGGAACTTTTAGAAAAGACTCCTTTTGAATATTGAAGGGACTTGTAGTTAGAAGAAATAATTTAAAACAAATTATCTCCTTTCTGGACAAAAATTCCTTCTCCAATATTTGCAACAATTTAACATTTAGGATCAGTTGTCTGGACTTTGAGATTTGAGGCTGGCCACTTAAGTCCTGCATATCTACTCCAACAAACTCTAAAGTACTCATCACACTGAAATCTAATGAAAAACTACAAATCAGTAACATTTTCTATCCTAGAACTGCACAAAAATCAGCTAGGAAAAAGAAGGTGGCAGCAGCTGGCAACAGAACCAAGTTCTACTTTATATCTTCTAATTTCTTTCAGAACATAAATATGGACTTGATACCTCAACCAGATAGAGAAAAAATGGAAAAAAAGAAAATTCTAGAATAATTTCCTTATTGAATATTAATTCAAAAAATTGAATAAAATACTAGCAATAAACAGCAATACATCCCAATAATCAAATACTACACCTACATTAGGATTTATAGCAAGAATGCATGGCTGGTTCAATATTAATTAGCCATATTAATAGCAAAAACAACAAAAAACATGACTATAAATAGATGTAGAAAAAAAGTTTTGAGAAAATATAATACTCATTTATTCTAAAAGAAAACACTAGGAAACAAATAATTGGTAATTGTTTTAAAATGAGAAGCACTAACTAAAACAAAAAATAATTATTGTCTGTAACAGCAAAACAAATAAAGCATCCCTAATAGGATCAAAGATGAAGCAAGAATGACCATTATCACCACAATTATTCAACACTGTGTCAAAAATTCTGGCTAGATCTACAAAGTAAAAAAAAAGAAATTAGAATAATAAAATTAGACAATGAGGAAATAAGACCACCACAGTTTGCAGATGATCTGATGGTCAAATATATTTTAAAAATGAGTCATTCCTCAACTGATAAATGACTAAAGGATATGAACAGGCAGGTTTCAAAAAAAGTAATCAAAGTAATATATGGTCACATAAAAATAAAATACTCTAAATCACTATTGATTAGAAAAATGAAAATTAAAACAACTTCGAGATACTATTTCAAACCTAGATTAGCTAACATTACATAAAAAGAAAATGACAAATGTCAGAGAAGATGTGGAAAAATTGGGACAATTGGTGAAATACTCACCAGTGAAGAAAGTGTAACCCCAGGGAAGGAGTTCTTACTTTTAAAAGGCATAAATATTCTGGAATTTGAGGCAAGCCTACATATAATATATTCAGATGAGGTTCTCCCTGTTGTGGTTTTATCATAACCATCTTAATGCTACCTATAAGAACAAATATGCATTTTTGAATTAGGACCCCTAGTTCATTTTTCTTATCACAAGTTAAATTTGTTTATTGCTAGAGGTACTCCCTAGCTAAAGTCCAAGAAAAAAATAAAACTAAAATAAATAAAAATAATTAAACAACAACAATTAACTTCTGAACAAAATTTATTTACATTTTATTTCTATGAATTTTTCAGAGCTTTATAATCAAGTTTCTTATCTTACCCCTTTGAAGCTATTCTCTCCAAAATTACTAATTATTTTAATTGCTAAATCCAATAGTCCTTCCTTAGTTTCAGTTCTCTTTCAAACTCTCTGTAGCATTTGGCCCTGTTCTCATATCCATGTATATATTCTTTCTTTCCTTGGCAATCTGGAAAACATCCCATTCCTATTTTCTTGGTATGTGTTTCAATCATTTCTTTTCATTCTTTTACATCTGTGTCCTATTTTTCAAATGAAGGTTTTTGTCCTGAGTCCTCTTTTCTGCCTTCTCTTAATCCAATTTCCATGAACTTGCATACTGTTTTTTTTCAATACCAATACCCATATTTCAATACAATTGGTTGATTTTATAATCATATGTCTTTTATGTTCATACATTTAAAAACATAAATCTGAGAAGTGGTACATAGACTTAACTGGTTTGTCAAGGAGAACTATTCACTAGTATGCTGCAGTCAGTTTTTACTGGCTGAAGAAAGGCAATCATTAAAATTTTAAGTATGAGCATTTATGCCTCAGAAATCAGCAAATATTACCAATCCAAGCTTGACTTATTATGCAATTGATCATCTAAACTTCAGAAAGTGATTAAAATATTACTAATTCAAATTAAACTTAAAATTAGGTCACATATACATTTTTCTCAGGAAGCCAATTTTAAAATATTTCCCAGCACATCCCCTGGATTAATGACTTAAACATTTTAAAAACTGCTTCTCTAAACCCTCTGTCTTGATGACCTCATCAACCTCCTTCAGTTTCATTCAGAAAATAACCTATGAGCAGACGAATCCCAGAGGTAGTTTCTTCACTCAGGAGTTTTCTGTGACAATGAAATCATAAGTATAATACCTATCTTTTATCATGTGGAAGAGATGCATTCATGATTTGTTTGACTTCAAATATCAAAATTAGAAGCAAGATGAGGAGGCTATGTAGCTAGATTTCATCTATATATATGTAAAATTATCCTATCACTTAGAGTTGTCTAAAAGTAAGATGAGCTTCACCAAAAGGTACTGAGATATTTGCCACTAGAGATTTTCAAGTAGAAACTGGATGACATCTCTACAGTGTCATATAAAGGATTCCTTTCCAGGTATCTTTTAAACTAAAGAAATTTTTTCAAGTTCTCAAATTTTGACTATAAAATTTATTTATAACATTTATTGCAAAGTCCTTTGTCTGCTTACATGGACTGGCATCCATCATGAATAGGATTTAGGAGATTCAGATAATACAGAGTTCTTTCAAATGCCCATCCCTTGTGAGATATGGGATAGACATTGGACAGAGACATTTTTACAAATAGTAGCTGCAGAATTCATTCCAAAAGAAATTGTCTGTGCCAGATAGAGTAGCTGTGTTGTCTCCTAAACATCAAATTGTTTAAGTTGGAGACCTGCAATTTCCTTCAAGTTTGTTTCAATCATGAGATCTGAAGGAACACTGCATTGTCAGCCAAATAAAAGGGAGCTTTCCATATCAGATTCTACTTAGTTGTAAATAGTTACTTTTTTTCAAGCACTGAACATGGAGAGTTTAGCTAGGCAGTCCAGTGCTGTCAGGTCAATTCAGGTTATAATTGGCTTTAACCTAACATCCCCACAAGCTATAGTCATCATTACTTGTACCTATTCCAGTAGCTTTTCAAGGTGTGAACTCATTTTGACTTTGAAATGTCCAAGAAAAGCAAAGTGATTGCTTTCAATCCAAGACTTAAGTAAATAGATTAATATAGCTAGGGTGCAAACACAACAGCTACACCAAAGCAGTTGTGGGGAATGTTGAATTTCATATATGTTCAATTATTCTATGAATAAAAAGAAAAAAATTGGTGGATCAAAAGATTTACATACCAACTTGCAGAGTTTTGTGATTATTTTATTTTGAATCACATTTAATAGTCCCATCAATTCAATAATGGAATGTAGCACACACACATGTGTGTATACAAATATGTGTATATATATATATATATATATACATATATGCATATATAATGTCTATTGTAAACATTAATAAGAGCTAGGAAATTGTTTAAGAACGGCTGGGGAAGGTTATAAAGTCCTATGAAATGGCAATTGATTCATTTTAAGTGTTAGCTTGTGGGTTTGGTTTTGTTTTGCTTTTTAAGAGTCAATGACATATTAATACTCATCATGTTGCAGGAACACCTTTTATTTACAAAATTGTCATTCTAGAATTTCTGTTCTGAAATCTGTCCATTAATGCTGGCTATTATTGCTAATATTATTATTGCATTTGCTCTCATTCTTACAGAACGTAGTCTTTAAATATTTTTTCTCATGAGCCTCTATCAATGTTTCATTTTTTATTTTTCTATTTGGATATGCTGATCTTTCAGGGAATTTCTCAATGTTTCTGCAGGTGCCTTCATTGAGATCATATTAGAACTCTGAATAATTAGCTTTGGGTTTAGGAGGAAGAAGGTTGAGAGCTTGATTGGTAGGTGATTATAGAGTTGGGGGCTACTGGGTAGCAATGGGTGAATAAGTATTTGTTTGTATTGTGGAAAAGGTTTACAATTTCTCAACATGACAGGATATCTTATATTTCATCCTATTCCATTGAATTTGTTGACCACACACCTATTAGGATCATATTGCCCAAAGTAACCTCTTATTTCAGTTTGGAGACAACTGCTTTGTAAGATAATAGCACTGTGAGAACATCAAAGATTAGGGCCAGAGATACCCATGCTTCCATAAAAAACAAATGGAAATTATTTTAATGTCCAATAAAAATTAATGTGGAGTGATACATACACACACACATACACACACACACACACACACACACACACACACACACACACACACACATATATATATATATATATATATATATATATATATATATATATATATATATATATATATGTATATATATAATCCTTGAAGCTGATTTCTTATTTATATATTAAATGTAAATCTTGTGGAATTGTTTGTAGATAAACTTCTAAAAGCAAGTCTTACTCATAACATCTTGAAATGTAGAGCCAACCTTTATTTTTCCTAATTGAAAAGGGTGGGTTTAAAACTAAAAGTGTTTTCATTACAATTATGTTTATCGCTGAGTTGCTCTATACTCTTCTTTCTTAAGGTTCACTGGGAGTTGCTAATGAAGCTGTGAGTACAAAAATCCAACTAAAGCTCTTCTTTTAAACACTCAACTCTCTAAGTGAACTGTGATTTCTGTCCTTTTTTCTTCTTTCCCATGAAGCTTACATATAGAAAGATAAGAGTTTGTGAAGACAGAGGAAAAAAATCATTAATTGCCTTTTCCACTTTCATTGATAGCTACAAGTGAAAGTGTTATTGGAAAACAAAAACAAAATAATTCCTCAAATGCAAAATTCAGACAGTGTGCTGAGGTGTGATCCTGGCCACATATATAATGACCCCCAAGGTTCAGTGAGCATCTTTTTTCCAAAGTCTTATCAAGAAAAACACCCTAAGAATAACCTAGCCCCCAGACAAATGTGCCTTCTGTAAAGATACCTTCTCAAACAACTTGAAAGTCAGTGTTGAAAGAAGGCTAGGAGGGAAATTGATATTTTCCTTTTGATCTTTCCTAAAACCTTGACTGCTCAGACATGTTGTTTCTTTATTTTTTAATACATTTTTTTAATTTCAAGAAATGGAAGTTCAGTATCAACTTTTTATTTAATGCTTTCAAAACAACAGGGGAGGCAAAACCATCCATCACCAAGAGCCCATAGTACAATCTTGTGCAGTAATAGGAAAAGGCTTTGTCCACCCAGTCATTTGAATGGCAGGCTTCAGATAAAGCTAGGTTAAAATAAGACATCAAATAAATAAACTGTAGAGTCTTGGATGACACCAGTAACTAAGTCAGGGTAAGACATGGAAAAATGATTTCAGAATGGGTTATTTTTCTAGATAATTAATCAACTTTTTAGCAGGGAGCTTAGCCACTTGGAAACAGGTACAGTTTTTATGATATTCAGTACAAATAGGTACAGAAAGGGGAAATGGGAGACATATGGTTCTATGATTATCAATCCATTATCAATTAAGTGTATTCTCTAAAATGCTAAAATATGGGGTGAATGTATCTCCTTTGGTGATACCAGTTGATTGCTGTTATGCAGACTTTATAGATTGTTCAAAGAATTATGAAGGTGAAACAAAGATAGGGTTTTGTTGTTGTTTGCTTCTTTGTTTTTATCACTCTGTGGATATTGCTATGAACCAGGCCCCAGAATTACAAAGGAGAGACTTTCAGAATGTTCATACAATTTATCAGATGGATCGATTTTAAACATTTTCCTGAATTACATTAGTCAGCAAACTCTGAATACAAAAGAAAGACTCTCAATCTTTTTTACTCAGAGGGCCCTGCTTGTATCATTTTCAAATAAGCTCTCAAAAAATATGTTCTGAATGTCTACCTGATGCTAACCTTCAAGAAAAGGTCATGATTTTTAAACATATAACATTTTAAAATGGTTTTCAATAATCATTTTGCCATTCAGAAAAAAAAAAAACAAAGAGGAAAAAATATTGTCTCTAAAAGGACAATGCTAGCACTATAATATATATCTTTCATTCCCCAGTAAAGAAGTTTAAACTTTTTTTTTTACTGAAATATGAGGGCTGCCATTAAACCTGTTAAGGTTTAATGTTTAAAATAATTTATCATGATCACCATCAGATGATTTTATAAACCACCTATATGTTTTTGGTTCTGGATAACCCTATAAAGTTAATATCATGAACCTTCATTATCATCTGAAAAAAAATCTTAATTGAGCTATAGGATATTGAGCACATATATAACTCTGACAAAAGAACTTACTCAACTGTATACATGATACCTCAAGCAGGGAATCAGTGGGAGAAGTTATGTAGATAAGGAGTACCATAACAATGTACATAGATTCAATTCATAATAATCTTTCATTACTCTCTAACAAACAATTAAGGCTTTAACTTTGCTGATCTAGGTGTAATCCACTGACTACAACAGATGTTTTCGGTTAAAGTTCATTTTACCTCAAACTGAAAGCACTTTTAAAGGAGGAAATTAATATTTAAGGAAATTCTCAGTTGCCACTTTTTTTTCATGAATGCTTTCACAGTGCAAATGATTACCTTCTAATATACTCATTTTGTAAGCTTTCCTTTGCATAAATAGATTTGCTTGAAGTAGGACCCACTCATATGTAGATTTATTTAAATACATGGAATTGTTCTCCTTTACAACTGGGGCAAGAGAGATCCATATACAGGATCTATTTCTTAAGGTTAATACACCAAAGAGTTGATACAGTAGTAAAATTATTTTTAACTTTCAGAAAGCAATACTCCACAGTTGGTTCCTTAACCAATTGGAGAAGGCACTCCAAAAATAATAATATTGTAGAGTAAAACCATTTTTAGAATATATCTGTGGGGAAGGAGAGGAAAGTTAATGGGAAAATCTAGTTCCAATGAAAATCATGAAACTAAAGATAGAATGCAAAAATGTAAATTAAAAGATTAAATAAGTTATATCTGAATAAGGTTTGGTTTTGTAATTTAAAATATTCTTACACTGTATAATAAGCACTTTTCACTTTTCTTGTTGGTTTATTTCGTAGACAATCACAAGGCAAGTCCTTATATAAAAAATATTATGGGCACATTCAACTCCTAATTGTTTTAAATGTATTTCTAGACATTCTCCAGTAAAGCTTTTAGGCAATTAATAGGCCATCTCTTTCCCTTAAGTATCAGTAATTTGATCGTAAGTCCAGACCAGGAAGAAGTTGATGCATTCTATTTGAGGCAAGAATGGAAACAGTCCATTTAGTCAGGATATTAATGAGAAAATTAACATTCTACTATTCAAAATACTAAAAGACCTAAGGTATATGTCTATCAGTGAAAGCTACAATAAAAACAAAAACTTGAAATATTTGCTATCTGAATTCATTAAAAAAGGAAAGAGAGAAGCAGATGAGAGTATCTTTTGTAGGTATGTCACTTTGCTTTTGAAGCTCTATAAAAGGTGAATCTAAAGGAAATGTCAGGTGACAAATAAATGATCCCACAATGGGAAGGCTTAAGTGTCTGACATGATGTGGATTAATAGTGAAATAATGACAATATTGCACAAATCACTCTGTTTATAAAAAAATAATAGCATAGCACAATAACCAAAGTAATTAGAAGTTTTATAAATTCTATAATGACATCAAGTAGCATTCTAAATAATCTCAGAAAGATTGTGAGGTTCATTCATATAATATTCTCAGATTCAATTCCATGTAAAAAGCCTCACTTTGGAAAACAGGGAAATTTTTTCCATCAAAAATTAGGAACAATATACATTTCTATTAAAAAATAAAACAAAAAAAGCTTCTTAATGGATAGAGATGATTTTAGAATTCTTGCCAGTCCTCCATTCTTTAAGTTATCAGGTCTAGATTCTAGTCATATGTATTCTAATATAGAAGAATAAGTTTTTCTGGAACATTTCACTTTTTAACAAAAGTCAATTATAAGGACCTTAGAGATTATTGTCCTAATTCATCTCTCCACAAGAAAACCCTTTACAAAATATTTGACGTGTTGTTATCCAAATTTTACTTGATGATGTCTCTGTCTCTGTCTTTCTGATTCTTTCTCCCCTCCCTCTCTCTCTCACACACACACATACACACACAGTGTCCCTCTATTTTATCTCAGGTGGAATTACAGCATTCACTTATAACTACAACCCCATGGCATTAAAAATATTGACATGTTTTATTGAGCCAAGTCTTTCCACCTTGTACATGTGGAACTGATTTCTTTAAAATGTAATGACATTCAATCTGGTCGAGGGTATAGCTTACTAAAAAACTTCTCTTGATCTTGACATTGTCATCCAATGTTTGATATTGCTCCCACTTATATGTCATCTGAAAATGTAATAAACATGTCATTTATCCCTTTTTCAATTCATTAATAATGATGTCTAACTTGAGAAATTTAAACAGCAGAGAGCCAAGTCAAGTGGACCATGACACACTCCATTTAAGATGTTTTTTCAAGTTGACATCAGCCTCTTAGTATTTTCAACACCCAATCATTCTACCATTTTCGAATCTGTCTAAAATTGCTAATAGATCATAGATTTAAGGTTGAAAGTGACCTTAGAAATCATCTAATCCAACTACCTCATTTTAAAAATGAGGAAACAGATGAACAGCATTACATAATTTGCCCAAAGTAGAAAGAGATTACATTTCAATTTAGACTTTGTGGCTCTATCTCTAGGAATTTTTATACAGGCATAACATTAATTTAACTATTCCACAAGGATATTATGAGATGATTGTCAAATGCTTTATTTGAATCTAAGTAAACTAAATATGAAATAATTATTTTCAACTACTTAGTGGTCTGTTAAAAGTTATCAGAAAGAATATGATGGTGGTCTGCCTTTACCTGTTTTTATGGAGCTTGATTCTTTGTGATTCCTTCACATTTTTTTCTTTAATTTATCGATATTTTTGAATTTTTTCTAGCTTAATAAAGTAATATTTTGTAGTCTCATTGGTATGGCATTGAATAAATAAATTAATTAGGTAGAATTATCATTTTTAGTGTATTAGTTCAGCCTACTCATGAGCAATTAATATTTGCACAATTTTTTAGCTCTGACTTTGTATTAAAAGTGTTCTATATTTCTGTTCATATAGTTCCTGGGTTTGTCTTAGCAAGTAGCCTCCCAAGTATTTGATATTGTCTGCAGGCTTTTTAAATGGAATTCCTCTTTCTACCTCTTGTTGCTAGACTTTGAAAATACAAAGAAATGTTAGTGATTTCTATGGATTAATTTTGAGTTCTGTAATTTCATAGAATTTGTTAATATTAGTAGTTTTCTTTAATTGATTCTCCATGATAACATCTGGAAGAGTGATAGTTTTGTTTGCTCATGACCTGTTCTGATTCCTTTAATTTATTTTTCTTCTCTTTTTACTAAAATTAACATTTCTAGTTAAATAATAGGAGTAATAATGGGAATATTTGCTTCACAACTGATTGCATTGGGAATAATTCTAGCTTATGCCCATTTTATAAATAATGCTTGATGATACTTTAAGACAAATATTACTTATCATTTTAAGATAAGCTCCATTTATTCCTATGCTCTCTTGTATTTTTCATAAAAATGAGTGCTATATTTTGTCAAAGGCTTTTTATGTATCCATTGAGATAATCATATGATTTCTGTTGGCTTTAACTGATGATGGATTTATTTCATTGTGTTTTTTTTTTCCTTCCCATAGAATCAGCTTCTAGATTCATTTATTCCACATTTTTCTTACTTTCAGTTTCTTCAATTATCCCTTTGATTTTCAGGTTTTCCAATTTGGTGCTTAATTGGGAGATTTCTAACTTGTTCTTTTTTAAAGTTTTTTTTTTCAGTTGTATTACTATTAATTGATCTGCTTTTCCATATACATATCTATTATTAATGTAAAAAATTATAGATATAAATTTCCTCCAAAGTACCATTTTATCTGCATCCTATAAATTTTGGTATTTTATTTCCTTATTGTCATTTTCATCAATGAACATATTGTTTCTTTGAATTATTCTTTTTCTCACTTGTTGTTTTAGGATTAGATTATTTAATTTCCAATTAATTTTATTTTTTTATTTATTTTTAGTTTTTTTTGTCTATAAAATTGTTTTCAGCTTTCTGTTTTTCTTTTTTTAAATTTTATAATTATAAATTTTTTGAAAGTATATATGCATGAGTAATTTTTATAACATTATCCCTTGTATTCATTTTTCCAAATTTTCCCCTCCCTCCCTCTATTCCCTCCCCTAGATGACAGGCAATCCCATACATTTTACATATGTTACAGTATAGCCTAGATACAATATATGTGTGTAAATTTGTTGCACATTAAGTATTAGATTCCGAAGGTATAAGTAACCTGGGTAGATAGACAGTTTACATTCATTTCCCAGTGTTCCTTCTCTGGATGTAGTTGTTTCTGTCCATCATTGATCAACTGGAAGTGAATTGGATCTTCTTTATGTGAAGATATCCACTTCCATCAGAATACATCTTCATACAGCATGGTCGTTGAAGTGTACAGAGATCTTCTGGTTCTGTTCATTTCACTCAGTATCAGTTCATGTAAGTCTCTCCAAACCTCTCTGTATTCGTCCTGCTGGTCATTTCTTATAGAGCAATAATATTCCATAACCTTCATATACCATAATTTACTCAACCATTCTCCAATTGATGGACATCCATTCATCTTCCAGTTTCTAGCCACTATGAAAAGAGCTGCCACAAACATTTTGGCACATACAGGTCCCTTTCCCCTCTTTAGTATTTCTTTGGGATATAAGCCCAATAGCAGCAATGCTGGGTCAAAGGGTATGCACAGTTTGATAACTTTTTGGGCATAATTCCAGATTGCTCTCCAGAATGGCCAGATTCTTTCACAGCTCCACCAACAATGTATGAGTGTCCCAGTTTTCCCACAACTCCTCCAACATTCACCATTATTTGTTCCTGTCATCTTAGCCAATCTGACAGGTGTGTAGTGGTACCTCAGAGTTGTCTTAATTTGCATTTCTCTGATCAGTAGTGATTTGGAACACTCTTTCATATGAGTGGATATAATTTCAATTTCATCATCTGAGAACTGTCTGTTCCTATCCTTTGACCATTTATCAATTGGAGAATGATTTGATTTCTTATAAATTATGGTCAATTCTCTATGTATTTTGGAAATGAGACCTTTATCAGAACCTTTAACTATAAAAATATTTTCCCAATCTGTTACTTCCCTTCTAATCTTGTTTGTATTAGTATTGTTTGTACAGATACTTTTTAGTTTGATGTAATCAAAATCTTCTATTTTGTGATCAATAATGATCTCTAGTTCTCCTCTGGTCATAAATTCCTTCCTCCTCCACAGGTCTGAGAGGTAGACTATTCTCTGTTCCTCTAATCTATTTATGATCTCATTCTTTATGCCTAAATCATGGACCCATTTTGATCTTATCTTGGTATATGGTGTTAAGTGTGGATCCATATCTAATTTCTGGCATGCTAATTTCTAGTTTTCCCAACAGTTTTTTTTCGAATAATGAATTTTTATCCCAAAAGTTGGTATTTTTGGGTTTGTCAAACAATACTAATGCATAGAGAATTGACCATATTTTAATTTTGAGATCTTATGTCCTAATATATGGTCAATTTTTGTATAGGTTCCATGAACTGCTGAGAAGAAAGTGCATTCCTTTCTATCACCATTCAGTTTTCTCCAAAGGTCTATCATACCTAGTTTTTCTAATGTTCTATTTACTTTTTAAATTTCTTTCTTATTTGTTTTGTGGTTTGATTTGTCTAAATCTGAGAGTGCAAGATTGAGATCTCCCACTATTATAGTTTTACTGTCTATTTCTTCTTGCAACTCTCTTAATTCTTCCTTTAGAAAGTTAGATGCTATACCACTTGGTGCATATATGTTTAGTACTCATATGGCCTCATTGTTTGTGCTACCTTTTAGCAGGATATAGTTTCTTTCCTTATCTCGTTTAATTAGATCAATTTCTGCTTTTGCTTGATCTGAGATAAGGATGGCTACCCCTGCTTTTTTGGCTTTACCTGAAGTATAATAGATTCTGCTCCAACCTTTACCTTTACTCTATATGTATCTCCCTGCTTTAAGTGTGTTTCCTGTAAACAAAATATTGTAGGGTTCTGACTTTTGATCCAGTCTGCTATCTGTTTCCGTTTGATAGGAGAGTTCATCCCATTCACATTTACAGTTAAAATGATTAATTCTGTATTTCCTGCCATCATATTATCCCCTGATCATGCTTTTTTTTCCCTTGACCCCCCTGAACCCCTTCCCCAATATTTAATTTATAGACCCCACTTGTGACGCGCAGCCCTCCCTTTTTAGTATCCCTCCCCCCTCCTTCCAAATCCCTTCCCTTTTCTTGTACACTTCCCTTATTCCCCTTTTCCTTTTTCCTTTTCCTCTCCCCTCTTTTAATGAAATGAGAGAGGATTCTCTGAAAAACAAATATGTCAATTATTTACTCTTTGAGCCTACTCTGATGAGAGTAAGATTCATACAATATTTCTCTCCCTCTCTAAATTCCCTCAGATGTGGTATATTTTCTATGCCTCTTCCTGAGCTGTAGTTTTCCTCTTTTTATCACTCCTTCTCCTTTTTCTGATACTACCCACTTCCCTTTACTACTCCCCCTTAGTTTTATATCATTAAAATCAAATCATCCATGCGGACTTTATATATATCCACAACAGAGATACAGTTCTCAAGAGTTCCTTTTACCTTTTTCTGTTTCTCTTCAGTCTTGTGGATGTAGATCAAATTTTTTGTTTAAGTCTGGTTTTTTTCTTAGAAACAAATGGAATTCCTCTGTTTCATTAAATGACCATCTTCTTGCATGGAAAAAAATGCTAAACTTAGCTGGGTAGTTTATTCTTGGTTGCAATTCTTGATCTTTTGCCTTTCAGAATATCAGGTTCCAGGCCATTCGATCCTTTAATGTGGAGGCAGCCAGATCTTGAGTGACCCTTATTGTGGCCCCTTGATATTTGAATTGTTTTTTCCTTGCTGCTTGCAATATTTTTTCCTTTGTTTGGTAGTTCTGCAGCTTAGCCACAATGTTCCGTGGAGTTTTTTTTTAGGGTCTTTGTCAGAAGGTATTCAATGAATTCTTTCAACGCCTATTTTCCCTTCAGTTTCCATTATCTCTGGACAATTCTCTTTGATGATTTCCTGTAAAATAGAATCTAGGCTCTTTTTTTGATTATAGTTTTCGGGAAGTACAATGATTCTCAGATTATCACTCCTAGTTCTATTTTCCAGGTCTATAGATTTTCCCAGTAAGTATTTGACGTTATTCTCCAGCTTTTCATTTTTTTTTGTTTTGTTTTGTTTGACTGATTCTTGGGTTCTCAATGAATCATTCATTTTTATTTGTTCCGTCCTGATTTTTAATGAGTTACTTTCTTCGTTCACATTTTTTAGTTCTTTTTTGTATATGCCCAATTGAGTTTTTAAATGAATTATTTTGCTCTGTTGAATTTTTTTTCCATTTCCCTAATTATTTTAGAGAATTATTTTCTTTTTCCAATTCAGAAATCCTACTTTCTTGAGAATTATTCTATCTTTTCCATTTCAGAAATCCTATATTCCTGTGATTTTTTTTAACCTTTTCTAATTCACAAATTTTGTTCCCCTGAATCTCTTGTGAATTCTTTATTTTTTCCAACTCAAATTTCAGAACGTTGATATTCTCTTTCATAGCTTCTCTTTCTTTTCCCCACTTTTTTTCAAACTCTCTTAATTTTTTAATAGTCTCTTCTAGGAGAGAGTTACGTGATAGAAGGCAGGTACCTTTCCCCTTTAGAGTGTTATCTGCTGACTCTCTGCTGTTAACTTCCTCAGGGTTGGATACCCGCTCTCATTCTGTGTAGAAGGAATCAATTGTTCTCTTCATCTTTTTGCTCATTGTTAAAAATCTGTTGGGGTCTGCCCTTAGGGTAAGAAGTTTATTTATTTATTTATTTACCAGCTTCCTCCCAGACCAAATGGATGCAGCGGCTCCTATGTCTGAGCTAAGAGATAGCTCTGGGAGAGAGTTCCCCTCCCCCCTCCCGGGAAATGCCTCAGAGGTGGTTAGCACTGCTGCAGCTTCGAGGAATGCCCAGTGAAGGACCCTGCTATGTGGCCTAGCGACTGCCCTGTGGTTTAAGACCGAACAATAAAAGCGATATAAAGCCCAGCCAATGAGTCCCATGGGGCATGGATATCAGCAAATTGATGTGAAAAGCCCCTGTGCTCAAACCAGAAGTGTCTGCCTGGAAACTGCGGTCCCTATTTCAAAGGTTCCGCTTTTCTGGAAATTCCGCGGCTGCTACAGTTCCACAGCCTCAGGCTGAGCCCAGCACTATGTGGATTAGATGTTGCCTTGGTCTGTGTCCCCACTGTTCAGGCTCTTTACTACCCCAAGGTGAAGCCCTAGACAGCAGAAGGTGACTTCACAGCTGTGCCGAGATCTGTTAGGTCACTTCCGGATTGGGGTGGTTCTAGGATCTGGCTTTATATTTTAAAGTGGCTTGATTTCTCTTCTGAACTTCTGTTTTATAATCAGAGAAGAGCTAACAGCCTGTGCCAGATTCTTCTATCTCATTGGCTTCTCTGATCCCAGAGTTCTCCCCAGCCCGTTTGGCACAGTGTGCTAGCCCCTAACCCTGTCTGTGCTGGCCTTTTTCCTTCCTCCCCTCGGAACCGACCTTTTCTGTTGAAACTCCAGATTCTCTTCAGCTGGTAAGTCATGCTTTTAATCCTTGTGGTTTCTATCAGTCCAGCATTATTTTTGAGGCTGATTTAACTAATTGGTAATGAGGGAAGAAGGGAGCTTACAAATTTTGAGTGTATCTTCTCCACCATCTTGGCTCTGCCCCCTTTCCAATTAATTTTAATCTCTCTGTTTATTATTGAAGGTCATTTTATTGTACTATGATCTGAAAAAAAATGTGTTGATTCTTTCTGCTTTTCTGCATTTGGTTGTGGGATTTTTAAGTTTTAATAAATAGTAGGGTTTTTTTTGTTTGTTTGTTTTTGTTTTTTATTTTTTTGGAGAAGCCATATTATGATGAGGAATTAAATTTTCTTTTTTGCTTAAATTTATTTAGTTTTACCTCTGAGTTGCACTAATATAATTTCATTATATATTTCCTCCTAGACCTCATTCAACTTCTTCAAAAATTTAGATGCTATATCATTTGGTGTATATATTTAGCATTTATATGATTCATTTTATGGTACCTTTCAGCAAAATATAGTTTTCCTTTTTTATTTCTTTTAATTAGATTTTTATTTGCTTTTTCTTTCTATGAGATTTTATTGCTACCCTTTTTTTTTCTTCACCTGAACCATAACAGATTCTTTTGCAATCCTTTATGTATCCTCTATGTATCTCACTGCTTTAGATGTGTTCCTTGTGAATAACATATTGTAGGATTCTACTATTCACTTCCATATTATGGGTGAGTTTATCCCATTCACATTAATAGTTATGATAACTAACTTTATTTCCCTCTATGCTACTTCCCCCCCTTGTTTGTCACCTCCTTAATACCCATATTTTCCCTCCTCATAAGTGTTTTACCTCTGACCAATGCTCTCCCCAATACTCTATCTCTTATCAGTCCCTCTAAAGCTTCTTTTATCCCTATCTTTTTTTATTCCCATATAGAGTAAGATAAACTTCTATATCCAATTGTATCTCATTCCCTATTTGAACCAATTTTGATGACTTCTTTCTTCAATTTCCTTTTTTTTTCTTCCAGTGTAATATTTTTCTCACTCCCCCCCTTTTAGAGTTTTTTGGGGGAGGAGCATCATCTCATCAAAGACATCTTATATTCATGCTCTTTGTCTTCATATACTTCTAATTGCTCTTAGAGTAATGGCTATTAAGAGTTAAAAATATTGTCTTGCTGTATTAAAATATTGACCTTATTCTTGTATTTTTTCTTCTTTGTTCTTTTTTTTTTTTTTTACCTTTTTATGATTCCCTTAAAAGTTTTATTTTTTTATTCAGCTCTGATCTTTTAATTAAAAATGTTTAAAAATCCTCTATTTTATTAAATGATATTTTCCCCTCAAAGATTATCTTCAATTTTGCTGAATAGGTGATTCTTGATTGTAATTCTCTTTTGTTCTCTGGATATTCCAAGCCTTCTGGTTCTTTAATCTGGAAGCTGCCAAATCCTGTGTAATCCTGACTGTAGTTCCATGATATCTGATTTTTTTGGGGGGCTGCTTGAAATATTTTCTCCTTAATCTTCCTGAGAGTTTTCATTTAGAATTTTCTTTCAGTTGATGAGTGATGGATTCTTTCAATTTCTATTTTTTGTCTAAGGGTAGTTTTCTTTGATGATTTCTTGAAAGATATTGTCCAGGCTTTATCTTTTTATCATGACTTGCAGGCAGTTAAATAATTTATTGTACATTATCTCTCCTAGATCTATTTTATAAGGCAATTGTTTTTCCAATAAGAAATGTGATATTTCCTTCTATTATTTTTTAAATTTTTTAAATTTTATTTTATTATATCTCAATGTCTCACAAAGTCATTAATTTCTTCTTATTCAATTCTAATTTTAAGAAATTATTTTCTTCAGTGTGATTTTGTTCTTCCTTCTCCATTTGGTCCATTTTTTAGAGAGTTATTTTCCTCTATACATTTTTATATATTTTTCCTCAGGCTATTGATTTTTTTTCATTATTCTCTTGCTTTACTCTCATTTTTCCCCAATTTTTCTTTTACTTTTCCAATTCGCTTTTTAAAATCCTTTTTAAAGTTCTTCTAGGCATTCTTTTTTTCTTCCATTTTTCTTTGTGGCTTCACACATAACAATTTTGATACTATTTTCCTTTTCCAAGTTCATGTTTTGATCTTCCCTAAAACCATGGCAACTTTCTATAGTCAAATTGTTTCTCTCTCTCTCTCCTCTTCTCTTTCTCTCATTTTACCCCATTTTTTTTTTCTTGCCCATTTTTGTAATTTGATGTTTTCATGTAAAAGTTGGGCTCTGGGCCTGTACTGTCTCAATACACTTAGAACTTCAGGGTTTAGCTCCTTCCTTTCTCTGGAGGGTAGACTTGTACTGCGGGGGGGGGGGGGTGGTAGTGGTGGTGGTGGTAGAGGGGGAGAGGGAGGGTTAGGGAGGAAGGAAAGGCGTGGGACCTCCCTGTAGATTTTCCCTGGGTGTGACTTTTAACTAGTAGTCTGCTTCTGTGCTGGGGTTTGGCTTTTGGGGGCTTTCTGGTAAACATCTTTCTGGTGGCTGGTCCTGAACAAAGTTGGTCTGTACCAGTCCTGCTTCTTTATAAATATGGAAACAGGTCCTCTCTGTCGATTACTCCAGGGAAACTATCTTACTATTAGCCTGTCCCAGGATGGAACTTCAACTTTGGAGTCAAAACTTCATGGATGAGTTGTGTAGATAGTGGGGTTGCTGGGGTGGAGCCTCCCTTGGCTGCACAGATTGCTCACTTGCTTGGGGGGTAAGAGTCTGCAGAAGGGCAGGCCATTGCTAGTAAATTGTCCCAGACTTAGAGCAAGTCTCCTGCTGTTAGTCTGGGTGCTGTTGCTGAACTGAATGCTGCCATTCTTGAACTTCAATCCCCTTCCACCCTAGGGAAACAGATCTTTCCTGCCATTCAAGTAAGCTCCTTTCCTGTTTCTAGACCAATGCTGAGGCAGTATTTTAGTTGTTTAGAGGGGAATTTTGTAGGTTTTTATTTTGCCAACTCAACACTAGAAGTCCTTTTCCCTTTTCTAAAAGTTCAGTGCACAAGGTGTTAACTCAGTGGAATTGATAAGATAATGGTTATTTAGTATGGTGATCAATAGTTCTCTAATTTAGTATGATTGAATTAATCTTACAACAAATAATGGTTCCCTAGTGATATAATGATTGGCTTATACTCAGTAGGATGAAGGGATTTAATTGTAATAGAGTATTTAAAATGCTAGAGTCAGACCTAGAGGGGAACAGGACCACACTCAGAAAAGACAGAGGACCGGAGGCTGGAGCACAAGCTCCGGAATATGTCGGTTTCTGTGGGGAAAGCAAGAGGACCACTACGACCATCTCTGCTTTGATGTCTCCCTAAGTCTGGGAGCTTGTGCTCCAGCCTCCAGTCCTCTCCTGGACTGTCTCCCAGACTTAGGGAGACATCAAAGCAGAGATGGTCGTAGTGGTCCTCTTGCTTTCCCCACAGAAACCGACATATTCCGGAGCTTGTGCTCTAGCCTCTGGTCCTCTGTCTTCCCTGATTCTGTTCCCCCTTCCTTCTTTCCTTTTGAGTGAGATAAAGTGTTGTATAGAGCACTGAAGAGAATCACTTAAGCCTTCCTTCCTCCTCTCCCTCCCTCTGTTCCCTCCTACCCTCCTTCCCTGTGTTCCTTCTTTCTCTTCTTCCCTCTGTTACTTCTTTCTCTTCTTCCCTCTGTTCCTTACTTTCTTTCCTCCTCCCTTCCTCCCTTCTTTCCATTTCTCTTCCTGTCTTCCTTTTTTTCCTTTCATTCTTTTCTTTTTGAATAGGAGAGACAGTGTTGTATAGTGGATAGAGGACAGAAGAGGAGCAGGAAAATTTAAGTTTTACTCCTCCTTTGGAGACATACTAATAATGTGACCTTGAAGAAGTCAATGAATTATACTAAGCCTTAGTTCCCTCCTTGGTAATGTGAGTGAAATAATAAAATCTACTGTATAGTCTTATTGTGAAGCTAAATTTAGATATTTATAAAGCACTTTGCAGAGCTTCATGTACTATATAAATAGCAGCTTTTTATTTTCCATATCATGCACTGTATATGAAGTATTTCTAGAATTCAGTGAGAAAATATTAGAACAATTTTTCAATTATTGTTTTAGAACTTCCCCTAAAGGCAGATGAAGGTGTTTTAAAAGAGTTCTTTTCAATAATGAAAAAAATTGAGTACTTACTTTGTGTCATCTCTCTTACACACATACACACAAAACACATATGTGTATGCACACATGGTAAGTGATTATTTTCAATTAATTAATCCTGAGACTTTGTTTAATAGCACAGACATTGCTTTCACTATTCAGATGGATGTTTAGCTTCAGAAGCATCAGAAAAGGCCCCTTCCTGCTATTTTCCTGTTTCATATGGAAACATATCCAGTCCTTGTCCCAAAACTTCTTTGGGTCTAGGACAGTGAGCCTTTGGATTATAGGGGGGCCATTAATTCCATTAATATACTTCTATTAAAAGTGATTGACCAGGCAATGTGTTATGTTTTCATACTCTGGTTAGATCTATGTATATTAATAATGCTATTGCAAAACAATCTGAGATCAACTTAATATGAAGTTTACTTTTGTATCTAAAAAGATTCAATTTATACATCTAAATATATCAAAAAAAGGGTCAAATCTCAATAAAAATTTGCGGTGAATTTTTAAACTTGATAATGCTATAAAGGTAGAAATGTTCATTAATCAGTTTCTCAACTCATGTAGATTACAGATTAGCACTGCATATTCCAAAATGGCTTATATTAGAAGAGCACTTTCGACAGCTCAAAATAGGTTTTACTAGCCAAACTGCATGCTCATCTATCTCAAATAATAAAATAATAACTCTACATGGTGAATTGTCCAAACATTATATGGGGAAATCCTTTTTTTAGTCAGAGAGGCATACTATTTTGTTTCTGTGGGTTTCTTTTTTCATTATTAATAGGTTTTCATAATTCCTTCCCTCCCCTATGGCCACAAAGCAAAAGCCAATCAGAAACTAACATTTAAAAGGTTTTTATGAGCCATGTTTGCAAGCATGGTTGTATTATTGCAGGATTATATAAGCTCTATATAATAACTTCACAGAAAACCTTGAGAGCTGACAATAGCTAAAGTAGAACTCCAGTTTTTCTAATTGGCCTTTATCTGGAAATGAAGAAAGGCTTTCCAGACTGTTAAATTATTCAGAAGTTGTATACATTCTCTTCAATTTATTACTTTGGTTAGATTTACAGTTTTAAGTATAAAATAAACCCTAGAATCTAAACTTAAAAGGTAATAAAGGAACTGTCTTTGGGGACTCAGGCTATAAGGAAACTTCCATTTTCATAATTCACCAATAGGGACTATGTTTTTATAAAATTTATTTTGATGGAAAGTTTAGCAAATAAACTGGGAGGAAGAGCTCTAACTAAAATAGCATTCAGTACTTTAGCTTCAGGACCATGTGAGGCCAAGTAATCATATATTTTTGGTTAATTGCTTCACACATATTCCTGTTTTTAACACTTCCGTGGTAAATTAGACAAGACTACTAAATGTGTTATGGGAGTTATGTCAAAGATCACATATTACCACACTTAGGATTTCACTGTTATATTATTTTAGGGGAGAAAGAAAAAGTACAAAAAAGTAGCACTGAGTACAAAATGGTTCATGATCAAGTAAAAAAAAAAAAAAATCTCTGTAATGTCAGTCAGTAGCCCAATTAATGCTATTTGCTTGATTTTAAAAGAAAAGAAAATTGTGGTCTTTGAAAACTACTGCTGAGAGAACAGGAATATTTAATAGAAATACCAGGAACAGTTTTTGGAGGGGAAGTATACACATCAAAGGAAAAAAAAAAAAAAACTGACATTTTTCTGGATGACCCTTTGTAATAAGCTAGAGGTTAAACATAAGGGAAAAGGTCATCATGTCAATCAAATTCCTTTCTAATCTGTTATTATGTTATGGGAAGAAGATATTGGATAAGATAGTCTCCTGTGGAGAATTTGTAAGGACCTGCACTTCCCAATGTCTACCATCTGCATTCCTGAGTTGTACCCTCAATTGTTTTGCTATAAGGTGTTTCTGAGGCAAGGGAGATAATATAACCAGTTAGTCTTACATGAAATGGAGTCAGCAATGGCATCAGTCTGATCAACAGAAACTAGAACTTGGAAGTCTAGGAGAAACTGTAGATCGGGGAGGCAACAGATCAAATATCTAAGAGACCAAAAGGACTTGCAAGGGGAATTACACGACATAAGACATGCAGGGAAGAGATCAGGTCTGGAGAAATAAACCAAAACAGAGTATGTAAGAAAGTCCTTTAAATTTAGCCAGAAAATCAAGGTTCAAAGCCTAGAATGTCAGAAAGGCTTGAACAGTTCACACCGAGTCACTAAACAATTATTAATATTATTTCTGACTTTGTACCATGAAGTTAATAGACTTTCTACTTGCATGTAAGAAGCAGAAGGACTTAGATGGAAAGCCATCTGTCTGTATAAAGTCCCAGGTCAAACCTAGATCTAAGTCTGGCTCATAAATAACATCCTTTGCTCACATGAATGAGGGAGGAAGAATACTGGTACCTATTAATTTCCATCTTTTATTTTACTCCTCCACAAACCTCCAGGTGAAGTAACAGACCTAGACTCAGATCCAGTCCAGCTCTCTCTGGCAACAGTGGAGCAGAAAATGAGTAGGAAGCTTTCAGAAATTTGGGATAACACACTGCATTTACTTACCTAGGTAAGAACACTTGCAAGCCTCAGGATTGCTTTGGTATAAATAATGGGAAATTGGGAAACTACTAAATGAAAAAAGAGAATTGCACAAGGTTTACCAGCAGGACAGCTAATCTGTCTCCAAAAGGGAAGCATTTAGTTCCATCAAAAGTAAAGTACAAGTGAAGCTTAACAAGATGCAGAATTCTTGGCTCAGGAAAAAGACAAATGAAATCCAGTTTTACTTTGATAGTAACAATCACAAGCATTTCATAATTCCCTGAAGACTGTTTATGGGCCAGACACCTATGGTGTATCTCAACAATTCAATCTGATGAAGCCACATTGATTAGTGACAAGGACAGGATCCTAAAGATATGGACTGAAAACTTGCTTGATCTTTTTCAATGGACCATCATCAAGCAAATCTATAAACCATTTACTTCAGGTAGAAGTCAGTCTCTCTCTAGCTTAGTTTCCAACTGATGAAAAGATTTTGAATGCCATTAGGCTCCTTTTGTGAGGCAAAATGTCTGGTGTTGATTCTATTCCAGTTGAGATTTGCAAGGTAGGGGTTCTACTGTTCATACAAAAGTTGACTAAAATCTTCCAGGCTATATGGCAAGAAGAGGTTGTCCCTCAGGAGTTCAAGGTTGCTTCCATCATTCATCTCTCTCTAAAGGAAAAGGAAATAGGTTGCCCTGCAAGAATCATAGTGATTGTCTCTCTTAATTATTGCTGGCAAGATTTTTGCCAGCATCCTCCATAACAGGATGATGTTGCACCTAGAAGATGATTATCTACCTGTGAGCCAATGTGGCTTCAGAAAGGACCAAGATGTGGCTGATATGGTGTCTGCTACCTGACAATTCCAGGAGAAATCCCAGGAGCAGAACAGAGGTCTGTACACAACATCCATTGACCTGACCAAGGCCTTTGGTACCATCAGTCATAAAGGCTTGTGGAAGCTCATAGTACATTTGGTTGCCTAGAGAAGTTCATCAATATTGTATGTCAGCTTCATGACAGCATGCTTGCACAGGTTCTAGGTAATAGATGATGCTCTCATGCTTTCCCAGTCACAATGGAATGAAGTAAGTCTGTATGCCTGACCCATGCTTTTTAACATGACATTTTCCACAATGTTGTCAGAGTTCTTCAACCAGAATGAAACTAGTATCAAGGTCAGCTCCTACACTGACAGTAAATTATTTAACTTAAAAAGAACAAGACCAAAGTGGAGTTGGTATATTGTGTTTGCAAGATCATTGTGTGCTCAATGCAGTCTCTGAAGTTGAGGAACAACAGAGTAGTGATCTATTCTTTGCCATTTGTGCTAATTTTGGCCTGACAACTAAGACAAAGAAAAACAGAGGTGTTCCACCAACCACTACTACGTCACCCATATTATATATATAGTTATATAGTTATGTAGTTATGTAGTTATGTAGTTATAATGTATGTAATATTATATATTTATTAGTTCTCCATATATATTTATAGAGAAAATCAGAGTAATGTGGATAAGTTCACCTAACTTGGCAGTAGACTGTTCAGTATTTTCTATATAGATTATGGGATGGACGCACATATTACAAGTTAGCTCAGCACTGGGATGCATCAAAGGAAAGTCTGAAGAGGATGTATCAGATAAGTTACCAAACTAACTCTCTACAGAATTACAGGTCTGACTTCAGTGTTATATGCTCCTGATACCTGGAGTAGAGCTGTGCCCTGATAATTGAATTGTTTCAATTTAAATTGTCTTGGGAATATTCTGAAGATCACCTGGCAGGATAAAACAGCAGACAGTGAGGTGCTTTCTCCAGCTGAAGTGCCAAGCATCCCAACTCTACTGCAGAGAGCACACGGCTCTGATGGGCTGGCCATATTTGAATGCCACAGTGTCTTTACCTAAAATGATTTTTTAGAGAGAAGTAGTATTCAGGGAAAATAATCCATACAGTCACTAAGTGAATGAAGTGAACTGTGAGAGCTGTCTCACAAGATGGAGACAGTGTTCTAAGGACTGAATGAGGATTGGCTGTGCCCCAGGGCCCAGTTTCTTTCTGCAGAGATCACCTGGTTTATAAGGAGTGAGATCATCCTTTTGCTTTGTGAGACTAACTTGGGGGGGCACCTTGGCACTGAGGTAATTTACTCATCCTAAAGATGAAGTTGGGTGGAAAGTTTTTCCTCATTTATGACGTAGAATTTGTCATTTATCCTGGCTAATCTGGGAAAAGATTTAACCCTATAGAGAGTGTTAGCCCAGACCCCTATATAATTCTTGTCTGTTAACTGGGCAGCACCTCTCCTTATCTAATTGCTTGTGGGGAGGGAGACATCCTTTCTCAGGAGACAGTAATAAAATTACTTTCTGCTTTTACCTTGAGAAATCTCCTGAATTCATTTGATTTATTTGAGCTGGTGGTCTTTGTCTCACACACCAAGAAAGAAGAGTGCCCACTATTTTTATTTTATTGAAAAAGTGAAAAGGGAGAGATTTGAAAGAAGAGGTGGGAGGAAGAGGGGGCAGCTAGGTGGAGCAGTGGATAGAGTATCAGCACTGAAGTCAGGAGTACCCGAGTTCAAATCTAGTCTCAGACACTTAACATTTACTAGTTGTGTGACCCTGGGCAAGTCACTTAATCCCAGCCTCAGAAAAAAAAAAAGGAAAAAAAAGAAAAAGAAAAAGAAAGAAAGAAGACAGGGGAAAAGATATGTATACTAAATGAGGAGGAGAATGCTCCCATGCAGTAAGAGATATATAATTTCATGAGTGTAAGGAACCTTGCTAAGGATCTAATTTGGAAACAAGGGTGTGTGCAGTATTCACGGAGGACTAGCATTTCTGATGGTGAGGGCTTACTAAGCCCTTTTCAAGATTGTTCATTAACCTTTGGCATCTACCTATCACTAAACTCTGACCTTACAATTTGGGGAAAAAAAAAAAAAAGGAAAATTTCTATTATTAGATAATGTTTATATCCTCAATATTAATTCATAAATTTAATTAGTGGGGAGAAAAAGTGAAGCACAAAAGAGAAAAAAAGTGAAAAAAGCAAGATATGCAGAGGCAATAACATAGATATTGATTAGGAGAAATAATTTAAAGTTGATAGTTTATGATATTTAATGCTATAAAGAATACCAAAAAAATCCAAATAAGGAAAATACATAGACCATTAATCAAAGAATAAAAGTTCAGACTTGACAAAAATGGAAGAAAATAAGTAAAGAGAAAGAGGTAAAAAGATCATTTTTAAAAAGAGGGGTGGAAACTTCAGAAAAGAACTTGAAAGACAAGATAAGAGAAAGATATTGTGAATACTTAACAATGAGGGGGAAAGGAGAAAAACAGAAGCACTATATGCCAAACTAACAAAAAATGAAAATAATTTATTAGGTGGAGTCAAATTCCAAAAATTAGACAAAAAATTTAAAAAGAGGAAGAATATCTTACAATAGTGGGTAGTGAAGTCTTAAAGTAGATTAAACAAACTAAGTCATAGAGGGAAAACATTGGCTTAAAAGAGGAAATAGAACAGAAAAATCTTAGATATAGAAAAAATATTGGACATAGAGAAATTTTTAAGGTTTTATAATTTAAAATGTGAATTGATGATATCATTCAAAAAATGAGAATAGCAGATTTTATTTATAAATGAGTATATGCTTGCATGTGCACATAAACATACACACACATACATGTACATATATGTATATATAGTGGGGCTATTTATATATTGCACAATATACACGTGTGCATATGCATGCATATATGTATATTTATATGCATATTGTACTTACATGCATATATAACTAATCCTAAGACATACATATCTATATATATATATGCATAAAAATATATATGTATATACATATAAAACTGCTACCAAATCTGTTTCTTATAAGAGATATCTAAAAAGCAAATATATCCATAGAATAAAAATGAGAAGCTGAAATAAAATTTGTTGTATAGCAAATATATATTTTATCAGCAGGAATTGTAATCATGTTATCAAATAAAACAAGGCAAAAATTATCTATTTAAACAAATATAAATAAAGGAATTAGAATATACTAAAATGAAAAACAATAGCCAACAATAATTGACATTAAACTTATGTGGTCCAAAGAACATAGCATATAAATTTGCAAAGAAAAAAGTAACTGAATTGCAAATACATATTAATAGCAACAAATGGAGACTTTAATATTACTTTCTCAGAGTTGAGGAATTGAACAAAAATATAAAAGAAAAGGAAATATAAGACTGAAAAATTGCTAGCATCTTACTAATGGGTTACCTAATAAGAACTATATTTCTAAGCACTACCTGGCAGTCATACAAAATATTACCAGGTATTATAACATGAAGAAATTGTACATAAATATGAAAAAGGAGATATTCTTAAGTATAGCTTTAAGGATTGTAACACAATAAAAATTGATATCAATTAGGGGAGTATAAAAATGGTTGCAAATTTAATTGGGTACTTGATATTGAAATACTAAATTTCAAGTGAGTCAAAAATAATAGAAATATTGACTCTTTTGTTAGTGTACTCATAATATGAATGTATTTTAATAGAAATGAAAGCAAAAAGAAATGGTTACTTTAATGTGTAAAATGAGCAAAATAAAAGAATAACAAATTAGTTCTTTAATAAACCAATGTCAAAAAAAAGACATTGAAATTTTTTTTTGCAGAATTATAAAGGGAAAAGAAAAAAAATCTCCTGCATCCTAACAGATTTATAGAGGAATTCTATATATTTAAAATAACTAATAAGAATTCTATGCAAATTATTTTTTCTATTTTTATTTTACAAATAATTTAATACTATTGTTAACAATTATATATAGAGTCATATTATTTTTATAATTTATTTTAAAATATTATAACAATGTGTGAGACAGGTAGTATAAGTTATCATCAACATTTTACAGAAAAATCAACTGAAGCACAGAAAAGTAGCCTGATACACCCCACATCAAAAGATTGTTTTGGGATCTGAAAGGGCAATCCACTTCTTATAAAGAAAAGACTGGTGGCCCAATTACTCTATGATGGTCCCAATTGGACAGTTATCAGGTAAAAGATATATAGATAATTAAAAATTAAAAGGTACATTGATAATTAAGTATAGCATAGGTAATTAATTCTCTTTTTTAAATGCAAATGGAGAAACTGGATTTTTGGACTGGTCTAAGAACTCAGCCACTATATATCAAAGAATAGGAAAGCAGGATATTCTCTCTAAAAGAACCTCAATATTCATCTAGTAAAATTCATACATTAAAAAGCATCCCTACCTCAACATAATTGACAAATGGTTTGCAAGGTGAGGCTATGACATCAATATATTATTTCTCTTTTTAAATAATGGCTTTTTATTTTCAAAATACATGTAAGGAAGTAAATTTTCAACATTCATCCTCACAAAACTTTGTGTTTCAAGTTCTTCCCTCCCCCTCCTACACATCAAGTAATCCACTATATGTAAAACATGTACAATTCTTCTATATATATTTCCAGATTTATTATACAGCACAAGAAAAACCACATCAAAAAGTAAAAAACAATGAGCAAACAAAAAGAAACAACAAAGCAATAACAAAAAAAGGTGAAAAAACCATGTTGTGCTCCACATTCAGTCCCCACAGTGCTCTTTCTGGATGTAGACAACTCTCTCCATCACAAGTCTATTGGAGTTGGCATGAATCATTTCATTGTTGAAAAGAGCCATGTCCATCAGAATTGATCACCATATAATTGTGTTGTTGCTGTGTACAATATTCTCTTGGTTCTACTCACTTCACTCAACATCAGTTCATGTAAGTCTCTCCAGGTCATTCTGATATCATCCTGCTGATCATTTCTTATCAGACAATAATATTCCATCACATTCATATACCATAACTTATTCAGCTAATCCCCAACTGATGGGCATCCATTCATTTTCCAATGCATTATCATTATAAAAAAGGCTGCTACAAACATTCTTGCAACAGTGGATCCTTCTCCTTTTATATGATCTCTTTGGTATATAAGCCCAATAAAAACACAGCTGGATCAAAAGGTATGCATAATCTGATAGCTCTTTAGACATAGTTAACAATTTCTCTCCAGAATGGTTGGATCAGTTCACAACTCCAGGGATAATGTATTAGTGTCTCAGTTTTCCCACATCCCCTCCAACTTTTATCATTTTCTTTTCCTGTCACCTTAGCCAATCTGAAAGGTGGGTAGTAGCACCTCAGAGTTACTAATCAATAGTGATTTAGAGCATTTTTTCATATGACTATAAATTGTTTTAATTTCTTCATCTGAAAATTGTTTATAATGTTTGTCCATTTATCAATTAGGCAATAGCTTATATTCTTAAAAATTTGAGTCAATATGTGTTAGAAATGAGGCCCTTATCAGAATCCTTTGTTGTATAGATTTTTTCCTAAGTTTTTCTGCTTCCCTTCCATTCTTTTCTGTATTGGGTTTGTTTGTACAAAAAGTTTTTAACAATATAATCAAAATTATTCATTTTGCATTTTATGCTGTACTCTGGTTCTTCTTTGGCCATAAATGCTTTCCTTCTTCACAGATCTAAGATAGACTATCCATTGTTGTTCTAATTTAATTATAATAATATTTTTTTCCTAAATCATGAACTAACTCATTTCAAACTTATCTTGTAGGATGTTGTTCAATGCTGTGAAAATCTTTGGAGAAAACAAAAGGAAAAAAGGGAATGTGGTTTGACATACATTTAGGCTTGAGAGACATCTCTAAATTCCAGTGTCACCCACTTCTTTCCAGAGCCTAAAAGATTTAAACTCCAAATTACAGAAAGTATGTCAGTGTGCAATAATTTTGGCATATATAATAGGTGTACTGCTGGGCTAGAGAACAATGAAACAGAAAGATTGGGTCAGAAAACCAAGGTGTCAAGGATATGTTCTATGTGAAACTCTATTAAGTTTAAGAGAAAGAGCCTTTTATAGTAAAACAAAAACAAAAACAAAAAACAAACAAACAAACAAAAACCCCAAAAAACAAAAAAACCAGTCTGATTAATAGAGAAATAACAAATGATGAGGTGAAATGGACACCTAGAAAAACCAATAATAGAAGTGAGGGAGCTAGAAAGTGAGCAATAGGGGGAAAGACTAAAATTAAAATAGAAAACTAAAGAAAACAAATTAATCTTTTCCATAAGCATGTAAAGCAATGGAGGAAAAAATGAAGATGGAAATGTGTCATCTAGAAACTTTCTAAAAATTTCTAAAAATAGGCTGACAGAAAAGGTTTGTCAATGGAGTTAGAGGGCCTAGGGAAACCAGCAATCCAAGAGGGGGTGTATACAGTGGTAGTGGTGGCAACCAAAGATCTCTTTTACTTTGTCACACTACATCTTCTACTTACACTGGAGTGGGGACACTTTTAGTAGTTATAGAGCAGAAAAAAGGGATTGTGGTGGTCAGATCCCTAGAAAGAGCTCTGAAAACAGCTGCAAAAAATCTCTGAAGTTTGGTACACTAAAAACAGAGCCCTACTTTAATAAAGAGTTAAAAGCCAAGTTTTAGGCTAGGAAAATGAGCAGACAACAGATAAAGTTTCTGATCTTAGAAAGTTACTACAGTGACAAGAAAGATTAAATCCATACTCAAAAGATAAAAAAAAAAAAAAAATCAAAGCTCCTACATTGAAAAAATCCATCAATCACCTTCAGAAAAGAATTCCATGAGAAAAACTTCAAGGAATATAGTTGTGAAATTCCAGAACTACAATCTTAAGGAAAAATATACTGCAAGCTTCAAAACAAAAAAAAAAAAATTCAAATATCAAGGAACAACAGCTAGGATAAGGCAGCTTCTACAATAAAGGCTCAAAGACCCTGGAATACCATATTCTCAAAGTCAATGGACAAAAGATTATAGTCAAGAATTACCTACCCCACTAGACTTAGCATCATCTTTCAAGGGAAGTGATGGAGCTTCAATGAAGTAAGAGACTTTCAAAGATTTCTATTGAAAAAAAAAAAAGAACTAAACAGAAAATTTAATCTACAAATTCAGGATTCAAGAGAAGCATAGAAAGGAAAGTAGGGGAAAATATATATTATTTAAAGGTCAACCTGTTTACATCCTTAGATGGCAAGGAATCACATGGACTGATTTTGTAGTTGTGAATGGTGTATGATATAATGACATCAAAGAAAATGACAATAAGGGGTGGATAAAGGTCTATGCTGGAAAAGAGGACAGGGATATAATGAGAAAATTAGTTCATAAGGAAAGGCACAATAGACCTATTGCTATTGAGGAAAAGAAGGGAAACAGATGAGCACTGTCTGAAGTTTGATTTAATCAGTTTTGGATCTAATTGGGCATAACTTAAGAGATTTGTCTAAACCTATAAAGAAATATGAGGAGAAAGAGGAAAGAAAAGGGAGGGACAGGATAGAAGAGAGGACAGAAACACTATGGGAAAGATACTACAAGGGGGGGGAAATAATAGAAGATAAAGTAATGAGGGGGTGGTAAAAATAAAAGTGACTAAAGACAGGGTGGAAAGAGAGAACAAAAGTGTATAGTGAGAGTAAAATAGGATGGAGGGAAATAAGAGCTGGTCATCATAACTGTGAATGTTATTGGAATGAACTCTTCCATAAAATGGAAGCAAATAGCAAAATGGATTTAAAAAGTAGAATCCAACAATATATTGTTTACAAGAAACATATTTGGCACAGAAACATGCAGAGTAAAGGTAAAAGGCAGGAATACAATTTATTATGCTTCAAATGAAGATAAAAAAGCAGTGTTATCAATTCATATCTCAAATAAAACAAAAGTAAAGGTAGATCTTATTAAAAGTGATAAGGAAGGAAAGTACTTTTTGATAAAGGTAGTGTAAACAATGAAGTAATGATAATAAATGTGTATACACCAAATGGTAGAACAGCCAAAGTCCTAAAGAAGATTTTAAAGAAGAAATAGACAACACTATGCTAGTGGAGGTCCTCAACCTTCCCCTATCAGGATTAGTCTAATTTAACCACAATATAAACAAACAAACAAAAAAAAGAAACTAGGGAGATTAGTGGAATTCTAAATATGATAGACCTCTGGAGAAAATTGAATAGTAACAGATAGGAAAATACCTTTTTTTTCAGCAGTATGTGGTACCTACACAAAAGTTGACCATGTATTAGGACACTAAAAACCTCATAATCAAATGCAGAAAGGCAGAAATAGAAGATGCTTATTTTTCAGACCACATTGCAATAAAAATTATTTTCAATAAAGGGCCCAGAAAAGATAGACTAAAAGCCAATTGGAAATAAAATAATCTAATTCTAAAAAAATTAATGTGTCAAACAATGCATCACAGAAACAATCCATAATTTCATCCAAAAGAAAGACAGTAAAGAGAAAAAATATGAAAACATATGAAATGCATCCAAAGCAGTTCTTAGGGAAATTTTATATATCTAAATAGCTACATAAATAAAATAGATAATGAAGAGATTAGTGAGTTGGAAATGCAGCTAAAAAGATAGTAAAAGAGCAATTTAAAAACTCCCAATTAAATACCAAGTTAGAAATTCTGAACCTCAAAGGAGAGATTAATAAAATTGAAACTAAGAAAACTATTGAACTAATAAATAAAACTTAGGGAAAAAAACAATAAAATGGATAGACCTTTGGTTAATTTGATTAGAAAAAGGAAAGAAAAAAAATCACTAGCAACAATAAAAAGGGTGAACTTACAATCAATGAAAAAGAAATTAAAGCAATAATAAGGAGCTATTTTGCCCAAGTATACGGCAGCAAATCCGACAATCTAACTGAAATGAATGAATATTTACAGAAATACAAATTGTCCTGGTAAACAGAAGAGGAAATAATTACTTAAATGGTCCCATTTTAGAAACAGAAATTGAACAACTTATTATTGAATTCCTAAGAAAAAATCTCCAGGGGCCAATGGATTCACAAATGAATACTACCAAACAGATAAAGAATAATTAATTCCAATATTGTGCAAACTATTTGTAAAAATAAGTAAAAGAGTATTGCCAAATTTCTTCTATAATACAAACGTGGTACTGATACCTGAACCAAGAGCCAAAACAGAGAAGGAAAATTATTGAGCCATCTCCCTAATGAATAAGGATGAAAAAATTTTAAATAAAATATTGGCAAAGAGATTACAGCAACTTATCAGCAAGATAATACACTAAGACCAAGTTGGATTTATACCATGAATGCAGAACTGGTTCAATACCAGGGAAACTCTTACCATATAACTCTTGACCATATAAATAACAAAAACAACAGAAATCATATGATAATCTCAATGGATGCAGAAAAAGCTTTTGACAGAATACAGCACCAATTCCTATTTAAAACACTAGAGAGCAGAGAGATAAAAAGAGCTTTCCTTAAAATAATAAGCAGTTTCTATCTATAACCAACAGTAAGCATTATATGTAATGGAGAGAAGTTGGACACATTTTCAATAAGATCACGAATGAAACGAGGATGTCCATTATCAGCACTATTATTCAACATTGACTAGAAATATTGACTTTAACAATGAGAAAAGAAAAAAGAAATCAAAGGAATTAGAACAGGCAATGAGGAAACCAAACTATCATTGTTTGTAGATAATATGATATAATTAGAGATTTCTAGAAAATTACACAAAAAAAATACTGGAAACTATAGTTGCAGGATATAAAATAAAGCCACACAAATCATCAGCATTCATATACATTACTGACAAAGAGATAGAAAGAGATAAGAGATAGAAAGAGAAATTCCATTTACGATTACTTTAGATAAAATAATATACTTGGGGGGTCGACCTGCCAAGACAAATCCAAGAATTATATGAACATAATTAGAAAACACTTTTCACACAAATAAAGTTAGATCTAAATAACTGAAAAAAATATCAGTTGCCCATGGCTAGGCTAACTTAATATTAAAAAAAGATAATTCTGGCTATATTGTTATACTTGTTCAGTGTCATAACTATCCAACTGCCAAAAAATTATTTTATAGAACTATAAAAATAATAACATAATATACCTGGAAGAACAAACTTTCAAGAATATCAAAAGGATTAAATGAAAAAATACAAAAAATGATGGCTTAGCAGGACCAAACCTAAAACTATATTATAAAGCAGCAGTCAATACCATTTGGTACTGGTTAAGAAATAAAATGTTGGATCAGTTAAATAGATCAGATACACATGATATAATAATCAAGACTTATAATAACCTAGTATTTGACAAACATTCAAACTCTCCTGGAATAAGAATTCACTATTTAACAAAAATTGCTGGGAAAATTGGAAAATAATATGTCAGAAACTCAGCATAGACCTATATCTCATACCACATTCCAAAATAAAGTCAAAATGGGTACATGATTTGGGTATAAAAGATGATATCATAAACAAATTAAGAGTGTGAGGAATATTTTACTATCAGATATTTGGAGAAGGGAGGAATTTGTGAACAAAGAAGAAATAGAGAACATTTGAAAGGCAAAATGAACCACACTGATTACATTAAATTAAAAAGGTTTTGCACAAATTAAGACAACTCTGGGATACTACTACACATCTCTCAGATTGGTTAAGATGACAGGAAAAGTTAATGACAAATGTTGGAGGGGATGTGGGAAATGTATATTAATGCATTGTTGGCAGAATTGTGAAATAATCCAACCATTCTGGAGAGCAAATTGGAAATATACCCAAAGGGCTATCAAACTGTGCCTACCTTTTGACCCAGCTATGCCATTACTAAGTCTGTATTCCAAGGAAATCATAAAGGAAGGAAAAGAATTGCCCAAGGGCTATAAAATTGTGCATATCCTTTGACCTAGTAGTGCCCCTACTGAGTCTGTAGCCCAAGGAAATAATAGAGGAAATCTTTTAGGGATTTTTATTGTGGTATTTATTGGAAATCCAGAATCTTTTAATATCATTATTATTAGCACTTCATAGTGGAAGAAGTATACAAGTCAGCATGATCAGACACATCATTGATAAAGTTCCCAAAATTTTAAAAAATAAGGAAAAAGACATATGTACAAAAATTGGGGAAGGGCTGAATAAACTATGGCATGTGATTGTCATGGAATATTATTATTTCCTAGGAAATGATGAGCAGGATGTTCTCAGAAAAAAAAAAAAAAAACCTGGAAAGTTCTCCATGAATCATGCAAAGTGAAAAGTATTATATACAAAATAATAGCAATCTTCTGGAATGATCAACTGGAAATGACTTTGCTATTCTTAGCAGTACAATGATCCATGATTAAAGAATTTATGATGAGAAATTCTATCCATCAGAGAAGAAACTGATTGATTGTGTTTGAAGAAACAGATTGAATTGCACATTCTCTTCTGTGTCTCTCTCTTTCTATCTTTCAACTTTATTTTTCTTAAAGGTTTTTTTTTTTAATATGGTAAGAGATTTGTTTTCTTTCACAACATTACTTTTATATAAAATTTTTGTATAACTTCAGATGTGGCTTCTTAATTGGAGTTGAAGGTGGGAATAAGAGAATCTGAAACTCAAAAGTTTTAAAAACAAATATGAAAAAAACATTTTAAATGTAACTGGGGAAAATATTAAATAAATAAATTTTAAAAAGAAAATCCTCAGGAATTAGCAAATGGATTAATAATAATAACAACTTTAGCAAAGTTGCAGATCCAAAATAAACTCACAACTTAAAATAAATCCAACATTTTATAATAACAACAAAATTTAAGAGGAAAACAATAGAAAGTAAAATTAATTTTAAATAACAAAATACATAAAATGTTTTGAAATAAATCTATGAAAACATAAAAATACATATATATAGATTGAACTACAAAATTATCCTTAAAGGAATAAAGAGCAATCTAAATATCTCAAGGAATATTTGGTGGTTGTTACTGGGATGTGCCAACATAATAAAAATAACAATATTAATGTACAGTCTTAATCCTATAGTTTTCACACTAGCAAAGAGATTATTTATTTTTTAAAAATTAAGTAAAACAATAGCAGAATTCATTTAGAGAGGCAAAGAAAATTGAAGAATGTCAGGAGAAATAATATAGTATGAAAAAGGATGATTATGAATTGTAGGAATCAGTGATTTCTGAAGCGTGAATTCTTATACTAAAATTTAAATATTCTCTTGCAAATTTACAAGCTGATTAGAGCAGGTTTTGGAATATCCCAGATTTAGACTCACTCATTAGCTAATCCTCTGTTCTTCATGATCTCCAGAAATTCATTATTCTGCAAGATAAAATCAACTGTAAAAATTTTACTTCTTCAGATAATTTATCTTCTCAAGTGTTGAAGACTACATTTTGCCCCTCAACTGAGTAACCTTCCTCTCTTCCTCAAAAATTTCAATTTCTTTTTATGTATTGCTTATCATTAAGTTGTGAGATGCTTGATGATAGGAACTATCATGTTTTTTGTGAGGGAGAGTATAGTAAGTGCCAACCAGAGAGCCTGAAATATATCAGGCATTGAGTAAATGTCTGTTAGTTATTAATTATTGCTCCATGATCAGACCATGGCAATAAGAAAGCTGATCTTCCTGCCTCAAATCTCACTCAGTTCAACTCACCTTCCAATCAAGAGGATTTTTCTGAATCTTTCATTTGACTATGTCAGCTCTCTATCTACTCACTTAGTCAGCTCCAAAGACTCATTTTTCTCTCAGGATCAACTCAAAACCCTTTTTAAACCTTTCAAATCTGCTTATATTTTATTTTCCTGTAAACTTATGGAATTCTGTTATGTTCCAGCAATTACTCTACTTTCAGTTCCTTAGACATTAGTATCTAGTTCCCATTCCTTTGATTTTTACTGGTTTCCCCCATGCCTAGAATGATCCCCTCACATCTGACTGCTTTCCTATTTTCTTTCAAGACTCAACTCAAATTCTATTTAATCACTAAAGTCCTAGTGCTCCCAAGCTTCTAATACCTTCTCTTCTCTGAGCCTCTTCTCTTTACTCCGAATATATCTTGCATTTACACAGTTGTTTACAAATTCTCTCCCCCCATACATGTAAGCCCTTTGAAGATAGGAAATGTACTATTTTTCTTCTTTGGATCTGCAGCATTTAGGTTTATTCTTGCTACATAGTACATGTTCCAACAAATGCTTATTTACTTGACTTAATATGTCATATGCCATATTCCTCAGTGAATTCCAGATGGATAATTGATTAAAATATACATATTTAAACAAACTATAAAAAGAATGGAAGAAGATGAAATGTATTTACCTCAATTATGAAAAGGATGTGACTCTTCAACATTACAAATGGAAGGAATTATTAAGGATAATAAATTTAAATAGTTACATTATAAATAATGTAAATGATAACATACAAAACATTTATATATAACACAACAATGTGATTAAAGGGAAAGAATCTTAAGAACAAATTTTTAAATCAAATATGATATGTATATATATATATATATATTTGACATTTAAAAAGATATGAAGAGCTGTTAAAATTGTATTATCTCACAATTCACAACACACAATCATTTTGATTTCTGCTAGATTTCTATATTTAAAAAAAACCTCTTCATCTATGTTGATTGGAAACTAAATATTTCAAATGATATTAAAATCATTACTTTTAAAACATTTAGATACCCATTCTATGTCCAGGTGATTGTGAGACTTAACAATTCTAGCTACAATAGTGTTTCAATTACTATACAATTTATGTGTACCATTCTCAATTACATTTTGAGATCTGTATTTGGAATATCGAAGCTTTTATCTGTCAATTCATGAAACAAGATACATTTCTGGAATAACTTCGGTCCCCGCGTCATGTCTTGCTGTGTATTCAATAGTTGCTAATATTCACAATCTGCAAGGTTAGTTGTACAGTTTCTATGATTTTGAATAATGTATATATTGGTATGGAAATTTGATGATCAGTTCCTAATTAGCTCTCCATTTCTTTTAACAAATCCACATGATGAAGCTATGAGGCCATTTTTTTCAGTCTCTCTTTTTGTGAGTGAATTAAACTGTATGCATTCATTAAGGGGAGGGAGAACTTCTAATTTCATTGTTAAATTCTAGATTTTTCATCATTTCCACCCAGAAGTAAATCACTTTTAGCTACTTTCATCAAACCCAATGTCATGTAAATATTGCCAGCCTTTTTTTTATCTTTCAGTAAAGTGATGACATCTTTTTTCCAAAAAGTGTTTCTGTATGTTTTCTAACTGGTTTAAAATGTGCCCTGATAATATCTATCAAAACTCTTTCTCCTTTATTTAATAAGTGTTATTCTTTCCAGAGCAGCCTTAGGGTGATAGGCATTGCATTTCATTAATATTGTATAGGATTTTGTTGCATACTTTCCAAATCTGTTCTTGTCCAATTTACATTTCCAAAAGCATATGTTAAGACTAGCTTTGTATATTTACTTGAAACATATTCTTCAAACTGACCTTTGATTTTAGGATATAAATAAATCTCTTGACATACACAAACATAACTTTCTCCTTAATAGCTTTATGCACAATGTGTCTTTCCTGGAGAAGACACATTTTAATAAGATGTTCCCAAGAATTGCCTTTATCTATTGGATCAATTTTATCTTCAGACTTAAACTTGAACCATGGAGTTTCTGTCTTTCCTATGTGTATGTCAATAATTTTATCTGTACTGCATGCAAATGACATTTTGATATTATTTGAGAAAGACTCTGTGACACAAAGAACCTACAACTAATGTTTGTCATTTGACCCATATAAATTGATTTCTCTCCAATATAAGATATGATATGTAAGATATTTCTACATGATTCCTTCTTTAACCTAGAAGTCACACTCTGTTTTTCAGCTTTGCAGAAAATCTTGAGTTTCAGTTTCTCCCCATGATACAACTTTCCTGTCAATCATGTGTTTCATGGTACACAAACTTTCTATTTGAAATTTGATTCAATTAGAGTTTTTCTCATGCTGTACTTCTTGTAACCATATAGATGACATTAAACTTTCTTCATTCTCTTTCTTCAGCAGTTTTCCCTCTCTCCTCTGATTTCTTTGCTTCTTAAGCCTCTATAATAGACTTTTTTGATTGCAGCTGAATTTTTCTCTGCCTTTACTTTGTATGTGTGTGTGTGTGTGTGTGTGTGTGTGTGTGTGTGTGTGTGTGTGTGTTTTGTTTGTTTGTTTGTTTTTTGGTATCATCTTCATCTGTTTTTTTTTTTTAATTGTTGAGAGCTAGAATTTTTTTATTATATGTGTTTTCAGGATTCCTTTCTATATATTTATATTAGACAAATGAAATAAACGAAAACCAAAATGTTCTGGATTTTTCATGTAGTGAAGACATTTAATGTTCTCTAGATATTCTTCTTTTTCTTCTTTGGCTTTAGTATCTCCTTGGTTTCAGGACTAGTTCCAGTTAATCTGTATTTAAAGATAGTCCTATTTTTATAATTGACCTGTATTGGTCTGTATATATTATAGTATGACTTAAAAAGTTAGTGACCAAAAGCAATATAAAGTCCTCATCTATGATTTTCAATTTTTGAATCTGATGAAAAATGATTGTGTTTGAAATACAGTAACAACTTAGAGGGAAATGTTACTCTGTTATGTCATGTCCTGTCCTGTCATTCAATGTCATTTTATGTTATATTAATTTTCAACAATAATGACTGACCATAGGAGGAATATTCTAAAACATTGTAGAATATTTTGGAATGTAAATTTAATTAAACTTCCCTATGAGGAAGTTGAAATTTTGGAGAGAAAAGTTGAGAATATCTACTTCAATCATGACCAAATGAAGAACTAAGAGTACACAATTATTTGCATCTTCATAAAGATCCAGTTATTCTTTAAGCCTGGGGCCATGACTAAAAAGGAGGGACAAGGTAATGAAACCTGGAATCTTTGTGATTAAGGCATTTACCCCAGTTAAAACATAAGCACTTTGAGATAGCAACTCATTAGATATTTAGAGGTCATTTACATCTTAATGAAACAATGATCAGATCCTTTTTTTTTCAGAACCTATTTTGAGAGGGGAAAGAAAGGGGGAAAATGATAGCATTGAGCACCTTGAGGTGGGAGGTAAGAAAAAAGAAATGTGACCAATGAAAAGGGGGTTCTGAGGTACCACTTTGACTATTTCAGAATTTTTGAGCTCCCCAAGCTGTGCCTTTTTGGTATGATTGTTGCTACATTTCTTTTTAATGAGTTCATTTAAAATCATACAAACATTTTTTGAAGATAGGAAGCATTCTTGCTTCTTTTTGACAGTAGTACTGAAAACATGGTGATACTGCATGTCAATATTAGCACCCAGATAAGAAAGAATAGTGTCCAGGCTCTTGGCAAAATACCACAGGAGATTCAAAAATTGCTTCTATGGATACAAAGTCCAATTGGTCTTCTTGACTTCCACTTATTTCTACTCCTTTCTCCCTCCTCCCACACAATAATCACTGCAGTTGTAATCCTGAAATAAGTGATTAGTTTAGGCACAGTGTGATAACATGAAAAAATCCTTGGGCTAAACACAGAGGTTCTAGCTTTGGATTCCAGCTCTGTTAACTAACTGTGGGCAATTCAGTTCAACCCCATGGGCACTATTATTTTTATATATAAAATGAATAGCTTAGACCTGATGATCCCTAAAGTCCTTTGCATTTCTAAATCCTATAATCATCTTGTAGATTGCCTTCCCACACTCAGCCACATGCTTAAATTATTGGGCCTAATGATCTTATCATAATTAAAATCATGGAATCATAGCAGCAAAGATTTAGAGCTGAGGCTTTAAGAGTCCAACCCTGTGAAGCTGAAAGACATTAAATGGTTTGTTCAGGCTTATCCAATTCTTAAGTATGTGAAACAGGATTTGAATCTGGGACTTTATGGCCCAGGCCTAAGGCTAGATCCACTGCACTAATTTTCTTTCTTTTTTCCAAGAAATATAAGGGTAGGAATCTGCCAAGTTTAAAAAACACATTCTTTACAATAATACTATAAGATAGGAGATATAAATTTTATTATCACCACTTTACAAATGAAGAAACTGAGGATCAGAAAGTTTGTATGACTTACCTAAGGATATCTACTTAGTGAGTGATGGAGTCAGGACTTGATTTTTTTTGAAATTCTTTGTGTTACTTTACATTGATTTCTATAAAATCCATCTTACTGGATTTGTTACCATGTTCTAAATTGTAGAAATATTTTGGAAACTGATTTTATCATTCAAAATTTTAGATTTCCCACTCTACCCTGCCAACTTTGTGTCATCTGCAAATTTAGTAAGCATGACATCTATCCCCAATGAGGAAATTATGGAAGAGCACAAAGCTAGGCATAGATAACTGAGGTATAACACACGAGACTACTTTCCAGGTTGCATTTATAATTCATAACTTCTGCTTAGATCTGATCCTTCAACTACTTCTGTACATAGCTAATTGTCCTATTTTCTATCTCCATCATTATGGTTCTCTCTAAAACATCAGCAGGTTTCTAGCTTAATTGATAATCAGAAGGAATCTCCAAGTGATTTCAAGCCCATGCTAGGAAACCTTTAGAAGGGAGGAAGGGTTTTATTCCACTTTTGGACAGCTTTAATTATTGGGAACTTATTTTAAAGTTTGATTGTTAGTTTATTTCCCCCTGATATTTAGCTTCAATTTATTTTTTTCTCCAATCTCCTTTCATTACTCTTGGTTCTGTCTTCTGGGGCCAAAGAGAATAAGTTTACTTCTTCTATCACTTCTATCATAAGATATTCCTGAAAACATTTTATCATGTCCTTTCTAATTTTTTTCTTCTTCATGGCAATGAAGGAAAAGAATGCTTTCCTAATACTTATTAAATATTCCAGTATCTAAATACTAGTATCTGGTGTCCCTGATATACCAGACAAATTACTTTATCTAAAGAAAATCAGCTTAATCTGGCATTATTTGCACTTGATGAAGTCATATGGGTAGATGATTGGTGTCATCATTTCCTTTACTAAAGATCAATTATAGTGTCTTTAATAATAAATTCTAGAATTTTGCTAGGAAATAAATCAAACTCAGTAAGGATAATTTTCATATTCTAGATCTTTAAAAAATCAGAACATTTGCACTTTTCCAATTATGAACACCTCTTCCATTGTAGAATTTTTTTTTTAAGTCAAAGACAATAACTCAGTATTCACAAGTCAGTTTTTCAATGTTGGAGAATAAAGTTGATTTTGAGCTGGTGAATTACTCTTGAAGGTAAAGTAGCTTCCTATTATGTTGTATTTATTCAAACTGAATTTTTCCCAATTCGTATTGTTCTCTCTTTCAGATATTTTCAATAAACCACTAATCAAAAAATTTTAAGCACCTACTATATATCAAGCATCATAATAAGTGTTGGAAATACAAAAACGGCAAAAAAAAGTTACTGTCCTTAAGGAGCATCTATTGGGGGAGAGACTTTGTAAACAAATATGTACAAAGCAAAATAAGAAATAATGAACAGAGAAAGTCACTAGAATTGAGGGGTTGGAAAAAATTTCTATAAAAGATGAGATTTTAGTTGGGATTAAAAGAAAGACAGGTAAATTATTACTCATATCAGGGGAGGGAGCTCATTTTAGACAAAAAGGACCACAAAAGAAAATTTCCAGTACTGAGAGATGAAGTGTCTTGTTCTTGGAACAGCAAGGAGATCAATATAATTGGATCCAAGAGTACATGCTAGGAAGTAAGATGACTGGGGAAGAGGAGGGGATTAGATTATGAAGTGCTTTGAATATCAAAGCATTTTTATTTAATCTTGGAGACAATAGGGAACCAGTGGGGTTTCTTGAGTAAAAAAGTTCTAATGCTTTAGGAAAATAACTTTGGTGATTAAATAAAGGTTGGATTGGAGTGGAAGAGATGTGATTCAGGCAAATCCACTTGCAAACTATTGCAGTAGTACAGGTTTGAGGAGATGGAAACCTGTTCTAGAGTAGTTGCAACATCAGAGAATAAAAAGAATCAAATAAGAGAGATATTTTTGCAGAGGTGAAGTAGAAAGTCCTTGATAAAAAATTGTATATGTGAGATAAAATAGTGAGGAATTGAATATAACTCTTAGTTTAATTGAGTATAACTACTTAAAAGTTGGTATTGCCCTCTACAGTAATGAAGTAATAATGAGTTCTGTTTTAGACTTGTGGAGTTTAAGCATCTACTGAATATTCAGGTAGAGGTATTTGAAAGGCAATTGGAGATGTGATATTGAAGTTAAACAGAAGACAGAATAGAGAGAACTGGAGAATCATAAGTATAAACATAGAACTTAAATTTTTAGGAGGTGATAGTATCATCAAGTGAAGGATTTTAGAAGGAAAGGGGCAGGGTCCAGGATAGAACCTGAGAGATATCTATCTTAGAATATTTGATTTGGATGAGTATCCTACAAAGTAGATGGAGTAGTCAGATAGATTGAAATAAAATCTGGAGATACTGGTGTCTTTAAAACCTTAAGAAGAAGAGATCTAGAAGGACCAGAGGATTGAAAGTATGAAAGGCAACTTTGAGGTAAAAGAGAATGGGAATTGAGAAAAGATCATTGGATCATTAGTATCCATGCACAGAGTAGTTTTGGTAGAATGATAAAGTTGGAAGTTGATTACTAATAGGTTAAGAAGAGGATAGGAGGAAAAGGTCAGGGAACCTATTGTAGATGTTCTCATTAAGGAGTTTATCTCAAGAATCAATACAAGGGTATCTTCAAATTGTTCTTTTTCCAGGAAATGCCTTCTTTCTATATGTACAGTTTAGTTCTCCTGCTCTTGCCAATTTAATGATATGTCTACATCTTTGTACATCACAGTAGGGATTATAATGCAAGATTCAAATTGAAGTGACTCCATATAACTTATAGAAAGTATAAGTTGTTATTAAAAGTCTCTATAAGTTTTTTTTAAGTTTTTATCTGCTTGTTTTTCTCTAATTGTCCTATGAATACATACCTCAGCCACATCAGCCACAGCCAATTAATCTAGTGATATTTATTAAAGGCATACTATGTGATGAATACTGTATTAAGTATTGGGTATAACAAAAAAAGACGCAATAAAGTCCCTGCTCTTAGTAGGTTAATAGTATAATGTATTATCACAACCATAGATTAATTTCTTTTTTTTCTTCTGAATAAATTAGCCTTTTCTAATAATTGCTAATTTTATATATACTTTAAGCTTTGCAAAGTGCTTTACTAATCTTAACTTATTGTAACCTCTCCACAACACTAGAAACTAAATGTTATTATATAGTTTTGACATTTTCACATGAAGAAATTGAGGAAGAGAGAGGGTAAGTTATCCATAATCACATAGTCATTAAGTGTCTGAGATCAGATTTAAACTCATATATTGTTGATTCAAGCTTCTGTGCGCTATTCTGTTTACTCATCATGATAAAATAAAATTGTCTTCTTGGACAAGGATCTCTAGCTCACATTTATTGTCCATGCTTTCTTCATTTGAATAGATGTCTGAAACCAAAACCATAGAGCTTTAGTATTCTTTCCTTTCAGGTTTTCCCCTATGCATTATTTTTCCTCTCACATATTCTTGTTACTTCTAGCTATCTTCTATTATATTCAAGTTAGTTTTTTTTTTTTTTTCCCTCTTTTCATTGCTGATTGTTTGCATTAGGTTTGAGAAACTTAAGCTAAAGATAGTCTTACCAGACCTTTCCAGGAGAACTCCCATCCTGGCTAGGAGTTTGAAATTCTTGGTCCATTCCTTGGTCTAAAATCTCTCTAATTTTCAATCTCTGCAACCTAAATTTTTTACTTTAATCTTCTGAAAGAAAAAAATAGAACTTTCTTCATGCCTTCTTCCCATGAGGACAGGAAAAAAAAGAGACAGTAGTTGATATTCATCAATTTGTACAAGTCCGGCATAAATATTTGAGCTAAATAGATTTTGTTGGAAATTTTGTCCTTTCTAGTATTGCAATATGATGTAGCTTAACTTCTTTCTGATTAAGAATTCAGATTCTGTGTAATTATTACTAATCCTTATAGAATTTATCTTTATCTTTCCCTTTTTTCATTCACTTGCCTTTGTCTCAACTGTAATTAGTACTATGCAAATTTATATTATTATAAACCCTCTAATGTGTTACCAATGAATCCATTGTGTCCCCTACTCTGTGGAATGAACATTTTGTTAAAAGGAAAATATTGAATGAAGATTAGTAGGATTATAGCCATGCCCACCCACTGGGACTGTATGACCACTGCTGGAAAGTCAGGGATTTCTGATGAATAAAGCCAATTATGAATAATACTACACACGATTCCTGACTTTGAACATATGGCAAAAATGCTTATATTGCCAAGAAAATCATGTTTCTGTCTTCATTTATTCTAATGTTGCCCTCATAAGCTTTACCCACATGTGTCTCACAAAAACATAAGAAGAGCTTTGTTGTCCCATACTATATTAGAATTTGCTTTGAAAACTGGAGCTCTAAAGAAAATCATCATAGGTGACATGGAACAGAATATTAATCCAGAATCAGAATTTTGAAGGCTGCCTTTATTGCTTTAAATACATACTTCTAAAGCAATGACTGGCATATTTACCAAAATAAAATATGAACAGAAATTACAAGCTAAAAGTTTGATTTTATTTAGTGAAATCTCATGTAATTTTTCAGTCTTTTTTTACTAATTTACTTAAATATGAATAATTTGTGTTTTTGTTTTATGAGTTGTCATGACCATAAAATCCATCAATTAATGTCTATCCTTCTGATGATAAACTTCTTCAGAGCTGAACTGGTCCTCTGACAGAAAATGCTGTCTGTCCCTAGTTCTATATTAGAAGTCTTAGTAGAAACTGCCAGAGGTTGTATTCAAAGGTCCACCCTTTAAATTAAAAACAAAAAGAGGAGAAGAACATGCTTTTGGTTATTCTATGTGCTTGTGAATCATGAACCATAATGATTTTAGTCAAATCAAATTTAAATCTAACCCAAAGAGCAATCAAAAGATAGATTATTGTAGATAAATAGGTTGAAGCATATTTCCAAGGAAAACCACCAAGCCAGATGGTGTAAAAACATACTATCATAGATACATAGATAACTAGATAAGGAGATAAGATCAGCACATAGAAAAAAAAAAATGAAGGATTGATTAGTTACTAAATGTATACTGGTTTCCATGACATAAATAGAAACAGTCTTTAGCATAGCAAAAAAGTAAAAACATGGAAATAATAATGAAGAATGAGAAATTGTGGATAGATTTATTCCAGGACAGGGAATACTAACATCAGTGAGATCAAAGACACATCTAAGCAATTTATTTTTCTCAGTACAACACAGCTCATAATTAGGTCCTTGTGAAGATTAGACTTTAAGGAGATACCTCAATTCTCAGAAGCCAGAAATGTGTATATTTACATGGCTATGCAAAGTTGTCCTTTATTCTTACAGATACCATAGCCCTTAGTGCTGTACATAAAAAGAGCTTAATAAATAATTATTTAATGAATTTGCACATCTAATCTTTAGGAACTTGACTGCAAAATGTATTACAACATCTCAATGATTCTCTATCCCAAGAGAAATTTAATGTGTTCACTATTCATCAATCAATTAAAAAAATTGTTATTAAGAGCTTAGCATATGCCAGGGATTTTATTAAGTGATGGTGATACAAAAAAGAAGCAAGAAAAACAGTCTTGGACTTCAAAGAGCTTACAATTTAATGGCAGGCAGTGGAGGTGGAGTGGGGACAATATACAAATAAATATGAACAAAGCAAAATATATGTGGGAATGGTAAGAAATAATTAACAGAGAATGGCACTAGAATTACGAGGATAAGAAAGTAGAAAATAGGATTTTGGTTTGTATTTAAAAGAAGCCAAGGAAGTCAATAGTCAGAGCAAAGGAAGGAAAATATTCTAGGTTTTGGAAACAGCCAGAGAAACTGCTTAAAGCTGAAAGATGGAGTGTCTTATTTGTGGGACAGCATCAAAGAATACAAATTACACAAATATTATAAGACTGAGAACATAGAAAGGAACTAGGTTATGAAGTGCTTGGAAGATGAAAAAGAGTATTGTATATGTGGTAAGCAAGCTATTATAATAATCCAGGTATGAGATGATATATAGTTATATTGACTATTTCTGGCCTTGTCCTTCCATCCATCTTGTCTCCCCCAACATTATTTTAGCTAAATCCTTGTAAATAATTAGGCTATGCCTTTCTGAAGATAAAACTGAAATTAATAATTTTATGTCAAATACCATTAAATATTGTCCTTATTTGTGGACAAGAGCCCATGGCATGCCCAGACTGACTTCATCTCCCCATCTCTGCAAAGAACAATGTATTATTTTACCTTAAGATCTATGTTAATGTAACTACAGTTTAACCTATATCTTCTTAATGTAGTTAAGAAGGAAAAATTGTATGCATGTATATGTATGTATGCCTGTATATTAGAGTTAATGTGTTATCCAATCTGGAGAGAATTTATGAAATATTATAGAGATTTTCTAAAGGCAATGTCTCAATGTGAGGAAGTATATTTACTGATGTGGAGTTCAGCTATTTTGGAGAAATTTTCAGATAAGAAGGGATTTTTGTTATTCTTCAAATTAAACCAGAGAGCTAATAATCTGTACCAACATTGGCAAAAGTCTTATATGTACTAGTATACAAAATCAGATTACATTGAGTTGTGTTATAATGATGTTGATAATTGTCTGCTTCTAGCATTTAATTGTTGATGGATTTTTTTTAACATTTGGAATTTATGTGATCCTCAGATAAACTTGGAGATATCTTAGAGACTAAAATGAGTCATTTATGGGGAGATGAAGTCTTTCACCCATATAAGTAGACATAATTTCCTTCTATAAGTCTTTAATTCAATCTATTATATTGAATACTCTGTTAACATATAAAAATAAAATAGAACATGAAAAAATTTATATGGTTTCTCACTTTCCTTCACGCCCTCTCTACTTAATAAAGAAACAAATAAGCAAAATACAGCTAGACACAAACAGGCATCTTAATGAAAAAATTTAAAATATATTCAAAGCAGTATGTAAGATGCTGAAGGAAAAAAGTCAAAACATCGAAAGTCCCCTCAAGTATTTAACAACCTTTATTGTTGTCAAGTTGTGTCCTACTTCACGCCTGGCACTGTGCCACCTTAGAAAGTCTACTAAATGCTAAAAATAAACAAAAAACCACCAAAAACCCACCTGCACTTTCAAGTTCAGGTATCAGGGAATTTTTCCTGGAGGACATGGCATTTGAAATAGTACTTGAATGCTACAGAGGATATGGAATTAGAGCTTGTAAGATGTTGAATATAGGGGTAACATCAAGAACCAAGTTTCAGATGCAGGAAAACATGAATTATGTCTTGGAAACAGTAATATATATATATATATATATATATATATATATATATATATATATATATATATATATAAGGTGGCAAGAACCAGATAGTTAAGATCCTTCCTTTCTAAGATAAGAAATTTGGTCTTCACTGAAAATAAATAGGGAATCACTTAAAGGTTTTTGAGATTTGAATTAGCATAATCATATTAGTTGACCAGTTAGACCAGTCTAGCAGCAGTGCCTGTGATAAACTAGAAAAGAAAGAGAATGGAGGAAGAAAGAAGAGTTAAGAGGGTATTAAAATAATTTAGTTGAGGAATAATGAAATTTTGAAGTAGCATGAGAATATTAGGGCTGATAAGGAGAAGATTGCAATAAGAACCATTGAGTAGGTAGATTTGATAGAAATTGGCAAATGGCTGACTGTGGAACAAAGTCAAAAGAGGAATTAAAGAGGAGTTTTGAGGTTACAAACTTGCATGGTAGAGAAAGGAATAATGTTATAAACAAAGTTATTCTTTATCTTTACATCTTTTCTTATCACCATTAATCAATGAATCATAAATTTTCAAATTAAATTTTATTTTTTCAATTAATAAGCATTTGTTTTACCTCCTCCCACCATGAAAAGAGAAAACCAAAACCTTTGTGCCAAATATTCATTGTCATGCAGGTCAAATTATCATACTGACCATGTCTGAAACAGTATGTCTGATTTTGCACATTCTCCTTTCAGCAATACTATCATTTAGGACATAGGGGATCAGGCATCTGGTACCTTGATTGAGTCTTTTAATGGTAAGACTTTTCAAGTAATTTTCAACTGTTTATTTTTATGATAGTATAGAAGAAATCACTCTATTAGAATTTTCTTCTCACTTTGTCCTGTGTCAGTTCATATGTTTTCCAATTTTCTTTGAAGCTATCCCTTTCATCATTTCATACAGCACAGAATAATCGGATATTGAATAAATAAAAATAAAAATAAATAAATATTTAGTGAATAAATTGTTCATATCATTAATGTGAACAAGGCACCAGTCTAAGATACCTTATAAATACAATCACTGTCCTTAAGAAGCTAATACTCAACTTTGAGAAATGATACATACACACAAAACCATAACAATCAAGGCAATCTATGACAAGAAATGAATAAATGGTATCAATCAATAGAATATAACATGGACATCCATAATAATAATAAACCCAGAAAAATCTTGATTTATTTTCACTTTGTTACCATACACAAAAGACTGCCCGGGGTTCAGTAGATTTCCACATAGGAAAGTCATGAAATAAGCAATTATTTTCTGAAACTGTGGTCTCAAAATGGCAATCCTACCATTTATATCTTTTAAATGGATTGCGTTATCATGACCAAATGTCACTCTTCTTCATATGTGATAATGTCTGTTCTTATAGTAATGTGGCATTTCACAAATACCAGAATGTAGCATGCAGCACTGGGCTGTATGAATTATACATGCTATTCAGTCCATTCTTTTCTCTTCTTCCCAATTCTTTCTTTTCTAAAGCAGAAGGAAGAATTTATGCATAAAACTTATCTCTTTCAGTGAGATTCTATGAGTTGAAGATCAAAAGTATGAAAATGACCAAAAAAGGCACTTCCAAAAAGATCATTTCAACTAAATATCTAAGAAGCTATGTATAATAATAAAAATAATCTATTTAGAAATATGCAATAAAGTTTACAGACCACTTCCCTTAAAATTACTTTTCAAGGAAGGTCAATAGGCATTATCACTAACAAGAAAACCGAGTCTCAGTAACAGGGGTTCTCAAATTACAGCCAGCGGGCCACATGCAGCTGCTAAGGATGTTTATGCGGCCTACTGAGTTATGGCAAATGGGCTGAGGGGCGGAGACAGAGTGTGAGTTTTTGTTTTTACTATAGTCCGGCCCTCCCACAGTCTGAGGGGCAGTGAACTGGCCCCCTATTTTAAAAGTTTGAGGACCACTTCTCAGTAACATGAAGTAAAATTTCTTATGATCAAATAGCTAATGCATATTAGAGTTGAAATTTGAACCCCGATGTCCTGGCTCCAAGTTTAGCACTCATTTAATGGAATAATATTACTTCTCTTAGTTTAAGGCCTTTTTCTTTTTTTGCTCATTCTGTGGAACAATGTGCAAACTCACTGGTCTGAAATCAGGAATATTTTGCTCTGCTTTGTGACTTGCCTATATGCTGAGTTTATTCCCTTGTTATAACTTTTTTCCCCTTCCTTTCTCCTTAGGTTATGATATTTCTCACTTCCAACATCCCTCTATCATTACCTCTAATTTGATAATCTGGGTTTATTTTCACCCATTTCCCTGACACTTACACTTCTCAGCAACGTGACAAGCTGCTGAGAGGTTTAACAAATTTGGCAGATGACTGCTTTGGAGTGTTTTGCTCATGGAAGGAAAAAAACAACAACACAAAAGCATTGATAGAAAAGTCTGAGCTAAAAAGGGACATCTGTAACTTACAGAGTCAGTGACTAGAAGTAATTAACTGAAAGATTTCACTGGGCCAGTATATTGCAATTGATTTATGTCAGACAGGAAAACCCAAAATTGAGAACCTAAGGTGAAACTTTAGGAGATATATTGAAAATGACTCACTAAATTAATTGCTTTTCTAAACTAAATTTACAGAGCCCATGAAAACTGTCCAGAGATTCATGAGTATGGGTATCTGCCTTAAAATTCTGAGTCCTTTGAGGGTCCTGGCGTTTATCAATGATAAGAATAACAACAAAAAATATGATTCAAGCCCTATGCTATAAGATAGTGCTACAGGGGCATAATTGTAACTGTTCTTGGTCTTAGGTAGTGTATACACATCATTTATATGAATTTTACTTAGGTACAGATAATTGTTCCAATGGGGGCTTCTATCTTTATAATTTACTAAGGATTCAAGGGATTGATGATCATTTGGTCAAGAGGAGGAGCTTAAAGAGATTATTCCAAGTTAAAGTGTACTTTTTGGTTATATCACTTATATCACTCATAGTATCTAGCAGGGGTTCTCAAACTGTGGCCTGTGGGACATATGCAGCCACTGAGGACGTTTATGTGGGTTATGGCAAATGGGCTGAGGGGCGGAGACAGAGTGTGAGTTCTTGTTTTTACATAGTCCAGCCCTCCAACAGTCTGAGGGACAGTGAACTGGCTCCCTATTTAAAAAGTTTGAGAACCACTGGTTCTAGATCATAATCCTGAAAGAGATCTCTGAGAATCTTATGCTCAATTCCATCATTTTACAGAGACCCAAAGAGAAGTAACTTTCTGTCATCTTATTCAAGACAAATGCCTTGTACAGTCAACTGTTCATGTATTTGTGTCTCACAGCTGCCATGATGTTGCTATGCCAATTAAGTTCGGTTCTCTGATTCCTGTTGCTTTGACAATCTATTTCCAATTTTTTTCTTAGCCTTCAGTGATTAAGTTGTTGTTTCACTCAGCAAAAAACAAACAAACAAAAAACTTATTTACTTGCACGCTATACAATTACCTTCTTTACCTAAACAGCAACAATAATACTTCATGTTTGTTTGTTTCCAAAGTTCTTTGCATATACTACAAATACTAGTAGTAGGTAGAGTAGTAGTACAAATACTAGTATTAGGCTAGCTGGGTGACATGGATTGAGAATCTGAATTAATGTAAACAATCTGGAAGCCAAGCTCATTTCTGAGGCACACAGGGAAGAACACTGATAGAATGATTTTGATTAAGCATTATGCTACATTTAAATGAATTTTTATTATAGTCCTACCTATGTTTCAATTCTTTGCATTGATGAAACTTACATAATTCCACAGTTACTGTATCCAATCAGAAAACCAAATTTTGACATCAGTGGTTGCATTTCCTAAAAAACCTACTAGTATTATAGTCCACAACTGGCGACTTCTCCCTTAATGGCATATTTCTTTTGTTTAATTGTGAGTTCTGCTATGAAACTTGTCTTGTTAATTATTAAAAACCTTTTTTTTCCCTAAAACCTTCTTGGATTTAGTCTTTTGTTAGTAATATAATAAAATCTTTTCCTCTTGATTTGGAGAAGATCTAAGCCTACAAATTCTTTTGAGACACTGCACCACACAGTATACTTTTGGGGTCAAAACCCATATTCTCCAACATTATCTCACAATATCCAAGAGAAAAAAGGTAATACTAGGATTCTATTTATTTTGTAGTTGAAGAACTCAAGGCCATGACAATGGCAACAAATTGCCTAGCAATTTGTTAAAAGCTAAAAAAGGGAACATAGGAGATGAAGTCTCATTTTTATGACTCCCAAGTTTAGTGTACCTTCCATCATTACTCAATCTTTTTATTGTATAACACTTTTACTTTGACTTTCATCCTAACTAAGATAAACATCAGTTTCTAGAAGTTTCCAAAATCATTAAGTAAATTGAATGGACTCTCTAGAAGCAATTGATATTATCATTATGGGAAGAAACATACTCCACGTGCTTGCTTACTTAAACTATGTCTTTATTATCATCTCATAAATTCAGAATTGTGGAGCTTTAGAACTAAAAGGAACTTGTAAGATATCAATCCAATTGTCTGATTTTATTAATGAGGAAACAGATTACTAGAGAAGAAAATATCTTGACAAAGTTACTTCAGCAGTTAGTAGCAAAGTTTCAATCAGAATCTAAATCTTCAGACACCTAGTATATATTCTTTTATCTAACGCATTTATCTTAATTTCTTTTATATTCTTTCCTTGAATTTCAGGGATTTTTTTTTTCATTTGGTTGCCCTGGTTCAAATTGGGATTCTTTATAAGGGCCCTCCCAAAACAGATTGAAGTCTTACAGCAGCAATAAAATTTAATGGACAATATACTAGACTGGTAGCCAACTATTGAGTCTAATTCCAATATTTGCAGCATACATGTTCTTATTCAAGTCATAGAACTCTTATACATGTTAATTTTTCTACCACCAAATGCCTCACTCACAAGATAATTGTTAAATTACATGATAAGAGGGATATAAAACTGTTTCAAAAATTTAAGGTATCCTAAAAAATGAAAATCATTATTTTAATATAGATTTACGTATGTACATATATGTTTTTAAAGCATAGAAGAATCCTGTGGAGGTAGGAGGGAGAAGGGAAGAAATATGTGACAGTTTTTTTTAAATTTTTTGAGTTCCTTGAATATAATATTAAATTTTATTTCTGTTATTAATAAGCCTTTTATTTCCAGTTTTAAGGTCATTAATATTTCCAAAGTAATTAACCCTCTAATAGTTTTTAATTTCCCATTTTTGCCAATTGCCCTTTTATTGATTTATTTTAATTTGTTTAAAGTAGTTGGGGATTCTGATGAGTAAACTTTATAAAAAGATGTCAGCACTATCTCTCCAAATCTCTGTAATGTCCTAACTTTTAATTTGAATTAGTTGCATACACTTGGAGGGCAGGGAAAGCTCACTGCTTCTAAAAGGCTACACTCAAATTCCAGCATTACTTAAAGAATTTGTCATGGTTATGGAGAGATTTGTTATTCATTCCTCCCTTTCTTCCCCATAACTAGACTAAAAAGGAATTTAGTCCCTTCATTTTCCACGATATAGAAAAACTTTATTCTCAGAATGCTGAAATTAATTTTAAATGATTATTAAACAGATTGTGCAGTCCCGAATATTTGTTTCCATGCCTATGTCTCTATCTTCTTCTGAACAAGCTGTGAAGGTGGGAGTAACATTTGGAATATATTTTTTTCATTCACATGAAGTTACAGTAGTGTAATGAGACAGAAATGTGGAGAACATGCTTCTGTAATGGTGATAGGACCAGTTGCTATAAAGGGATGGCTCAGAAGAGCTATGAGATTGCATTAAAATGTAATCTTTTCATATGTTAATATTAAGCATGTCTTTATTATGGAAAATTTCACTGATTTGAGAAAGTAAGCTCTGGCAAAATTCATCGCAAATACAAGTCTTTTGTTTGTGCCATCCCTTCTCTCCCAACAAGAGCTTCTGCACTGGCTATAGAAATGCCATATAAAATCATTGTGAAAATTCAAAATTCAGGATTTGAGCAAGATCTAAGCACATTATGTGAAAGTTATCTCCAGTAAGATATCAGGACTTTTCTAACTAGGTCTATTCAATTTCATTAAATCATAAAATTGTTTAGCTGTGATCAGTTAAAAATAGCTTTCAAGTTCTCTGAGCCAATGGAGCAACTGAACATAAAATTACTAATGCTTTTTTTGAGGACCTTTTATCCTGTTACATAGGTACCTCCTGCTCTCATTACCACTACCACCATTTCAACCACACACAGCAATAATAGAAGACATCTGTATGAAGGGAATTTTCATAATAATGTTTAAGGCCTCCCAAGAAAACAAACAATGTAGTTCATTTGAATGTTTGTCTCTTCTACACAATGTCAAATATTTTGAGGATACAGACAATTTTCACTTACCCACTTAAATGAATTTATATCAATGTTATGAATGCAATCAAGGATCCAAAACCCTGCCAAAGAACAAAAAAAATGTCCTGAGTGAAGGAGCATTTTATTACATTCCTAAAGAAAAAACCCATCCTTATGGTGGATAACTACTCTGACACAGAAAAAAAAAAAAAAAAAAAAAAAAAAAAAAAAAAAAAAGGATGATTATATTATACAAACCCCTCCTATGCATCACTCAGTCTCCCAGTTGTTCCTGATTGGTCAATATTCTGCAGACAAGCTGTATTTCCCTCTCCACATTCTACATGCCCTTCTAAATATGTAGCCTCTCCTTTGTTATGCATCCCATGTTCAAAGATGGCAGAAAACTCCTCCCACAGGATTAATATTCAGTTAGTCTATTAAGTATGCTCATTCCCCATTTGCTTTTGCCAACTCCTTGACCCTCACTAATTTCAGCCAGATCAGAGTCTGTTGTAAGACTATAGTTAAAAATGATACAATACCCATTTCTAATTGGTTGAATCCACCTGTTAAGAAACTTTATTGATTATTATCAAAATTCTCAGAATTCTAGCTCTCTGTAGAAATTAAACTGTTTTGTTAGCCCTTTCTGGGTTTATCTATTACATTACATAGAAATAACTTTATTTCTTCATTAATAAAACAAAGTGGTTGGACTTTGATCTTCATTTCTCTTCCTGCTCTAAAATTCAAACAATATCTATTAACCCTGATAACAATAGTTCACATTGATATACATTTGCTTGTTTGTTTTTAGAGTATAAAGCACCTTTTCCAAAATCTTTGAAATCCCAGCAGCATTTCCCTGAAATTTTGTCTTTAAGTGACCAACTGATCAGTTTGGGAAAGAGGAAGAACTATTCTGAAGACAGAAATTCAATAGAAATGATGACTTAATGGATTTTATCATATGAATGAGCACAAAAACTACACTTTTCAGTTATGAAACTTGAGTTAAGTTGTTGCAGCACATACTTTTTGTTCATTTATCTGTTCAAATTAGTATTGTATGTTGCTTATTAATATAAATCATTTGCCTTATGTATTTGATGGATTTATGAGGAAGATGACATTTTTATAATGTTCTTAGATTTCCAACATGCTTTATGTATGGCAATTTTATGAATTAAGGAGTACAGGAATTATTATCCCTAATTTTATAATGAGAAAAATGAATCCAAGAGGTTAAATGACTTCCCCAAAATTCTGCCAGTGAATTTCTGGAATAGTATGCAAAACTAAAGTCTAATGTTCTTTGGACATCATGTTTATTTGCCAAGAAAAGAGACTGTCAAAATTGAATGTGTATGATAATAGCCCAGGCCCACTTTTTCTATTTCAATAAAAATTTTAAGGCAATGATTTGGAAACATGAAATGGAAAATTAGCTTATTCCTTGTATATAAGCTTAAGAAAAACTTTCATGATTGCCAAAGTCTTTCTTTGGCATAGATTAGTTGGCACATCTTAGAAAGTCCTTTGGAAAATAAATCCTATTTAACCCATCAATCAATAAGCATTTATTAAAAATCTACTAGTGCTAGTCACTGTGGTAAGCACTGGAGATTCAAAGAAAAGAAGGTGAAACATGTAAGCTTCTTGAGAGCAGGGACTTTTATTCACCACAAAGGGGAAAAGGACTGAAACCCATTATAAGTGTAGAACAAAAATAAAGGGGGAAAATGTCATCAGACTCATTCACAAAATATAGGTTATATTATATTAAGAAACCTTCAGGGAAACCAACTTAATGGGAAATAAACAATCATCCTATAATAGGCTTCTTTTCCTTCCTAGTCAGGGTTTATAACAATCTCTAGTCTCCTGCATTTAATTCCATAGCCTCTATTTTTCAAGGAGAATGTTCTTATGGTCAACAGCAACATTAACTTTGAACATAAATAACAATGTATACATTTTATATTCAAGCTTGTTAATATTTGTTAAAAGACTGCTATTTGAAGGCTATTAATATGACTTTGGCCATTGTGATGTGTTACATTTGTCCTACTTGAAATCCTCAGTCAGCCTTTCCCATCTGTCAAAATTTTATAGCTGTTGAATGATAAGGTCTCAGTTGCTATGGCAATTATTCCATTACCTAGGTGACAGTGTTCTAATGATGTCATTGCTAAAGTGATCTAACTCCTGAAACATTTCCAGTTTTAGCTCCCCAAAAGACACACTAAAAATTTACTTTTGATCCCAGCACTTAATGCCCAAGATGAGAAGATGGGTACCCTTCTTAATAAAGCAGCCACAAAAGTTATTGTGAAGTTAGGCAGCAATGAGAGGCATAAGTTCCAGGAACAAGGAGGTGTCTCCGCCATTAACTGACTTTATCAGATATATTGTGCTCAGGTAAAGATGACACATATTAAAATGACATTGATAAGATGGAGAAGGCTAGACAAATGGCAAAGGACCTTGCAACAACACATTCTTTTTTTTTTATTAATTGAAGGAAATTGGGCTGTTTACCCAGGATCATTTGGGGGTGACATTTAAGCTGTCTTAGAGATTATGAAGAACTGCCCTAAGGAAGAGATATTAGTATTTCTCCACTTGGCTCCATAAGATAGAATGGAGAGTAAAATGTTGAATTTGCCATGTTTCTTCTTTAGATATGATGGGAGGAAAAACTTCCTAATGATTAAAACAATGGCAAAGTGCACTAAGCTGACTCAAGAGGTTGAAGGTACTGTCCTGTCTTTTCACTCGAGTTTTTCTAATTAAGACTATAACACCACTTACTAAATATATTATATAAGAGATTATTTTTCAGGTCCAAACTAAGGCCTGTTTTCAGTTGGGTCAAATGTGTTCACCCCTGCCTTCCAGATTAACTAAATCAGCAGGTGAAGCCAAGATGGTTGAATAAAGGTAGGAACTTGCCCAACCTTTCCCCAAAACTGCTCCAAATTCTTTTAAATAATAACTCTAAACTAAACTAACTAGATCTAAGAGAGGCAATCCTATATGAGAGGAAATAAAACTAAATAAGAGTAGGGAATATTACCTTCTCCCCCCAAAAATTAAGGCTATATTCATCTTATTTTTCTGCTGCAAATGACATGAATCTAACTTTCTGAAAGTAACAGTACCGAATAAAGAATATTCCATTTCAGAATGTTGATCAACTTCATGAATGCAGACATGGGAAAAAGAAAAGTGTGTAAGGAGAGGGAAATAAGAAATAGGGAAGAAAATGTAGACAAAAATTGGAAATGGGGTATTAGAATGTAGGTACAGAATCTAAAGGAAGAGAAATCAACAAGGATTGAAAAAAAGAGGAATCAAGACAATTTTTCTGCTTTTCAATCTTTAAAATAGTATAAATGTTGTGTTTAGAAGAAGAATGAGCATTGGCCAGACTGGTTCCATTCTACCTGAAAGGTAGTTTGTTCTTTCTCTATAGCCAGCAAAAAGTTGACATCTTGAGCTTTCAGAATAAATACAGTTACACTAAGTGTAACTGTGAAATGGCACCTTATTTCTGACCTTTTACTTAAAGAAATGTTCTTCATTTTTAGCCATATCCTGAGGCAATGATGAGTTCAACCATCACACATGGTAATTGGCTCTAGTTTGGAATAATCATATAAGAACTACATTGCAAAGTCAGTAAATATTGTCTTGTAAACTTTACTTCTTTAGGATGTACCCTTTCAATAAGGTCATTAGATCTTATATGTAGAGCGGAGAGTAACCTTAAAGACCATTTAGTTCAGACTCCTCCCTCTTTTCACAGAGACTCAGAAAGATTAAATGACTAGATCACATTACCATTAAGTGGAAGAGCCAAGATTTGAAATGAGATCCTTTTACTCCAAAAAAGCAGTTTAAACAATACCCACACTTTCCTAAGATCTGAGAAAAATATCTGAGAAACAGTGTAGTATAGGAGAAACATTAAAGGATGGGGAAATCAAAAAATGAGTTTGAATTCTAGTTCTGCCATTTATACTTCATAGGACATGCAGCCTCAGTCAGACTGAGACCTACTGAAGATCTAAGCTTAAAAAGGTCAAACTCTCCCATTTCATCCAGGGCCATCACCAGTCATCTTGATCTGTGTTTGATTGATCATTGGACCCAGACCTCTCTGTTGGGGAAAGTGAGGCAGTTGACCTTGCACAGCCCTCCTTCCCTTAAATCCAATTCATTTCCATGTCATTGTATCTCCTACCTGATGTGATGATCCTTTTTGAGAACAAAGGACAAAACAACAACCTTTGTGAGTAAAGCTGGCCTGGAATTGATCAATTGGAAAACTCCCTTCTTTCCTTCTTTGTATATTTAGTATCATTCCAGATAAGACTCCTAAGTATATAAAACAAACAAACAAAACAACCCTGCCTCCATCCTTGATTGAACTGTAGGAGGAAGGGGAGGGGAGGAACTGGGAGAGATGAGAAAGGGAAATGTTTATGTATTCATATGTGTATAACTGCATGCATCTGTGCTCCTTGGCACCAGTTCCCTGCTTATCTTTATCAATTGGTACAGAAATTGTTATTGAGCTTAACATCTGCTTAGCAAGCAGTTCCTCAATTTGGGCATTGCTCAAGTTTTTCAGGTACTTGATGGTTAGTCCTTTCAGGTACTCAACAAGTTTCTTTATGAATAACTAATTGAGCATACTTTTTTTTTAAATCACTTTTTCCCTGGGATATATTACATCACTCAACTCTGCAACCACAAGATGGTGTTAAAAACCAAATACAATAAAATGAACTATGTTACTCTACTCTGTTAGTTTTGGAATCTAGCAGGTTGTCTTTCTCTAAGAAAAATACCTCAGGTTGTGTCTCAAAATGTCTGGAATCTAAAATAATGTGTCATATTGGGCCACTGCTATCATAAATCAAGCTCATTAAAATCATTTTATAATATATGTGTGTCATACATCATAAGTGAAGCATTTGGTAGCATGCCCTTTCAGGCAGGATTTTCATGAGCTGCTAACGTTAGAACTCAGAAGAAATGGCCATCCAAAGGAACAGCTTGCACTAGTTACTTCTGTATCATAATTACAGAAATGACAACAGCAGCAAATATTAAAAACAGTGCAGTTATGCATAATTTCTGCAACATGCAATCTAATTTACAAGCAGTAAAAACAGTAATAAAAGCATTGCCCAGTGATGGCACAAAACAATTTCCAGTCAAGAGTCTTAAAAATAACACTAGTTTCCTTACAGCTGGATTCATTGTTAACATGGTATGCTAAACATCCTGTTTGAGAAAGTCTAATCAAATCCTGTGCTATAACCATATTAACTAAAGTATGATTCTAATGGACTTTTCACGGAAAGCAATATAGATTTGGGCTTTTTTTACACAGCTGGTAGCTTCTAAAATGGAGAACTGGAGCCCTAGAGGGGGAGCTATTATCACCCAATTCTCATAGAGAGTAGAGAACTGTTGTATGCATATACATATATATATATATATATATATATATATATATATATATATATATATATATATATATATAATGTAAATCCTAGGAAACAATAGGTCAAGCCTTGCATTAGAAATCAAATGCTGCCTTTCAAATATCAGAAGAATAAAACCAGTATACTTTTCCCTGACAAGGCATTCAAAATATACAGCATAACACCACTAATTAAATTAATTATTTTAAAACTTGAGATGACTGGGAAACTATTGAGCTAAAGTTTTAACTTTAAAGGCACCTAGGAATAAAAACAATCTAATATTAAACATATTAATAATAAATCTCAAGAGCAAAGGAACATCAACTACTTTCAAGACCAATTAATTTGCATTCAAACACAATATGCTCATTGCAATTGTTTCCAATTATAATTATTTAAACAAAATGTGCTAATTACTGATATTCCTTTGAATTTTTCCTACATCACCCAATCTTACTTATACCACAATAGATCTATGAATTAAACAAGATATTCTCACCATTGTAGTAGATCCCAAGTCATCCATTTTTTTAAAAATCCTATTTGTTTCTGGTCTGTACCTCTACCTGAATTATCTGCACAAGATTTACCCAATATGCTGGGGTTCTTTCTCTAGTTCTTTTAATGCTTTGTGTATACAAAGCATCCCTTATTCTTAGTACATTATTAGCTCCTGTCCTGAAAAATAAGTCAATGTCATTCCTCATACACAAGTCATTAGTAATATGCAGCAGCATAATAACCCCACTTTTGTCATTCATTTGTCTTTTCTATCACCTATAATTTTGTTTCTTCTGTGATCATGGAGTTCCATTATTCATAACCATATACCAGAAATATTGTTAAGTGTTTAACAACCAGCTCTCTGTGGGGGAAATGTATTATACAAAACACCTTTAAATTTAATCTGTATTATTGCTATTTACTTCATCACTGTCTTAAATCTAGACAATCAACAAAGCAAGCACATCCTGTTGTGTAACATTTGCAAATTTCTGAGATGTAAAAGTTTACATAGAAAATTTAACAATTGGCTCTCCTGAGCCAGTTCAAGCTGGCTTTATCAGAACCTTTCAAATACATTAGTTCACATATCTATAATTTTATGAGTATCAATATTCTTTCCATCAATGAACATAAAAATTCTTCTATGACTTAGTTAATTGTCCAAGAATTGCTGTGGGTTATCATAACTCTATCATCATTCCAGTGATAAGACTTACTGAATTCAACTAATTCAGAGAAATATTAATACTTTCTTTTTAAAAATGGAGGTTTGGGAATCATTTGGCAATATTTGAATATTCCTAAATTCAATAACCACTCAAAATTATATTTAGTTCTAACTCTTGTCTAGTACTTTGCCAAGACATATCTATGGCCTAACTTTGTGCTGTCAGCTGTCAGCACCTTTGTGCTGTCCACCCAACTTTGCATTATAGTTTATAATATATGGATTCCTAATGCATTTTTTTCCTATATGGATTGTAAGACCAATTGCTTTTGAATTATTGTGGAGCTCATGATTATATTCTAGGCTTTGGGAAAACAAGAAATATAAAGAATTTTACTAACTAAAAGAAATCTTCCTTTCCTTTGGATGCCATAAAGAAGGGATACAACATTGTAAGAGAAAACAGTTTTGTGAGGATAAGTATTTTTGCTTTATGCATTACTTTATACTGACATTCAGGTGATCATTTGAACAATCTCTAGTCTTCATCTAGGGAATATTTATTAATTTTATGAATGAATGGGAGACATCTTGTTGAAGAATAGGCATTTACACGGCAATTGCTGTGTTGAATGAATTATTTTGAAAGATTTAAAAAAAACAACAGGATTTTTATCATCTACATCAATTGCATGGAATTGAATATGATACTGTAAAAAATTGTGGTGTCTATAATTTTTTGTTTATCATATCTTCATTATGTTCTTGATATAGCAATACAGTTAAGATTTTATACAGATAAGAAAATAGACTTATGAGTCAGTAGTTGATGTCTTCTTGGCCACGTTTTTGTTGCTATAACACCAAATGTGATGTTTTCCATTCTTTGTAGTCTTTCTCTCATTGAGATATCTTGAAAAGAAATTTGAAAATCTTTAAAAGTATTTTAACTCCAATGTAGATTTCTTCTATATATTTTTATTCCTCTTTCCTTATGTTTTCAATTTTGTGCAATATGAAAGGAAATAAAAAAAATGTTTCTTAACACTTTTCTGAGAGTAGAACCCAAATATGTGGTCATCAATAAGAGGACTGATCATTGGCAAACCTGTCTCTCTTCACATCTATTTGTTGACCTTTAAGTTTAACCTACACATACACTCAGACAATTCTGCCTAATTTTGTCCTTAGATTTCTGACTTATTTTCATCTTTACCAATCTACTAATTTACTAATCAAGGAAAATATCCTTGACTTTCTATTATTTTTCTTTGTAATAGCTTGCCTTTTTCTAAAAAGGAAAGCAATTCTGCCCCTCAGTTCCCTCTGTTTCTTAGAGAAGACGCAGACATTGTTGAATAAAATTAATTTCAATGCTTTTTTAGTCTGAAGTCAATGTCTTTTCATTTTCTCATTTCATTTTTTTAAAAATTACAACTTTTATAAAGTTTCAGCTGAAGTTGTTGCAATTACAGTTTCTTCTTTTTCTTGCTAATCCAGTCTTGATTTTTGTTCTAATTGTTGAGGTAGACAAACTATTGTTAAAGGATCTGAATTGACTCCCAAAATAGTAACTAATTCTTTTTTCTCCAATTAAGAAAACTTATAATTAAATTATATTCTATCCAATGTCAAGCATTATTTTTCTGCCCCCAAACTTCCTCCCTTCTACAAAGAAAAGGAAAACCAAAGAAGCATATTCAAGCAAAACAAACTCTCATACTAATTTCAAACACACACACACAAACACTTTTCATTTTGTATCCTGAGTGCATCTCTGTCAAGAGATAGGTAGTATTCTTATCAACCTATCCTCTGGACGTTAGTCATTGTTTTGATAAGAATTCAGAAATCTTCCAAATTTGATTACTATTTGTAAACTTAAAAGTAAAACACAAAATAGGGAAAGGGAAAACATGGCATGTGCAGAGCAAAATGTTAGAGAGGATTCAAAATATAAATCAATCAATTTCCACTTCATGAAAGCCTCTATAATAAATACTACACATTGTTTTCAGAGATGTCCATTTTTTCTTTGCCTTCTTGTAGGTTTTCCTTTTATTTGCTGTTGTGCATTTTAAAAATGTTATTCTTTTCTGCCCTTCCCCCAAGAAGGCTATAATTACACTGATTCACATACACACATACCTACATATACATAGATATCTATAATCATACACATACATGAATGTATATTCATATATTTCTATGTAAGATGCTTGTTTGTCTTTTGTTTCTCTAAAGGTAGTTTATGTTTCCCTTCATATTTCCAAGTCTTTCCATATTCTTTTAACAAATTTGATTAGTTTTGCAATATTTTTATTTCAGGAAAAATTATTCTCCTGATTCTCTTCAGTTTATTCTTTATCAGTGCATAGAAGTCTTCTTAGGCATGTCTAAAACTGTAATTTTTATAATTTTTTTACTGCACAATAGTATTGCATTATATTAATATATAACATAATATATTAATATATAACATAATGTATTCCCTAATTGATGGATGCTCCTTTAGTTTCCAGTTCTTTGTCATTACAAAAAGGAATTAATATAAATATTTTTATATAGACCATTTTCTTTTTTCTTAAATCTTTTTGTGGTGGTATGATTTGTCAAAAGGTCCAGAGTTTTGGGAGTCATAGTTCCAAACTGCTTTCCAGAATGGCTTCACCACTTCAAAGATCCACCAAAAGTGCATCAATCTGCCTACCTTCCCACAGTCCTTCTGACTGTGTTACTTTTCTTTTTTGTCAATTTGACAAACTTTGAGGTAAAAAACTCAGAGTTGCCTTAAGTTGCATATCTCTCATTAATTATTTGAAGGCTTTTTTATATGGTTCTAGTTTGGATTTCTTCGCATTAGAACTGATTTGTCATGAACTTTTACTAGTAGTAAACAATCATTTATAGTCTGCTAATAATAAGAAGGTATTTTTCAGATTTTTGTATGACATTGTTTGTCATATAATTATCTTCTTTTTTAACAACACCTTTTTATTTTCAAAATATATGCAAAGATAGTTTTCAACACATACCCTTGCAAAACCTTGTGTTCCAAAATTTTATCTCCCCACTCCCATATTCTCCCTCCCCTAAAATAGCAAGTAATCCAATATAGGTTAAACATGTGCAATTCTTTTAAACATATTTCCACATTTATCATGCTGTACAAGAAAAATCAGATCAAAAAGGAAAAAAGGGGGGGAACAAGAAAGCAAAAAGAACAAAAAAGGTCAAAATACTATGTTGTGATCCAAACTCAGATCCCGTGGTTCTTTTTCTAGATGCAGATGGCTTTCTCCATCCCATCTCTAGTGAAATTGGCCTGAATCACCTCATCTAATTATCTTTTTGAAGAAAGCTTTTTATGATAGATAAGTATGAGGTTTCTAAGTGATCCAGAAGATGCTGGTCTCTTTTATCCCTGAACTTTATTTTGAACTATATTTATACCATCTTAATGTGTACCCACATTTACAATAAAAATATGTTGATTGATTCAGGGCTCATCTGCACATAATTCACAGAATTTTTCTGCCTTCCTTTGCAATTGAAGCTGTGAAATAAACTACTGTAACCTTTTCAGCAACCTCCTTGCTTAATTGTTCCTGAATCTCCTTTGTATTTATTTTACTCCCTATTTTTGCATGTAAATCAAGACTGTATCTCCTCTTCCTCTCTGTTTCTTCATCTTTCTATCACTGTGTCTTTCTTTCACTTACACACACACACACACACACACACACACACACACACACACACACACACACACATACACACACACACACACGCATTCTTCTCTCCTGAAAGCTATTTCCACATCACTACTTGCCTATTGACATTTCAATATGACTTTTGCATAGTACTCTCAATTTAACATGTCTAAAACAGAATTCACAATTTTTCTCCCAAACCTCACCTCTAACTGTAACTGAATTCTTTACTCAAATTTCTTTTACTCTCAAAGGCTTCCTTCTCCCACACCCTCAGACTCTAAAATTCATGACTATAACTAGTCACCTTGCTAATCCTCAGCTCAATTATCCAATGAGTTGTCAAGTCTTGAGTCTATCTCCAGAATATCTCTCATATTGTTTCCTCCATGGACAAGATCTTATTTTAGGTCCTTATTATTTAATACCAGTATTACTTCAGTAGTATCCATTTTGACCTCCTTGGTGCTTTTTTCACACCATAATGTACACAGTTGTCAAAATAATATTCTTGAAGTACAGATTCAGCTTTGTCACTTTCCTACCCTATATTTGAGTGGTTCCTTCTTATTTTGGGGATGAAAAACATTTTTTCTTTGTCTTTTAAAGTCATTTATCACCTGAATTCAACTGACTTTTCTACTATCTTTCACATAATCTTTAGTCCAACAAAACTTTATTTATTTCTTTGCATTCATTTGCGTGAATTTCTTTGAATTCATCTTCTCCTCATTTCTATTCCCTAGAATCCATAATCTCCTTCAAAATTTAGCTCTAAACTCATCCTTTATGAAACTTTATGTTCTCCTTAGAAATAATGCTTTCTTCCCCATCCCCAAAATTCACTGTATATATCTTTTATATGGTTATATATGCTTATGTGTTGTAGTTAAATTAAGCCACTTGGGTTGGAATCTGAAAGACTCAGTTTTATAAGTTTAAATCTGACTTCACACACATTAGCTTTGAGACCCTGGGCAAATCACTTAACTTTGCATGCCTCAATTTCTTCATCTACAAAATGAGCTGGAGAAGGAAATAGAAAAGCACTTCAGTATTTTTGTCAAAAAATCCCAAATGGGGTGACAGAATGAGACATAACTGAAATGAACAAAAAGCAAAGCAAAATGCTTATGTGTATGCATTTTATAGATTATATGCTCCAAGAGGATACTCTGTTTAATCCTTTATTTAATCCTTTATTAATCCTTTATTTCTCCAAGATGCCTAAATATACAATATATATAAATATACAATGCCTAAAATACAATAAAGAATTAATTGATTGATATCATGAATCAGATCATGATTATCAGATCAGATAATCAAGTATAAAAATTCTCCATTGAAAATAATTATTATTAATCAAAGTTGGATAATTATAAATATGTATTATCTTGTTATGATCATTTAAATTATTTTAATAATAATAATAATGACAATAATGATAAGTAACATGTATATGATGCTTACAGTGTTCCAGGTATTGTGTTAAATGCTTAAAAATTACTTTCTTTTTAGCTTAAAGAATTTACTAGGCTCTTTAAGAACATCTAAGACTACCTTATCACTGGAAAGATAATTTTAAATTACTTAATCAACATCACAGAGATAGTATTTAAAAGCTGGTATTCAAACTTAGCAACCAAATTCATTGTTCTTTCTAGTATGGCACATCCACATTAAGAGGATGCTTCACAGTTTTTAAAACACTTTAGTCATATAAATCAGTGAGATAAGCAGGACAGGTATCATCCCCATTTTATAGATAAGATTCTGAGTTAAATGTCTTGTCTACAGTCACACAACTTAAAAAAAAAAAAAAACATCTATATGCTGGATAGCTAAGTGGTACAGTGGATAAAGCACCATCCCTGAAGTCAGGAGGACCTGAGTTAAAACACTTAAACACTTCCTGGCTGCATGACCCTGGGCAAGTAACTTGACCCCGATTGTATCCACTTAAAAAAAAAAAAAGAAAAGAAAAGAAAAGAAAAAGAAAAAAAAAAAAAAGCATCTATATGGGATCCAAATCCATATACTCTGTCCCAAAGTTCAGTACTATACATTACAAATGTTTTCAATCTTTGCCTTTCTTTTTCCTTCCCCTTAAGCAATGTTATTCTATATGTCTTAAAGTATTTAAACTCTCGTTTATCTTTATTTTTTTTTAGAAAATCATCATATAATTAAGATTCTTCACTAATTCAGATTGGTCTTCTTTCAGTTAGGTCATACAAAAATATTTTTGTATGAATAAATCATTTTCTTTAGCACTCCCAAGAAATTATTTACTTAGAAATATGTACATAGCATATGTATATGCTTATGCATGGTATTATAATATGTGAGTATATTAATACATGTGTACATGTAATTATACCTACATAGATAATATAGAGTGAACACTATATATGGATATATATTTCTATGTATATAATTATATAAGCATGTGTGTATCTGTATGTGTAATTATATTGTATACCTATATACACATATTACTTTAAGCTGTGGTCCCCCAGATAAGTGTTAATTAAGATTACTTTATGTTTTCAAAGACTCAAGAACACTATAATTAATTGTACACTAGATCACATGCATGTTCAATATCTTACTGGAGAATTGTACCATACTTATATTCTTGGTGGCTCCAGCTCATCCTTCAATAATACACTTCTCCCTCATTCCCATTACTACTTTTCTTATAAATAATTTTTCTGTCTTTCTCCTATTCTCAGAAAAGATGTTTAGTAATTTTAATAGAACCATTATTTTTATTATAAGCTATATTCACAAAAGTGAAACTTAATATTAGCCAAAGCTGTGGCATTTGAAAATTATTACTAGATTATCTGGGATTCTTAATAGAAATTTCAGGAAGCCCAAGAATTTCTCAGAAACATGTTATACAAAAGTTAAAAAAAATAATCATTATTCAAGGAAAACACTGTTTGCCTAGAGTTAAACCATTAATATGGCCGCAGCATGTGGATAAACCTGAATTTAAACATGGTCCCTTTTTTGACACTTTGTTTTTTCTGGAATCAGAAAGGAGTGGTTTAGGTAAAGCTTTTATCTTCCTTTTCTGACCTGATTGTGGATAGAAAGTTGGAAATTGGAAACATGCCTCCCTTAAATAATACCTCAATAAGATGTTTGAGAGGCTGTTTTGGCTTAATGGAAAATTATTAAAGCATCAGTTCAAGTCTCATATAAAACATTTTTTTAATTATTTACAATACTATGTTATTACAAGAGGTAAGTTTCTTGATCTGAATCAAACGAGATTATGCATGCAAAGCACATTACAAATATTTAAATGCCAATTAAATTCTATTAATATTATTGGATGGTATACCAACACCATGGCAGGAACCTGAATTGCTTCCAGTTGAATTGTCTGAGGAAGATTATGAAGATGGATGCCCATCAATTGGAGAATGATTGAATGAGTTATTATATGTAAATGCTATGGAATATTATGGTTCTGTAAGAAACAACCAGCAGGATGACTTCAGAGAGGCCTAGAGAGACTTAACATGAACTAATGCTGAGTGAAATGAGCAGAACCAGGAGATCATTGTACACTGTAACAAGATTATAAGATGATTAATTCTGATGGACATGGCTCTCTTCAACAATGAGATGATTCAGACTAGTTCTAATGATCTTGTGATGAAGAGAGCCATCCACACCCAGAGAGAGGGCTATAGGAACTGAGTGTGGGTCACAACATAGCTTTTTCACTCTTTTTGTTGTTTGCTTGCATTTTATTTTCTTTCTCATTTTTTTCTATTTGATCTGATTTTTCTTGTGCAGCAAGATAATTGTATAAATATGTATGTATATATTGGATTTATCATATATTTCTACCATGTTTAACATATATTGGATTGCTTGCCATCTAGGGGAGTGAGTGGGGAAAGGGGAGGGAAAACTGGAAAACAAGGTTTTACAAAGGTTAATGTTGAAAACTTATCCATGCATGTGTTTTAAAAACAAAAGGATTTAATAAAAACATCCAAATAAAAAAGAATTTTAGAATTGATTGTAAGACATGGAAGACACTGGCACAAGACCAGCCAACATGGTATTATCTCATCAGAAAAGGTGTTATTCTCCATGAGCAAAGCAGAATTGAATTAACTCAAAAAAGCAATAACAACAACAACAACAACACACACACACACACACACACACACACACACACACACAAGATGCACAAAGTTAGAGAAGCCACCCCAAATGTACATAGGAACTATTTGTGCCAGGACTGTGGCAGAACATTTGGAGCTCATATTAATCTGATCAGCCACATTCAGATCTATTGCAACTCAATTTTAACGTAACTCTAACATAGTGATATCATTTTGGTCCTCTTCAGAAATGAAAGACAACAGCCAACCAACTATTAATAGTCTTAAAAGGTGAAGAAAAAAGGAAGGGATTGTTGTCTTGCATCAATTAAAACTGCTTTCAGGCATTTGGAGAGTTCTCAATAGAAAAAAGACTTGGATTTGTTTAGTTTGGCCCACGTATCCAAAATAAGTAATTGATAGACAGTTATAAGGAATAACTTTAGATTTAATGTTGGGAAAATTTTTCTACAATTTAAAGTAGTCCAAAATTGTAAAGTAGTGCTTAAAGAGGTAGTAGAACTCTCATTTATTGCATGTATCCTCAAGTAAGGGTTATATGATACCTTTCTTTTTAAAATTTTTATGAATTTTTATTAAATGTATTAATAAAACAAGCATTTCCATAAGACAGTATAATTCATAAAAACGATGATTATATATGAAACTACAGATGAATTATATACAACTTGCTATGCCTTTTAAACATATAACCATACAATAATATATTGTCTTTTTGGAGGTAAACTATAGTGGGGCTTCTTTTTAAAGTTTGGATAGAACCTAGTGACAATTTTACACCTTCCCTAGTCTGAAATGGTGATTCTGTGATTCTCCCACGAACTTTTCATACCAATGAAATCAAAGATCCAGAAAACTACCCATTTCTCACACCCTTGAGGGAAAATGCTGGTATATTTTTGTACTGTGTTCTAAATACTATTTATTTGATTTAGCTAAATTTTAGTGATAAGCCTTTGAAATCTGTCTTTATTGTGAATCATCATATTCACAGTTATTAAAGTTAGATTCATTTATTTACTTCAACATGCACTCAAATTAGGCAGCAAACATTTATTATTTGCCTACTATGTGCCAGACATTATGCTGGGTACTAGAAACAAAAAGATAAAAATGAAATAGTTCCTTCACTCACAAAGTTTACATTATAATGGGAAAGACAACATAAAGCAGAAGAAAACTGTACAAAATGAATAAATACTAACTTGAGGGGGGGAAGGTGCTTAAAGCTGGAGAAAATAGAAAAGGTTTGATATAGCTTTTGAGATACTTACTGAAGGAAAATTCCAATTCCAAGAGATCACGGAGAGAAGGGAGTGTATTCTAGGTCAATATGGTCATGATAAAAAAGAATTAAGAAGGAATCATATTTTGAAAAGCCTTAAATGGTCCCAAAGTGGACTATATTGAGTAGGTGAGCCATCTGAAAATAATTTTGGCAATTGTGTTCAGAATAGATTGGAATGGGGAAAGCCTTGAGAAAAGGGAAATTAAAGAAAAGGAAATTATAATAGTCCTAAGGAGAGCTGATAAAGACCCAAACTAGAGGGGTCTAGAGAGAAGGAGGTAAATATTTGTTATAAAATTAGAAAGGATAAAATATGGGGATTGGTTAGAAATGTAAGGTGAGAATGAGGAATGAGGATAACATGCATGTGAGCTTGCTTGATTAGAAGGTCAGTGCTACCCATAACAGTATAAGGTAAGTTTGAGAGAGGAGTGATGGGTTTAGGAAGAAAAATAAAAAGTTCTGTTTTGAATATGTAAAGTTTGAGATGTTTCCAAGATAATGTACTTTGAAATGTTGACTGAGTAGTGTACTAGTCATGACCAGATCTAAGGAGAGAGGATACAGTTGGAATTATAAATCTGGGAGTCTCTGAATTATTTAAGTAAAGTTTATCATAGATCTCATAGCTGCTGATTAAATCAGCAAATAAGAGATTATATGGAGTGGGGAGGAGAAGATGGCCCAGAATATAGCCTGGTAGTTCACCCACAACTATTGGGTATGATCCAAGAGATAAGATTAAGGAGATAGTCAGATAAGGAGTGTGTGTGTGTGTGTGGGGGAAGGTCAGACATCTATAAGAAAAGCAAAGAAACAAACAAAAAAACTAGAGAAAAGTACAAATTCTGTAAAAAATCAAATAAGGATGTTAATTGAAAAGGGACTTTAGATTTGGAAATTAATGTAAATTTTGATATAAGCCATTTCAATTGAGTGATGAGGTCAGAAATCAGACTATAGAAAATTAGGAAAAACTGAAAAGGAGAAATGGAGGAAAGTGTAAGCAGTATTTTAAAATCTCTCTGCTATGATGATGCTGTGGTTAACCTTCATATCCCATCCACCCATCTAGGTAGGACATTTTGTCATCTGTTGTTGTCATTTCTCCAATGTCTCTCCTCATTGCTCTTCTTGTTCTGTATATAATAATAAAATTAAGTATAATTATGTCTGGAAAAGCAATGTCATGGACATAAATTCATCATATCCATAACTTCCCTATCAAAACTTTTGCTCTTTGAAAATGAAGGACAAACAACAAGCTGATTCACAAATATCAGGAAGAAAGTATTATGTAGTTGGGTCTTTCCTAAAGCCAAACCTAATGTCATTTCTGACTCTCAGGTGACCCAAGATATTGCATGTCTCCAGTCCTTTCTTTCCCCAAGTGTAAAATGAAAGTTGTGTTAAATCATATTTAAGATGCCATTGTACTCTAAAACTCTACCACTCTCAGGTCCTAAATCACTCTCTATTCCTGAGACTGTAATCATCTGAACTCTTACTCTGAAAAGTTAACCTATTTTCCAGGGCTAACCAGTTTGCTTCCTGCTCTCTGGTAAGATCAGGCCCATTACATAGCAAAGTGAGCCAAGAAGGCCAGGGAGCCTTATGAGCAGCTGGCAGACAGTGTGCCCCTCATTACCTCCATCTGCTGCTGTTTTGTACAGTAGTAAGACCTGGAGCTGCTTAGGATTCTCCAAATGGCTTCCTGAGCAGCTCCATCAACGAACCTTGCTGAATTAAATGGGAAGACAGCATTCCCGACAATGAGGTCCTGGATTGAAGCCAGCCTCCTCACTCTGAAGCAATATATATTGAAACATAACTCTTCTGGGTGGGATGTAAAAGGAGAATGGATGACAACAGAATTCCTAAGCAGCTGCTTCACAGTGAGCTCCAATGATGGGCAGGAGAAATGTTGTCTTAAGAACATAATAAGAGCCCAATTACAGAAGAGACAGTGTAGCTATGAATTGCTGGGAAGGAGAGGTGACAGACAGCATGACCTGGATGAAACCAGGAATGGAGCAAATCTGAAAGCAATGTGAATCACCAGACTAGACAGGGAATAGATTCGATAGGGCTGGGTTCCAAAAATAGCACTTATAAGGCAAACCAAGGAATATTTTTGCCATATGTATCTTTCATTAGTAGTACCAATCACTGGTACTATGCATTTAGCATTTAGGCTGCCTTGAAATATTTTTTTTCTCCTCTTCACTATATATGTACTTCTCTGGAGTGACTGCAAACTTTTTGAAGTCCCATCATTTTATCTTATATATCTTTGTAACCTCAGTGCCAGACATAGACCCTGGTAGATGATAATAAGTGATTTTGCTAACAGGAGTAACAGCAGCAGCTTTATTTATTAATTTCATTTACAAAGTACCTTAAATATACTATATTCATTTGTTCTTTTTTGTTTTTTTGTTCTTCATTCTCTCTCTCTCTCTCTCTCTCTCTCTCTCTCTCTCTCTCTCTCTCTCTCTCTCTCTCTCTCTCTCTCTCTCTCTCTCTTCCCCCCCACCCAGGCTGGGGTTAAGTGACTTGCCCAGGGTCACACAGCTAGGAAGTGTTAAGTGTCTGAGATCAGATTTGAATTCGGGTCTTCCTGAATTCAGGGCTTGTGCTCTATCCACTGCGCCACCTAGCTGCCCCCTTGTTCTTCATTCTCAAAAAGGACTATGACATTAGGAAGGTGATGGTGCCGTGACATGCAAGTGAGTTAGATTTAAGTAAAGATGGGCTGTGCAAAATCACCAGCCTCTCTTTCTCCTCCAAAGTCATCTGGATCCAGTGGCAAGATACAGATCAGAATGACTGGACACGGGCCCAGATTACTTCATTTGCTCAATCAAAACCAATGAGAATATATTGTGTGCCTAATGTATAACTCTGCTAATCTCTGAGAATACAAAACAAAACTGAAATATCCTTTGTCTTCTGTTAGTTGGCGTTCATATAGAAGAGACAACATATATGTATATACATGGTTGTATGTATATATGTAAGCAGGTACACATGTAAACACACATATGTATAAATACATATTAAAAAATTTTTTTTTAATTCAAACAAAACTGCCTGGGCTGGGAAATTAAAATCCACTAATCTTTGGAACTAACACGTAGTAGATTTTAGCTACATCTAAACTAATATTTTTAAATCTCTCTGCTATGATGATGCTATGGTTAACTTTCATATCTAATCTACCCTTCTAGGTAGGACATTTTGTCATCTATTGTCATTCTATGTATGTTTCTCCTCATTCCTCTTCTTGCTCTATGTATAATAATAAAATTAAGTATTATTATATCTGCAAAAGCAATGTCATGGACTTCATCATATCCATAACTTCCCTATCCAAAATATATAAATATTTTAAAAATGAATACAATATAGTTTGGGGAAAGAATGAGAAGCCTCATCACAACCATGTTGGTAGATACTATTATAGGCACTGATGTCTTGCTTGCACAATGAGAGGGTAGACTCAGACAACTAGTTTGTCCATGAGTCATGAGGAAAATTGAGGGGAAGTAAGTGATTAATTATGGGAAATAAATGAACCACACTGATTCTATCTTGGGATTCATTTCTGGAACTAGCTCTGTTCCTTTTTTATTCTATTATGAGTATAGTTCAAATTCTGTCTTACAAGAAAAGTTTATTCAATTGTGGGAATTGGGAGAAAACCTTATAGTATTTTGTAAACTTAGCCCTGTGTGGCAAGGAAACTGCATTACTTCTACCTGCTATTTAGGGACCCTTAGTCAAGCATTTAGGTTATACTGCCCAGAAACTTGATCAAATTTGAAAACTAATGTAAGGAGTTTTCTCACACTTAAAGTAACCCATACATCTTGTCAGAAAATTGGATCCATACTAGTCAGTCAGTTATTGTTATCATTTCCTTTGATTGTTTACAGACACTTAAGGGAAGTGGGACACTTCCTTCTATGATTTCATGAAATTGTACCAGATAACTCTTTCCCTTTTTCCTGGGGTCTTAGGCTTACTAGCATGGCCAGGGAAGATTGTGACAGGAGTTGTAGGTCTCCTCTTCACAAGAACCATTTGTGATAACTTCTCAATACATATATGCATAAAACATACATACACATACAATCTCTGTGTTGGAATAGTTGTCAGATCAAATTCCTCATTTTATGAATGAGGAAACTGATGTCCAAACATATTAAACCAATTCCACAAGGTCATAGAGTACATATAGGAATTAGGACGAGAATACAGTCCTCCTGCCTTTAGAATATACAATATATCATAGATGAGTAAAATATACTATTTTATTAACTTTGAAATCCTTGATTCCTCAAATAATTAGAATGTAATATACCAACAGTTATTGTGTTTGTTTATACACTAATATATTTTGAGTAAGACTTAAACTCCATATACGTGTTTAAGAATTGAATCAGGCCCTTATGTGGTTTTCCCCCTAGGAAATGTTAATCTTATCTCCCAGATACCAGAGACATTCTAGTTTATCAATATAGTAATATCAATATCAATATAGTAATTAATTTGGAGTGAACAATTTATAGCAGTGATGGAAACAGGTTGTAAAGCTCTATCAATAGCTATCAATGTCAAAATCATTACTAGCATTTACAAAATGAGGAGGTTGGGGACTGGATGACCTCCAAGAAGCCCTGTATCTATAATATAATCAAAAGAAGCAATACAATTTAAAATGAAGACACTTATGAAAGCTAAAATAAATAAGACTCAGAATTAAGGTTCAAGATGGGGATGAATAAAATGATGTCAGTTCTCTCTAAAGTAGAGTTATCACTAATAAAGCCCCAATTCTCAATATGAATTATTTTTAAATATATATATATGTATATATATATGTGTATATATGCATATATATATATATAAAGTACTTGCTATATAAAATCTTAAAAATCAGACTCTTCCTTCAAGGAGCCTACATTCTAATAGAAAGAGAAAATATGGAGGAGTGGCAATCAGGGGGAAAAACATTGGAAAGGTAGAAATGGAAGGATAAAATAATTAACACTTTTCAAAAGCATTGTATTTTTAATTTATTTGTTTATTGTTCTTAGAAGAAGAGGCAGAAGGAGGGAGTAAGGAAAAATTGGAAAGATATAAATATGTTAAAATATAGATAAAGACATGTAGGTAATGCAATGAATAGAATGCTGGACCTGGAGTCAGGAAAACTCATCTTCTTGAGTTTACATCCAGCCTCACTCACTTATTACCTGTGTGACTCTGGTCAAGTCACTTGACCTTCAGTTCAAGAAGCAAGAGCACTCAAGAAGGATCCCCAGTTCAAATTTGACTGCAGACATTTACTAGCTAAGAAGTCACCTTCTGTTTGCCTCAATTTCCTCACATATAAAATGGTGTGGTTGTAAGGATAAAATGAGAAAATAATTGTAAAGTTCTTTGTACACAGGAAACACTAAACAAATGTTAGCCATTATTATTCAGCATTCTTTGTTTCTTTCAGTTAAATCAATAGAAGAATAAAAAAGACTGGTGTAACTAACCCTGAGAAGACAAAATATATATGTGGAATGTAAAAGCAACATTATTAGAGTTATCCAAGGTGCTGAGGTGAATCAGAAAAAGGCTGAAGGGACTGGAGTAAAGTAACTCTAAGAATACAATATTCATGTGGAGAGACTGTTCATAGTAGAGCTAACAGTAGTAGACCTGTCCAAGGTTCTGAAGGGCAGAGAGAAGAGAAAGGATACATATTCTGTAAGTAGGAGGAACCAATCATACAAGTAGTATTTAAATGATTCAATTCTTGAGGAAATGTGATTGCATTTCACTGCATATCCCTTTCACTAATGCAGAAGACAGTTTTGTTTTTGGTTTTGTTTTTATTTTTTTGTTTTGTTTTGTTTTGTTTTGTTTTGTTTTGTTTTTAGTTGGTAGGACTTCTTTAAGAGTTATTATACTTGATAAATATAAGCAGCTAGGTGACTGGGTACAATGCTAAAGCTGGAGTCAAAAAAATCTGAATTTAAATCCAACCTCAAATATTCACTGAAAATGACTCTGAACAAGTCACTCAGTCTCAATGTGCCTCAGTTTTCTTATCTGTAAAATGGGATTAATAATAGCCAGGGTTATTGTGAATTTAAAATAAAATAACATTTGTAAAGTGTTTTGCAAATATCAAAGTGCTACAAAATGCTAGTTTTCATTATCATTGCTGTTGGCTTGTTGCTGTTATTACTGTTATCATTATTTACCCCATTCAGCCAATTTAGATATGAGATGAACCTTCACTGAGTTAACTTTATCCTGGTCTTCAAGCAATAGAGCTGGAGTTCATCACTGGGTTTAGATTTGAATCTTCTCTAGATTGATAAAACATTCAACAACTTCTACTACATTAAAAGGCAGAGATTTCAAAACTCCAGGGTAATTTGATGAGGAATTGAAGGAGTATTTTATAGGACAGGTAGGTTTATAGGAAAGAAAAGAAAGTATAGTTTTATATAAACAGTAAATATATGAAAATTGTTATTCTAAAAGTTGTTATAAAATGTAAAAGCAAATAAGTTCAAGAAATAATAGTACCTACTTCACTCCAAGGGCCAACCTTTGTAATTCTGAATGGTAATACAATGAGATTTGGCTTAGAGATCTTTCCTAATCACTTCCATATATCAAATGACATTCTTAGAAAGTTATTTCTTCCTAGTGCTGATATAATTGCCTTTTGATTCAAAGGCCCAACTGGACCTTTGTAACTGTGAATTAAACTGGGAGTAATTTTTCTTTTGATATTTTCAAAGGCCAGTGACAATTCTTTCTTAGAGCCACACAGCTGGAGATAAAGACTATCAAGGGAAAACTAATTAACATCTCTAATCTTCTGACTATTCTATCTTTCCTAAAATGACTAGCAAGATTCACCTCCATATTATAAGGTAGAATGTTTACCTGCCTATCTATTATCAAGTTATATCAACTAGACAATCCATCATCTTGGTAAAAAGTGAAATTTTTCATTGATTCATTCAGATGGGTTTTCTTTTTTTATAAGGCATGTCTGGATATTTCAAAATATATTGATGTTTGGATTTTATTCAATAGAACATTTACTTTTTATAATATAGGCATAGTTTCATCGGTTAGTGGAAAGAATTTTGCATTTAATATTAGAGATATGGGTTCAAATACTAGATTTCTCTTTATAGTACATAAGAAAATTAATTAACTTTACTAGGTCTTAGTTTGTTTATTTACAAAATAAGGATGTTGGATGGACAAATTTTAAAGGCAAAATCCTCCAACTTTATGACCCTGTAATCCTATACCCTCAACCAAGACCACAGGATGAGTCTTTCTTTTGGTCCCTCCAGAAATTGTTTTGTTCATAAGAACAGAAGGCACATTCAGTGAAGGGACTTAAACATTCTTACTTAGATTTCAACTCATGTGCTCATATTCGAGACTGTGAACCTGTTTTAAATAAAACTGCTTAAAACAACACAATGCCCCTCTTACTCCTTTATTGCCATACTCAAAAATGACAATGTCCTCTTCAAGTTCCTGCTACTCTTAATGCCTCCTTTTATAACATGCAGCTAAGGCCCAAAGAACCTTACTATTCTTTTGCCAATTCTCTTTCAAATCTTTTAGGGATTTTTATAGTGGTATTTATTGGAAATCCAGAATCTTTTAATATCATTATTATTAGCACTTCATAGTGGGAGAAGTATACAAATCAGCATGATCAGATACATCATTGATAAAGTTTCCAAATATTGTTACTTAGAAAAAATATTTTCTATAGTTCCGAAATTTACATAGGAACAATATGACTAGTACCCCTCTCCTAAATAGGCTCAAGTTCCTTTGCAATTGCCATGTAATTATGCAAACAGTGATTATAAAATTATATATTATTAATGGAAATAAGCCTTGAGATTATGTCATGAGCAAGTTAGCTAAAGGTCCTATGTATGGTTAGCTGGGAAAAAAGAAAAATCAAAGCAGACATGATAGTTGTATTCAAATATTTATTGTCAGGTAAAAGGATTAACATTGTTTTGCTTGACTGCACAAGGTAGAACCAGGAACAATGGAAAACAATTCATGATTGTATCAAGAAAACCATCCTAACAATTAATGCTGTCCAAAAATGGAACATGCTACCTAAAGTTTCCCACATCTCTCTTATATGTCTGTGTATGTTTCTGTCTGTGTCTTTCTCTCTGTCTGTCACCTGTCTTTGTCTCTCCTCTCTTTCTCTTTTCAGAGATACTATACACTGTAGGGTTTTTTTTTGTTGTTTGTTTTGGTTTTTTTTTCTGTCAACCCACTCCTCTTTTTATTTTGAGCTATTTATCCTCTTCAGGACTTTAATGTTTATTCTTTCCAATATTCTTTTCTTTGTTCTCTTCTATTTTCTCTATACTCATTCCCTTGGAAGTTTTCTTTAAGCCCATAGCTAATTAAAGCCATTAATTAATTAATTAATTGCCCCCTTTATACAGATGATTTTCAAATATATACTGCTAGTCCTGATCTTTTACTTAGCTCTTGAACCCTTTATATAATTGTGTAAAGGACATTTCTATCTGGAGGGCCAGTCAGCATCTCAAATTAATCATGTTCCTTAACATGTTTGTTACAGAACAATTAAATTTTAAATTTGAAGAAGACCATCTAGTACAGTTGGAACTTGACAAAAAATCCCCACCACTATATCACTAACTACTGGCTATACAATTTTTGATTGAAGACTTCTAGTGGATAAGGAAAAAAGTTCTACCTTCTAAGATAGTCCTTTATCCCAAATCTTGTGTTTTTCCTGGATTCAAAAGCTTGGAATTATGTTTGACTCTGCATCTCCCTCAATTGTCATATACAATAAGTTATGATATACTAGGTATTCTATGTCTCTCCCTCTTCACTCCATTTCCAATATAACCTACATAATATAAATCTTCCATTACCATGTATATGAAATTTTGTAATAGCCTCTTTTCTACCTTTCTATACATACAATTCTTCCCAAATGCTTCTGCCTCTTCTGCTTAGATAGTTGTGTAGCAAAGTGGATAGAGTTCTATGGCTCTAATAATGTGAGCTAAAATAAGATAACATTTGTAAAGCTCTTAACACAATGCATAATACATAGTAGCCACTAAATAAATGCTTACTCTTTTCTACTCTACTAAAAAATCCTTGATGATTCCCTATCACCTACTAATTAAAATTTAAACTTCACTGTTAGATATTTAAATTCTTCAACAAATTAGACTGCTTTACCTTTTAGATCTTATCTTATATTAATATTCTGTGTGCTCTAGCAAAAGACTGCTCTTTATCCCAAAACATGTCGTAGGCTTTCTTATTTCTATATATTTATTCATATTATCCTATATGATTAGGAAATCACATTACTTTCCCCCTGATAAATTCTTACTTATTCTTTAGCCATATGGCATACCTCTTTTCCTATTGCTTGAATCTCTTGACCTTTGTTAATGAGCTCTAGACTCTATCTTCAACCGAAGTAGGCACTGATAATATAGTATAGAATAATTTTACATACACACATAATATACATACATATGTTTGTGTCTAATGGTAGCCATCTCTAGGGAAAAAGGGTAGAATAAAGGAAACAGTACATTTTTGTATATTTGAAAGGAATAACAAATTGTGCATGGTAGATTTGCAGTTTCATGTACAATCATCTTTTATATTGTGCAATTATAGAAATGTTTGTTTTGTTAAATTAAAATTTAAAATAAACTAAATTAAATACATTTAAATTAAAATTAATGAATTAAAAGGTAAAGAAATTAAATTAAATAAATTTTCTGTTGTTATCTTAACCAGCTCTGCAACCCAAGAATCTCAGGACCTTGCTACTGATCCACTGATATGCCCTTAGTCCACCTAGGTCTTTCTAATTGCCCTGAAGCTGAACTTAAATTAAAAAGAAAATTTAACAGAAAAATTAATAAATATACACAAAGCATTAAATAAAAGAAAGTTTTGAAGGAAGATTATTAGCAATTAGGAGATCAGAAAGGGTTCTGCACTTGAGGTATATCATTAATAAGAAGAAAACTCTGAGTTGAAGATATTGAGGAAAGTGCAGTACAGGTGTGAAATATAATCAACCCAAAAGCAGAGAGAAGGGAAAAGATTATTATCTTTGAGGAATAAATAAAAAGCTAATTTGATTTTATTTCAGGGAGAGGGAGGATGAATAATATTCCAGCAAAACTAGAAAGATAGTTTGGGCAGAGTGAAAACACAAAGATGAGACATAATCTCCTGGTATAAATCTCAAATGGACTGATCTTAGAGAAAAGGCACAAGCTTACAGAAGTGGAAAATTAGAAGACACTGATAATGGCATATACCACCATTCTGTTAAAGGTAAAAACATATCAGAGTTTTCTCTAATGATATGATACTGCTTTTTGTGTTATTTGATAATGCTTGATTCCGTATAATTGATACTAGACAATGCAGAACAATAACTTTGGCATTTCACAGACAGAACATTTAGGCAGGAATGCTAACATTTAATCTTTTTTTAAGAGATCCTTTCCCCAATTTTCCTAATATGTGTGTTTGTATCTCTGCCCAAGAGTCAGCCAATCCGATTTTGATACCAGCAAAATATGCCCCCCCCCCTTTTTTGTTGCCAAATAAGTGATGTACTGTTCTATACCTGCTTTTTAGTAATGGTAAGGAGTCCGAACTGTAAATCTTCTGAGAATATCTGAGCTCCATAGATTGTTAAGGAGAGATGGCCAGTGATGAAATTAGCCCAAAGAATAATATGAATGAGACTCTGAGGCACTCCCTGTCTCTATTCTCAATGAGGGAGGGGTACTCTAGAAAAAAGTGAGACCTATTCCCTTGAAAATAAACTTACATAAAATTTTAAAACAGGTGAATTACGTATAAAACAAATACACTACATTGTATATTTTATCAAAAGTGATTAGAGTGAAAATCTGAAGAAATTATTAAAGTCACTGAATGAATTAAGTTCTTATTACTTGCCAAGTATTTTGCTAAGTATTATGGCTAGAAATAGAAGAAAAACAATCAAGTCAGTCCCTGATCCCAAAGACCTTGCACTCTAATAGAGGTTGGAAATAAATAAAAGAAAGTTCAAGTCAGGACAATTAGAAAAGCCTAGATGGGCTAAGGGCACAGCAATGGGGTAGTGGCAAGGTCCAGAAGTCCTTAGATCACAGAGCTGGTTAAAATAACAATGGAAAAAATCTTTAAAATGATTATGAGTAAGATTAGAATTTCAATCACTGCTAAATAACACTTCCTAAATTCAATGTGTCTAAATAGGGTTGGGGAATTATTTCACAATTATAAAATGAACTATAAAGGCTCAATAGAGAGGAAAATAGTATAACAGAGCTATTGTAATGACTGAATTATTACCTGGAGTTCTCCAGGGAAGATATAAACTTAAATATAGATAGTGGTGGTTAAGAATTAAGAATATAATTTTTATTCCTTCTCCATTTTCTCAACTGTTGCCCCACTTGATTTTGTAGTCTAATATATGTTACATATGGATAAGACTTGACAACTAAGACATAGTTATGTCTCCTGTGCCATGATAAAAGCTGTTGGAAATTGAAAGTTTTGGGTAGGAAAGGAATGGTTCACATTTGCAGCTGAAACAGTAAAGTTGTTTAGTCCCTCTCTCACATATATTTCAGGATGGTAAAAATGGAAAACAAGAAAACAATTGCCTACTGAAGTAGACCAAAGGTAAGCAATGAGGAAAGAAAGAAGAATGAATTTAAAAGTAGATTAATAATGTAAGAAACAAAGGAAGCACATTATTCTGATGTCAAGAATTAATATTTTTCATTAAATTGCAAGGTATCTAAAGATTCTATAGTAGTAATAATAGCAGTAGTAAAGTAGTAATAATAGTGTAGGACTTGTGTATATGCATTTATGCATAATTATTATTGTAAAACCAACAATCAGTCATTCAGAGGGTCTTGTTCCTTCTCGACACCAGTTTAAAAATGTCTTTATTTTTCCAGAAAAAGCTAAAGCACATGGTAAAATCTCTACTAATTGGAACACTCAATTAAGTAGACATGTTATCTCTGGCTTGGCTTTTAGGAAAACAAGGAAAATAAAAAACAAAATAAGGTGTCAGAGATTTTGTAATTTAATCCAATTAAAACAACATTCATTAAGTATTTACAACGTGCAAAGTACTGTATTAGATGATTAGGATACAAAGAGATTGCATTTCCTTGGCAGGAACTAATATGCACAGAGATAGAATGCTATAAAATAATGTAATATGATGCACAGAGGGTTGGTAGTGAGTTATCAACACCAGAGTGTTCTAAAAATATTTAAGGAAGGAGGGAACATTTTCTGCCAGGGGGAAATGAGAGGACATGATGAAAAGGTGGTGCCTGAGCTAAGCCTTTAAAAAAATAAGGATTATTGAAAAGCAGAAATGAAGAAGGAATGTATGAAATATGAAATGAAAAAAATTAACAGAATTAATAAGTTTAATAGAAGAAGGTAATTGAATATCACATTTGCAAAATGAATAATAGTACGAGTAATTTGCCTAGAATTAAGAACATTTAAAGGAGGAAAATGTGAAATGTTCTTGGAAAGGTAGTTTGGAGTCGAAAATAAAGCTCTTCCATGACTGGTTAAAGTTTCATAATTTAAAGTTTAAAGTTTTCATATATTTAGAAAAGAGATAGTGAGAACCAATGTCTTTAGAAGATTTTTTTAGTAGCTGGAAAAATCACTTTTCCTATGAGTTATAGAAGGGATTTCCTTATATGTATGCATTATAATATGTATGAGTGCTGAGATCCCTCCCAAATCATGTATATGATTTGGAAGTATATGATTCTGTCAATTAAAAATGAGAGATTAGAGATTGGAAGCTTCAAGAGAATAAAGAAGCAATTATAATATTCCAAGTAAGTGGTGATGAGACTCCAACAGAGTATGGTAATTAGAGAACTTTTAAACAAATATATTATGAAGAATTTAGACAATTTTTTGTGACCAAGTAGTATTCATACCAGAAATCAGGGATGTCTACATCTCTAGAAAAACTATGAACACAATTATGTTACCAACAAAAGTAACAAAAATAATATGACTATATTAATAAGTGCAAGAAAAAACCCTCAACAAAATATAATACTAATTCCTACTGAAAACATTCAAAGTCAGAGGTATAGAAGGATTTTTCCTTAAAATAAGACTATTCAAAATCATCCTTAAGCAGTATTTATAATTCTGATAAATTAAACATGGTAGAAATATATGTTAAATTCAATATACACATGCACATTTATACAAGTATCTAGCTACAAGGAAAATCAAATCAAACAGGAAAAAAACCAGTAAAGAAAATAAAATGCAAGCAAACAACAACAAAAAGAGATGCTGTATATATATATATATATATAATTTTTCTTTGCTATATCATATGTTATATATTCTACTGGCTATGAGTGGCCAGCATTTCTATTTTGTATGAATACCTCACTCTCAAAACATTTTATATTTTTTCCTCTAAAGATGTATTGTCCGTTTCAGTATCACATCTTGTCTTTTGATTGAATATATACACTTTACACATTACGATAATATGTGAAGCTTATGTATAGAACATGGCTTAAGGTCCTGAACTATAGGCTGCTATAAAAATCCCACACAAAGAGGAGAAATGTTATTATTCTAATCATTAATGAGTTTAAATGCATATTTTACAATTTGCAGATAATATACTAACTTTTTAGCATATAAACTACTTGAGAAGTGATGGGTTAAGGACAAATTTTGAAACACTAAATCAAATAAAAGAAAACCCCATTAAAAAGGACTTTGTCCTGCTTTGTTCTTAGATTATTAATGGGACAAAATCAGTAAATATGTTCTAAGGTCTGTAAAGATGTATCTCCTTCATTATAATACTTTATTTTCTCAGAGTGAAGCTTAAGAAATAAAGATGTCTTAAAAGAGAGAAATTTGTTTCTCCCTTAAAAAAAAGTTATTTTTAACAAAAATATTGCTTTCATGACATTGTATGGCCAAGAGTCATTGACATATTAGGTCATCCAAATAGCAATTGAAAGGTACATAGCAGGTTTGAAATAGCTATAATACATTACAAAGAATAATACAGGTGAAATAGCAAAACAAAACAAAAACAAAAAAAAGGATATCATAAAAGAAAGATATAACAACAACAACAAAAAAAAAAAACATAGGCCAGACATGTAGCAGGACCAAGGAATATTTAGTTAATAGAATGTGCAGTCCATTTGATATCTTTGAGAAAATAAGAGAACATAAGAAGGCCCCTAAGCATATTAAGAGGGTCCTCTGTGATGTGGGGCTTGGACAAGACTCAGTTAGGATGAGAAGATTTTGATGGGTTATGATCTTCCCCTAATCTATAAGATCATAGATCCATTAGTGTATTGGGGTATAACATATTTTAGATATAAGTTATGTTTGTTTCCAAAGACTAAAATTCCAAAGGGTTCTTTTCCCCAAATAAAGCATTTCTCATCCAATTCAATTTGAAACAGACTTTCACCTTCTCAGTCAATTTAAGCAACAGTTTCTCCAGTGCCAGTCACTTTATCCATCAAGGCTTAAGATAGGAAATATGATGAAGAAAATGTCTGATAGAATGCCAAGCTTGGGGGGCCTTATCTAAGACCCCAGAAAATTCAGATGGCAAGCCTATTGAGAACAGTAGCATGACCCTCCAGCTACATAGATAAAAATCATCATTTACACTTTGACAATGGGACCCAGCATGTCATTTAAAATCTGAAATTAGGACTGCCAATAAAATAACCCTTGCTAAATGTATTTGAGTAGGGGGAAAACAACTTATCAACATAATGTTCTTCACATTATTTCCAGAGTAATTCAAGTGTAAATACATAAAATTAGATCATTAACTAGAGAACACTTCATTTGCCATGGTTGCTTTAAGGAAAACATTATAGGGACTTTTTCCCTTCAGTTAAACTTTTACTGTATCTATGTTAAAACAGAAATTGGGATTAAAAGTGAAAAAAAAATTTTGGAGTAGAGTAGAAATCAGTGAAGGAGAGGGAGTTAGTGAGAGTATTGCAAAACAAAGAAGAAGAAAAAACAAAAATGCTTAAAGAAAGTTTTTAAAATACAAAGACCAGTGGAAACTTAGAAAGAAACAGCAACAAGCAAAACAGTGATAGAATCATGTTAAATGTAAAGTACTTTGAAAAAAGTAATCTACACATGGTAGATTTATGGTTTCATCTTCACTTATTTTTTTGTGTTCTTCCTTGCTTGTTGGGAATATTCATGTTTGTTGATGATTCTTAAGGTAAAATAACAAATATTAAGCAAAAAAATGAAAATTCCAATCCATCCCATTGTCAATCAATTAATAATTAAATTTTCTATGTTAAGCCCTTCTTTTATTGGCAAACAACTCCTAAAGGTAATTAGAAGAAACATGAAACAGGATTACTGACCTTAAGAAAATTGCACTTGAGTTGAGAGTATAAAACATATAACTACAAGCAGTAAATAGTACATGCCATGTAAGAGGCATAGTAAGTTCCATGGGATTTTAGAGGCAGAGGTCACTTTTAGCCTCATATAGAGAAGATAGGATTTGAGCTAAGCTTGAAAAATAAGCAGCATAAAATGTCTGAATGGCAGAGTGAATTTTTTTTTGCTTTTGATCTACTAGTTTAGAATTATTAATATATTGGGGTTTATATGTTTGTAGCATCAGGGAAGAAGAATGCTTCTATTGCTATTAGAGTCTAGCTTTGGTTTAGCATTATTATTTTAAAAACTCTGTTCCATTGTTATTTTGAGGCTTGGTTGTAAAGCCATATATACTAAAACTATATAAACAGTATATAAATACAATACAATGCCTATCTGAATATATACACACTTAATTACATAACACTAGAAAATTTAACACTCAGAAAAATAACAGTTCTTTATTTTCAAAGAAGCTACTATTATGCATTTTGATCAACATTTCAGAATGTAATCAATATTCATAATAAAAATTATTAATTGTATAGCTTTTAGCCAACATAAAAACAGGTGCATAAAGCTATATTTTGATCATTGAAATCTGTTTTGAGTAACTAACAATGTAGTTTAAGTTGCCATCACTGTACCATTCAGTGTGCAAGTGTGGAAGGAGATTCATGAATTTATGAATTATGAATTCATGAAATTATGCAAATTTTAAGAAAATAATTCAAAACACAGTTTAAATATGATGTAGCAAACATGAAAATGTATCTATTTATCATTTCATAAGCAGAGTTAGTCTATTTGTATTTTAGAAACCTAATAGTTTTTTTAAAAGAAGTACATGATGCTCATTAATGTAGTTGTCACTGACAAAGATGTAACTGGGAATTCCTATAAATATATCAATATAAATCATGATTGGCAAGAAAATTTGAAAATACATGACAAAAACAAAGCAATGCATGACAGAAAGACAAAGAATAAGAATAAAAAAGAATAGAAAAGAGAACAAACACCATCATGATGTGAAATTAAATTAGGGTATTGAATGCTATATAGAGCATCTGTCTCAAACAGTGTGGACATTTCTGGAAGGTATACTGCCAAGATAAGAGAACTGATCCACAGCATTCTTTGTCATTTACTGTAAATCATCCATCCACATATAAATAATATTGTCCTGGCTGATGGTGGACCTGTATTTTCTTGGTGTTAATTGTTAAGCCAAAATTAGTACAAGCAGCAGAGAATTAATCCAGACTTTGTTGCATCTCAGCTTTGGAGGCAGCATTCAGTGCATACAATCATCAGCAAACAAAAAAATCATGCACCAATACTCCCTCCACTTTAAGTTTGGCTTATAGCCATTTCAAGTTCAAGAACTTATTCAGGGGATGAACAAAGCCATGTGTATAGAAAAAAGAGAAAAAAATCAGGCTTTTAAGAAAGGAAAAACTGGCAAGATTGCTTTCTGTAGCTGTGTTCTATTTGTAATTTGCTTGCAGAATTTTAAAGCTGAACTTTGTAGATATAACTCGACTCCTCATGGTTTTATGAGTACTTGAACTCTGAACAGATGTTTGAGCTGATGATTATGATTGACAGCTCATGGTGGTAGAGGACAACTGAAAAGAACTCAGGAATGGAGTTTAATTCCCAAGGCTAAATCTTAAAGCAAACCTTTCATTTGGGTAATGGCAACAGAGGTGACCAGTGTCAAATCCTAAGAGGCTAGCACTTGGCCAGGAGTTTGCTGTAGAAGATAATTGACTTTAAAGTATCAAAAATCTAATGATAATAATTCAGGAGAAGTAGCAGTAGTTTCCATGAAAACAAGTGCATCAAATGTTCTCTCTTTGCCCTGTAGCAAGGCAATAGCTTGTCATTCAATTAATGGTAAAGGGCCATGTGCTGCTCAATTGCTTAGAAACCCTGTGTGATGGAGCAAACAAGTTGGTCATTTACAGACACAGAATTTGACTTTCTTGTTCCTCACACCTTCATCCTGTTTTCATAAATTCACACAAAAATTAGAGCCAGAATTAACCTAGGAGATTATATTGTTCATCTTTAAAAATGAAAAAAAAATGGGATATTTTAAGAGTGTTTAGCTTTACACAGTACCTAGCATGTACTATATAAATGTTAGTTATTGTTATTATTATTTTATCATCATCATCTTTTATCCAAAGCCATGAAGTTTTGTGTTAGAATACTTAAGTTCTAGTCCCAAATGGTTGCTGAATTCTAATCCAAAGGTTCTTAATAGAGTACTTGGCCTGACTCAGTCATTAACTAATTGTGTGATCCTTTCTCAAATGCCTAAACTTCTTTGCACCCCAGCTTCTTCTTTAGTAAAATGGAGAATAACAAAATCTAATTTATTTAATGGGATTTTTTATGATCAAATAAGTTAGCAAAAGCATCAACCAATTTACAAAATTTACAATTACAAATCTAAAGTTCTAGATTAGTATGATTATTATTTTAATAACAGTGCTAGTTTTGCCAATAATAAATAATAATAATAAATAATAAATGGCTAAACTAAGAGGGAGAATAGTGACTCTGTAACCAGAGAACTTGGATGGGAGCTGAGAAATCTTCATTGATTTCATTGGAGAAAAATAGCATTTGTATTAATTCATTTCTGCTTTCCTCTTTCCTTTGATTTCTTCTTTATTTCACTTGATCTCCTATCAAAGTGCATCTTTTTTTACAGGTAGGAGGAAAGTGATGTTGAAATTCTTCATTTGATTGTAGGATATTTAAAAAAAATAGGTTAGCAATAATAGGAATATGATAGAAACTGATAAAAATAATGATTTGGGGGCAAATAAAGGATTATCAGTTTTGTGTCATGTCACTAAGAAATCTGAGTTGATTCACAGAATAATTAAATTCATAAGAGAACAAAACTCTATGGAACCACATTTTGCAACTCTGCAATGGAAGTCTTGAAGGATAACAGATTGATAGGAACTATCTCACTACCTAGCATATTCATGAGATATTAGAGTTGGAAGCCATTGTAGAGGTCTCTATCCCATCATTGTGCAGATAAGGAAATAAAATCTGATGGGTTAAGTTACTTGTTAACGTTTGTATGACTACTTATTAGCAAAAATAAAAATAGAAGTCAGGGATATAACTTCTACACTAGTGCTCTTTCCATTCATAGGAGGACAATTGAATTTGGAATTATAAGACCCAGGTCTCAACCTAGCTTTGCCTCTTATTAGGTAGGACTTTAAGAAGGCCTTATCTCTCTCATTTCTATTTTCTCATCTATAAAATGGAAGCAATATTTCCTGCCCTATCAAACAGGGTTCTTTTGAAACCCAAATGAAATAACTGTAAGAATGAAATTAAAAGGTCAACTATGTCTGGCTAGTTTCATCCTAAAACAATCCTTCCATAATTAGCAAAAACAAAAGAAAGATTCCAATCCAATGTCTTTAGGATAAAGCTGAGGATTACACATTGATGCATATCATCAAACATAAAGGAACTGTGAATGATTTTTTCTTGTTGATAATTAAGTTATTCCTTGCATCTCTAAAAGTAGCAGCTAGGTTCAAAGTAGTATAGGAAGAAGGAACAATTGGATTGTATAGAAAGATAATTCAACTTGATTATATCAAGGACATTTACACAACCTTTTATTGAGTTACTCCCTCATTTTGCTTTAAGAAATCATTCCATATCTTTGATCTGGCAAAAAAAATGGAGAGAGAAGGTATTAAGATAAATGGATAGTCCTTAAATCATGTCACATTTTCAGACTGCAGTTGCATCTTTGCTGAGACCTATGCAAAAAAAAAAAAATGTATCAACAGTGACAAGCCCAGAAATCAGGGCAATATGCAAAATAGGGTCTTATATGATATTAATGTGTAAGAGAGACAAGCCTCAGGGATGGAAAGAGGTCTAGATTACATTTTTTTAAATCTACATAATGAATGCCACTTCAGACCAAGAGCCTAAGAAACAGAGAAGAAAAAACTCACATTATGCTAGGGAAATCTTAAGATAAGAGTGTACAGAAAATCATTCTGTGTGAAAATGACAAACATTATTTTAGTGACTGATAGGAATTGCCACTCCTTGGGCAGTCATTGCTAACGAATAGCAATATATTGTTTCAGAAATTACTGGGGTGGAAGTTGAGGAAGGGGTTGGGAAATAGTCCATACAAAGAGACAAGAAGATGAGTTTAATCTGAGTCTTTTACTATTTATGTGACCTATGAAACATTTAGCTATTTCAGCCTTTGTTTATTATGTTGGTTTGTTTTTTCCCAGATTTAATTTGCTTACCTTTAAAGTAAGGGAGTTGAACTAGATGATTTTAAGGTTTCTTCCTGCTAAATCTTAGATTTGGGGATTGGGATAGTGAAGAAATGCAAGTCAAGGGTAATTTAAGGGAAAAGGGGAAAGGAAATTGGGGAAGGAGGGAAGCTGGAATTTTTTTTTATATCAATCTAGCAGAATTCCCTGCACCCTTATTCAGGCTGTCCTCTACTGATGTAGGAAGGTAGTGAGAGAGGATGGAGGAAGCAGCCATCCCAGGCCTCTCTTCAATATTTACAGGCCCTTCAGCCCCAATAACTCAGTATCTTGTTAGTCCCAGCCCTCCAAACTACTTCTAGTTCTGTTCTATATTGTTGCAGATCAAACAACTACCTTCCCTCTCCTAGTCAATTGTAACCTGGACTCCACTCTTAAGTCCCTCAGCCCTGATTATGCATTATTTTGTAGGGTCCCGACCTCTACTCAATTTCTTTCTTCTCCTCCATGTCACTGCAAATAAACCATAACCCATCCATCTCCCTTTTATATGTTGTCTCTTCCTGTTAAAATGTAAGCTATTTAGAATAAAAATTAATTTCTTTTCTTGAATTTTTATTATTAGCTCTTAGCACAGGCCTGACAACATAAATACTTAATAAATGTTTTAAGTTTCTATCTATACAAGGCACCAATGTAACACATACATTCCTAAAAGACCTTGCAATGCCAGAAGCTTGGGATAATACATCAAGCATAAGGATAATGCAATTCTTTGTTTAACTAAGGATATACATACCCCATGAACTTATGGACATGTCATAAGAAGTAAAGACAATCTGTAGCAATTGAGAGTCCATTTTCTTAGGTAAAAATTATTAGAGCACCTTTATGAATCAGCTTTTAAAAATAGAGGATTAGGGAATATAGGGTTAAAGTTAAAAATGACAACAATGAAATTAAAAGTAAGGCAGTGTGAACAATACTCTGGAATTATTCAATGGATAAAATGGAATTTTAACTGTGTATGGTAGGGCAATGGATAATCCATTACAACTTTGAACACTGGGAAGACAACATGTACCATGGAAACAATTCTGGATTTGGAATTAGTGGACCTCCATTGAACTCTCAACCTGTTATTTGTTACGCAATTTTGTGCATTTTCTTACTTTTCTAACTGTTGGTTTTCTCATCTGTCAAATGAAGGAGCTAGAGCAGGTGTGCTGTAAGTTGTCTTTCAGTTCTAAATCTATAATTCCATGATTCTTGTTTAACTGGTTTAAAGAAGAACCAGAGCTTTATTTTTCTAATTTATTTTTTTTTATTTTTTATTAATTTTATAATTATAACTTTTTTGACAGTACATATGCATAGGTTATTTTTTTTTACAACATTATCCCTTGTACTCCTTCTGTTCTGAATTATCCCCTCCTTCCCTCCACCCCTTCCCCTAGATAGCAGGCATTCCTATACATATGAACTATGTTATAGTATATCCTAGGTACAATATATATGTGCAGAACCGAATTTTGCTGTTATTGCTGCAAAGGAAGAATTGCATTCGGAAGGTAAAAATAACCTGGGGAGAAAAACAAAAAATGCTAACAGTTTACACTCATTTCCCAGTGTTCCTTTTCTGGGTGTAGCTGATTCTGTCCATTATTGATCAATTGGAATTGGATTAGCTCTTCTCTATGATGAAGATGTCCACTTCCATCAAAATTCATCCTCATACAGTATCATTGTTGAAGTGTATAATGATCTCCTAGTTCTGCTCCTTTCACTCAGCATCAGTTGATGTAAGTCTCTCCAAGCCTCTCTGTATTCATCCTGTTGGTCATTTCTTACAGAACAATAATATTCCATAACCTTCATATACCATAATTTATTCAGACATTCTCCAATTGATGGACATCCATTCATCTTCCAGTTTCTAGCCACTACAAAAAGAGCTGCCACAAACATTTTGGCACATACAGGTCCCTTTATCTTTTTTAGTATTTCCTTGGGATATAAGCGCAGTAGTAGCACTGCTGGGTCAAAGGGTATGAACAGTTTGATAACTTTTTGGGCATAGTTCCAGATTGCTCTCCAGAATAATTGGATTCTTTCACAACTCCACCAGCAATGTATCAGTGTCCCAGTTTCCCCACATCCCCTCCAACATTCATCGTTATTTGTTCCTGTCATTTTAGCCAATCTGACAGGTGTGTAATGATACCTCACAGTTGTCTTAATTTGCATTTCTCTGATCAATAGTGTTTTGGAACACTTTCATATGAGTGGAAATAGTTTTAAATTCATCATCTGAAAATTGTCTATTCATATCCTTTGACCATTTATCAATTGGAGAATGGCTTGATTTCTTATAAATTAGAGTCAACTCTCTGTATATTTTGGAGATGAGGCCTTTGTCAGAACCTTTAACTATAAAAATGTTTCCCAATTTGTTACTTCCCTTCTAATCTTGCATGATTAGTTTTGTTTGTATACAAAAGCTTTTTAATTTGATGTAATCAAAATGTTCTATTTTGTGATCAATAATGATCTCTAGTTCTCCTTTGGTCACAAATTCCTTCCTCCTCCACAAGTCTGAGAGGTAAACTATCCTATGTTCCTCTAATTTATTTATGATTTCGTTCTTTATGCCTAAATCATGGACTCATTTTGATCTTATCTTAGTATGTGGCGTTAAATGTGGGTCCATGCCTAGTTTCTGCCATATTAATTTCCAGTTTTCCCAGCAGTTTTTGTCAAATAATGAATTCTTATCCCAAAAGTTGGGATCTTTGGGTTTGTCACACACTAGATTGCTATTTTATTCACTATCTTGCTCTGTGAACCTAACTTATTGCACTGATCAACTAGTCTATTTCTTAGCCAATACCAAATGGTTTTGGTGACTGCTGCTTTATAATATAGTTCTAGATCAGGTACAGCTAGGCCACCTTCATTTGATTTTTTTTTCATTACTTCCCTTGAAATTCTCCATCTTTTGTTCTTCCATATGAAATTTGTTGTTATTTTTTCTAGGTCATTAAAATAGTTTCTTGGGAGTCTGATTGGTATAGCACTAAATAAATAGATTAGTTTAGGGAGTATTGTCATCTTGATTATATTCGCTCAGCCTATCCAAGAGCACTGAATGCCTTTCCAATTATTTAATTCTGACTTTATTTTTGTGGCAAGTGTTTCATAATTTTGCTCATATAATTCCTAACTTTCCTTTGGTAGATATATTCCCAAATATTTTATACTATCGACCGTTATTTTGAATGGAATTTCTCTTTGTATCTCTTGCTGTTGGATTGTGTTGGTAATGTATAAAAATGCTGAGGATTTATGTGGATTTATTTTGTATCCTGCAACTTTGATGAAGTTTTGAATTATTTCTAATAGCTTTTTAGCAGAGTCTTTGGGGTTCTCTAAGTATACCATCATGTCATCTGCAAAAAGTGATAGTTTAATTTCCTCATTTCCTACTCTAATTCCTTGAATCTCTTTCTCGGCTCTTATTGCCGAGGCTAGCGTTTCTAGTACTATATTGAATAGTAATGGTGATAGTGGGCAATCTTGTTTCCCTCCTGATCTTACTGGGAAAGGTTGCAGTTTATCGTCATTACATATGATGTTTACTGATGGTTTTAAATATATGCTCCTTATTATTTTAAGGAATAGTCCATTTATTCCTATACTCTCAAGTGTTTTTAGTAGGAATGGATGTTGTATGTTATCAAATGCTTTTTCTGCATCTATTGAGATGATCATATGGTTTTTGTTAATTTGGTTATTGGTATAGTCAATTGCTAATAGTTTTCCTAATATTGAATCAGACCTGCATTCCTGGTATAAATCCCACTTGGTCATATTATATTATCCTGGGGATGATTTTCTGTAGTATTTTTGCTAATATTTTATTTAAAATTTTAGCATCAATATTCATTAGGGAGATTGGCCTATAATTTTGTTTCTCTGTTTTCAGCCTACCTGGTTTAGGAATCAGTACCATGTCTGTGTCATAAAAGGAATTTGGTAGGACTCCTTCAATCCCTATTTTTTCAAATAGTTTATGTAGCATTGGAGTTAGTTTTTCTTTAAATGTTTGGTAGAGTTCACATGTAAATCCATCAGGTCCTGGAGATTTTTTTCTTAGGCAGTTGGTTAATAGCTTGTTTTATTTCTTTTTCTGAAATGGGATTATTTAGACTATTTTTTTTTCTGTTAATCTGGGCAAGCTATATTTTTGAAGATATTCTTCCATTTCATTTAAGTTATAGAATTTATTGGCATAAAGTTGAGCAAAGTAGCTCCTAACTATTATTCTAATTTCTCTTCATTAGTGGTGAGTTCTCCCTTTTCATTTTTAAGACTAACAATTTGCTTCTCCTCTTTCCTTTTTTAAATCAGATTTACTAAGGGTTTGTCTATTTGGTTGGTTTTTTCATAGAACTAACTCTTAGTTTTATTAATTAATTCAATAATTTTTTTACTTTCAATTTTATTAATCTCACCTTTTATTTTTAGAATTTCAAGTTTTGTGTTTGCCTGGGGGTTTTTAATTTATTCCTTTTCTAGCATTTTTAGTTGTAAGCCCAATTCGTTGACCTTCTCTTTCTCTATTTCATGCAAGTAGGCCTGTAGAGATATAAAACTTCCCCTTATTACTGCTTTGGCTGTATCCCACATATTTTGGTATGATGTCTCATTATTGTCATTTTCTTGGGTGAAGTTATTAATTATGTCTATGATTTGCTGTTTTACCCAATCATTCTTTAGTATGAGATTATTTAGTTTCCAATTATTTTTGTTCTATTTTCCCCTAGTTTTTTATTAAATGTAATTTTCATTGCATTGTGGTCTGGAAAGGATGCATTTAGTATTTCTGCCTTACTGCATCTGATTTTGAGGATTTTATGTCCTAGTATATGATCAGTTTTTGTATAGATTCCATGAACTGTTGCAAAGAAAGTATACTCCTTTCTGTCTCCATTTGGCTTTTGCCAAAGATCTATCTATATCAAACTTTTCTAGTATTCTATTTACCTCTTTGACTTCTTTCTCATTTATTTTGTGGTTTGATTTATCTAATTCTGAGAGTGCAACGTTGAGATCTCCCACTATTATAGTTTTTCTGTCTATTTATTTCTTTTTGCAGCTCTCTTAATTTCTCTTTTAAGAATTTAGATGCTGCATTACTTGGTGCGTATATATTTAATATTGATACTGCTTCATTATCTATGCTACCCTTTAGCAGGATATAATGACCTTCCTTATCTCTTTTAATTAGATCAATTTTTGTTTTTGCTTGATTTGAGATGAGGATGGCTACCCCTGCTTTTTTGGCTTCACCTGAAGCATAGTAGATTCTGCTCCACCCTTTTACTTTTATTCTGAATGTATCATCCTGTTTCAGGTGTGTTTCCTGTAAACAACATATAGTAGGATTCTGGCTTTTAATCCAGTCTGCTAACTGCTTCCTCTTGATGGGGGAGTTTACGCCATTCACATTTATGGTTAGAATGACTAATTATATATTGCTTGCCATCCTGTTAACCCCTGCTTATGCTTTTCTCCTTTCCTTCCCTCTTATCCCCCTCCCCAGTATTAAACTTGTGAGCACCACTTGTTTTTCACAGCCCTCCCTTTTTAGTATCTCTCCCCTACATTAAAGTTCCTCCCCCTATTTTACCCTTTTTCCTCACAATTTCTCTATTCCCTTCCTCTTAGCTTACTCCTTCCCTCCCACTTTCAATGAAGTAGAAGAATTTTCACCATAAATCAAATATGTCTATTGATACACACAATGTTCATCTCCCTCCTTTCTTTCTCTCAGTTATAATAGGTTACCTTTGCCTCTTCATGAGATGTAGTACCACCACTTTACCCTTTTTTATGATATAATTTCCTTTCCATCTCTAGTTTCTAGGACAAATTATACATGTGTTCTTTACATATCTTTGTGGCAGAAATATAGTTCTTAAGATTTCTTTTTACCATTTTAGAAATCTTTTGAGTTCTGTATTTGAAGATCAAACATTTTGTGTAGATCTGTTTTTTTTTTTTTTATCAAGAATAGATGGAATTCATTTATTTTGTTAAATGTCCATCTTCTTCCCTGGAAAAGGATACTCATTTTTTCTGGGTAAGTTATTCTTGGCTGCATACTAAGTTTCTTAGCCTTTTGGAATATCATATTCCAGGCCCTTCATTCCTTTAATGTGGACGCTGCTATATCCTGGGTTATCTTTATCGTGGCTCCTCCATATCTGAATTGCTTTTTTCTAGCAGTTTCCAATATTTTTTCCTTCGTCTGATGGTTCTTGAACTTGGCCAATATATTTCTTGGAGTTTTGATTTTAGGGTCCCTTTCAGTAGGTGATCAATGAATTTTTTCAATGTCTATTTTACCTTCTGTTTCCAAAATGTCTGGGTAGTTCTCTTTGATAATTTCCTGGATAATAGTGTCCAGGCTCTTTTTTTCCTCACATTTTTCAGGGAGTCCATTTATTCTTAAATTGTCTCTCCTGGGGATGTGGGAAAATTGGGACACTGATGCATTGTTAGTGGAGTTGTGAAAGAATCCAACTGTTCTGGAGAGCAATCTGGACTTATGCCCAAAAAGTTATCAAACTGTTCATACCCTTTGACCCAGCAATGCTACTACTGCGCTTATATCCCAAGGAAATACTAAAAAAGATAAAGGGACCTGTATGTGCCAAAATGTTTGTGGCATCCCTTTTTGTAGTGGCTAGAAACTGGAAAATGAATGGATGTCCATCAATTGGAGAATGGTTGGGTAAATTATGGTATATGAATGTTATGAAATATTATTGTTCTGTAAGAAATGACCAACAGGATGAAAACAGAGAGGCTTGGAGAGACTTACATCAACTGATGTTGAGGGAAACAAGCAGAATTAGGAGATCATTATACACTTCAACAATGATACAGTATGAGGATGAATTCTGATGGAAGTGCATATCTTCAACATAGAGAAGAGCTAATCCAATTCCAATTGATCAATGATGGACAGAATCAGCTATACCCAGAGAAGGAACACTGGGAAATGAGTGTAAACTTTTAGCATTATTTTTGTTTTTCTCCCCAGATTATTGTTACCTTCTGAATCCAATTCTTCCTTTGCAACAACAACAACAACAACAACAAAATTCAGTTCTGCACTTATATATTGTATCTAGGATATATTATAACACTTATATATTGTATCTAGGATATATTATAACATATTTAATATGTATGGGAATGCCTGGACGAAGGGGGTGGACGAAGGAGGGGAAAAATTCAGAACAGAAGGAGTACAAGGGATAATGTTGTAAAAAATTACATATACATATATACTGTCAAAAATGCTATAATTATAAAGTTAATTTAAAAAAATAAAAATTTTCTCTCCTGGATCTGTTTTCCAGGTCTGTTGTTTTTCCAATAAGGTACTTGACATCCTTTTCAATTGTTTCGTTTTTCTGGTTTTGCTTGACTATTTCTTGGTTTCTCCTTGAGTCATTCATTTCTAATTGTTCGAGTCTAATTTTCAATGATGTATTTTCTTCACTCACTTTTTTATATCTTTTTGTAATTGTTCAATTGAGTTTTTAAATGAGTTTTTTTCTTCTATGGAATCTTTTTCCATTTCATCCATTATATTTTTTAGAGAGCTGTTTTCTTTTTCCAACTCACTAATTTTATTTCTCAATGATTTGATTTCTTTATCCACTCTGTCTTTAAATGCCTGGGATGACTTCTCCAGACTCTCTTGCCAAGCTTCCCTTTCCTTTTCCCATTATTCTTCTAGCTCTCTTGTGAGAGCCTTTTTGATTTCCTCTATGAAAGTCTTATTTATTGAGGAGCAGCTCATATCCCCCTTAGGGGATTCCTCTGGAGACAATCTGCTTTTAGTCTCCTCAGGGTTTGAAGTCTGCTCTCTCCATACAGAAGCTGTCAATGGTTAGAGCCCTTTTAAATTTTTGTTCATTTTGTCAGAGCAGGAATGGAAGAAAACAAATTGACAAGAGAAACAATTGGTCTGTTTTGGGGAAGGATGGGGCTGGATTATGTTACCAAGCTTCCTCTACAGACTGCAGGAGACAGCAGCGAGGAATTAGCAGGACAGTAATGGCTGCACTGTTTCTGGGCTCTGAGGTTCTAAGAACGTGCTGAGTCACTCTGGGTAGAGGTGGGGGTGGCCCGGTCCCAGGAGCTGCTAGCTTTTGGGGTTTTATTCTTCCCCTCTGGTGTTTACACTGGGTCCCAGGAGATGCTAGCTTTTGGGGTTTTATTCTTCACCTAAGGTGTTTACACCTTCTCTGCTGCTCTGGGCTTGCTGCCAAGATGGAACATCCACACTGGGGTAAAAGTCTTTTCACAGAAACAGAAGAGATCGCGCCCCGCCCCCCTCTGGTCTGAGCTGTGTGAGCTGCCTGTCTTGCTCTCTCTGCCTGCCCTCGGTCTGCGCCCAGTCTGTTCGTCCCCTCCCCCAAGCAAACACAGACTTTCTCTGGCGAATTTCAAGGATGTTTTCCGTTGGTGATTATTTGTGGGTTTCTTTTCCCGTCAAGCATTAATTCTGAGGCTTATCATGAGATAAGTTCTGAGAGAAAACACGGAGCTCAAGCAGATGTCTGCCTCCTCGCTGCCATCTTGGCTGGAAGTATCCTATTTTTCTAATTTAAATACAAAATAGAAAAAGAAAAATAGAAAAAAGTAAGAAATTTTGTCATGTGTACAACAGAATGAGGATTCAAAATTTACATTTCACAAAAGTATATATAATAATAGAAGACACTGTATTCAAAACACTTCATATTTTTTTGCTTCCTTGCAGATTTTCTTTTTTCCTCTACTGTGCATGTTTTGCTTTATTCAGAGCTTTATTTCTTAAAGAGATGAATACTCTATAAGTACAAAGCCAAGGCACTATGTTACAGTTACTTATGAAAAGCAACCAATGGAAGCAGCTGTTTTTAGCCTCAGGGTATTCCTAAAGGGGCTGATCATCAATATGCTCAATAGTGTGTCTACAAAAAATGAGAAAAAATTTCATGTCTGTCTTATGGAAACCAATCCCCCTATTTGGGGAGCAATTCCTTATCCATCACCATGCTAGACTGTTTAATTTAATCAATTTAATGGAGGAGAGTTACAGTGTGAAAGATAAGAACAGGAAAACCATGTGTCTTCCTCATGATCTATAATGTGAGTGTTCTACTAATGATAGTTGAGCATTGTGGGATTTACCATTCTAAGAAAAAATCAATATTTGTATCATTTTAAAAGCTCCATGTGTATAGCAGTCGATACAATTGATGCATCAGTGAAAATTGACAGGCTATCTCCAAGGCTAAGGGCAGGTTTTGCTTTCTGTCATATGTTTATATTTAATATTCCCTTCGTCTGCCACCATCATTACTATCATCACCATCACAACTATGTGGGTTAAGTTTGCTTAGTTTCTTTCCTTCCTAGGAAATAAAATTATCTCCTGGACTTGATTGACTCAGGGGGCTAACATCTTGTGACTTCTGGCTTTATTCTCTTGCTTCCTGCTCACCTGAGTGGAGTCAGGGCAGCAAGATGGCTCAAGGGATAAAGTACCAGGGCTGAAGTCAGGAATGCTCATCATCCTAAGTTAAAATCAAGCCTCAAAGATGTACTAGTTATGTAACCCTGGGTAGGTCTCTTTACTCATTTGTCTGTTTCTTCATCTCTATAATGAGCTGGAGAAGGAAATGGCCAACCTACTCAAGTCATTTTTGCCAAGAAAACCCCAACTGGGTCACAGAAGAGTATGACAAAACTGAAAAATGACTAAACAAGTATAATCAAGGCTCTTCAAACTTGGAGGATATCTTAAGGCTGCGCTATGACAACCAACTCTTCCTCTACCTACTCAAATGTCGTTGTTGAATTCCCTTTTGTTTTGTTGTTTGTTGTTTTTCAGTTTCAGACTCTGACCCCATCTGGTGTTTTCTTGGCAGAGACATGGGAGTAGTCTGCTATTTCTTTCTCTATCTCATTCTATAGTCGAGGGATTGAGGTGAACCAGGTAAAGTGGCTTGCCCAGGTTTACATAGCTAGTAAATGTCTGAGGCTAGATTTGAATGCATGAAGATTCCTATTCCAGTGCCCTATCTACCATGATGTCCAGCTGCCCTACCTGTCCTTTTTATGGCTAAGTTACCAAATTTGTGTTCCAATGTTGAATAACCTAGAATATTTCATTTTGTTCTAACAATGAATCTAAAGTAACAGGTGACTGACCAGAATCAGCATTCCCTGGTATCTAATTATATTTTCTAAATCCAAACCCAGATTCATAGTCCTTGGATATTCTGGATTGTAATCCTGGAACCACACAGGAATGCCCTTTTAGTTCTGGGCAGTGACTAATTTTTAATTCTTTGAAAATAAGTAATTCGCATGATGGTCTTTTTATAGTCATTCTCGGTTAAACAGAATATTAATTAACGAACCTCAGTCATTCTGGATAGATGAAATTTATAAAGTATTTGGATTTGTAAAGTAATTATTGTGTAAGACCTAACAATCCAAAACATTTTCCTTAAAAACAGCCACCATCACCACCACCACAAAACATAAAACAAAACAAAACAGATTAGATGTAACTGTCACAAATAGTTCATGGTTTACATTGTGGCTGGCTCATGACCTATCAGCTCCTTTCTGTGGTTGCATCAGTCCCTCTATTTTAAATATCTGGTCTTTGTTTAATTCCTTCTGGGTACTTCAGTTCAGCAAGAGAGATAGACTTGCAGGCTTTTAGCCTACCAAGGCTGAATCAGGATGTGATGATTGTTTCCCAGGAAACACATCTATTCCAAACATTTTCTATAAATCCACTCCAGGTATATTCTGAAAGATTTTGGTAGATTCAGAGCTAGAAAGGAACCTTGGGAATAATCTGGTACAACTCTTTTATTCTGTAGATAAAGAACCTAAAATCCCAACAATTGTATTGGCTTGTCCACAATAATACAGATAGTATGTAGCAGTGACATCTGGACCTAAATTCACATCCTCTGGATACAAATCCATGGCTCTTGACCTCTCTCCCCCCTCAAACTTCCCTCCTCAAATCTTACTGCCTTTCATATTCAAGGTCTCTTGTATGAAGTAAGTGGAATATCCATCCAATAACAGCTCAGTTTGTGGGATTGTTCTCTTTACACAAGCATAGTTGCCATGTGGCTTTGCTTCTGGAGGAAAATTAAGAGGATGAGCCTTGAGAAAATACTGCTATCGGTAATTTGGTGCAGATGAAGTGGCTGCCAAGATAAAAACACTGCCTGGAAGTAATAATTGGAGGGTCAGGCAAAAATAACTGTTCACACTGTGTTCTTATAAGATATCCAAAAATAATTGGTAGTTACGGAGAAACTGGGCTAAAGGTAATAACTGAAAGGAATGAATCTTGATTTTACTCAATGATTGTTGAGCTCAGTTATCCCCTGTCTTATCCATATGATGATTTTGTGGCAAATTGTTAAAAAGATAAAATAGCCAAAAGAAGCTTATTGTTTTAGAGAGAGAAAGACAAGTGAATTTATAAGATAAAGAATGGGTATATTTCTTTTATTAACCAGGGCATTTTCTTTTCTCAAAGACATGAACTCACAAAGCAGAAATGGGATGATGAGGTAGGCATAGCACAAAAGGCTAAAGAAATTTATAGCTAAATATGACATGTTGCAACATCTCAGTTATTTTCATTATTTCTGAAATTAACTTATGTATTTCAGGAAAGAACATGCTTTAAATTGCTGCTGTCGTGGATACCAAAAACACCCTTTTAAAATGAATCTCATGCTAAAAGGGACAAAAGAGATGAACAATTCCAAGATAACAAATAGATTGAAGACATAGATACAGGCTGGAACTTTCTTTAGCAGAGTCTTCAATTAGAAACAGTGTGTGGGTGAAGGGTGGGAAGGGATACAGCTGATGAAACCAAACATGCTTCAACGACACTCACCATGAAAACTGTATTCTCACCTCCTATAGAGCCAGTGAATCAAAGGTTCATAAGATTCCAATGAATTTCTGAGGCAGTAGGTGGCCCAAGTTCCTCCATCCAGCTGCCTTTTCATGTGAGAGAGAAAGCTGACATCACTGTCACTCATCCAAGTTTAAATTTACTCTTTAATTTTCACTCACTTTTCTGATTTTTTTTCTTTTTTCTAGGTTCTGCCTCCTACAGAGATGAACCTTTATTGCTATTCACACATTCAGGTTATATTATTTTTCCCCTCTTAGAGAAAGATCATTTTTTAAAAAGTATACCTCATAGCTATACTCTTCAAAGAATGAAATATTTTTTATTTATGGACCACATCTGCATAGATGTTTTGAATAAGCCATTTAATTGGATCTTCACAATAACCCTGTACAGCCTCATATTATTATTATTCCCATTTCATAGTTGAGGAAAGTAAAACTGACTAAGGTTTAGAGACACACCTAAAGTCATACAGCTAGTATCTGAGGTAAGATTTCAAATTCAGGTCTTCCTGACACCTGAGTTAGATAGTCCAGAACTCTATCCACTGTGTAACCTATTTGCCTATAAAACAAAATCAGTATATTTATCCACATTTAATTTTCATTGAATGGTCCAGGTAAATGAAACTTCTGCCTTGACTATCATTTTTTCCTAGAACCTTATGTAAATATAGTTGGCCTCCAAACCTGAGAGTTTGGGGAATATCACTTTTTTATTTGTATACTCAACCCTTAGCACAGTGCTTTTTTCTACAAAGTAAGCATTTAACAAATATTTCCTTCCTTCTTTCCAAAAAATGAATCTCAAGCTACCCATTTGGCAATATATCCAATGATTCACAACCTGCATCAGTAGAAATGTATTCTATACATTCACCTGGTAATCCTAACAGGTTAGTGGTTGGCTCAGCCTCTAAAATGATTGCCTAGTAAAAAAGCAAGGAAGACAAACTCTTATCAGTGAAGACCCACCCCCACACTTTTATCTTTGTCTATAAAATAAAGCTGCAAAATAGTTTGTCCTTCTTTGGGCAGACAAAATGATTGCTGGTATAAGAAGCACAGAACAAGAGCTACCTATTCTTGTCCTAACAAGCCGAGAGGGGAGATAATGGATTTCAGTATCTAGATGCATTCTGTCTTTCTGAACAGAAATTAGGGATCAGAAACTTTCTATGGATGTTCAAGAGTTCTTGAAATCAAGAATTACTGAGTTTGAATATCTGGATGCTAGATCTTCTAGAGACAAATATTCTTGGTAGCATGCCTCTGGTAGGCTGTACTAGAACATAAATATGCAAAAGTCATTTCTAGGATGAGAAAGAAACCTGATTCTTGCTAACCATATTATAGCTGTGAGTTGTTGGTATAAATCAGAAGTGAATGGGGAATATTTTTTCATAGTTTCCCAAAAAAGGAGTTTAACAAGGTATTTTATTGCTTTTGGTTTCTCTTTGTGTTCATGTTCCTGTAAGTCCTTTGCATGTTTAGCATTTTCTGAGATAAGTACAACAAAGATGACTAAATATCCATTACTGATATTATATACCAATTACTTATATTAGAAGTGAGTGCCTTAACCCACTTTTGTGGAAATCCAAACACAGGCCAATTTTGGTTCATTTCCATTTTGCAGGCATGATCCTTAATTGACTCCAGGTAGGATAAAAAATCCAAAGAGATAATCATTGGAACAATGCCTGGGATCAGTCCTGGTCCATAAAATTTTTAGTCTTTTAGAGGGCTCTCAGTTACAAATTACATTATCTTTCTTAGTAACTAATTATTCACTCACTTCCAATTACAAGTGAAAATTTAGTCACTATCAAAGCCAACATCTTGTCCTGATGACACCATTGGGCTTACTAAAACAAATAGCATATATTTGAAGGTTTGTATGATAGGGGAAACATTTTGACTCTCTAGTGGCAAATATTTAGAAATTCTCTCTGTGTTCCTTATTGGGAATAAAGATGTATGTCAAGGCACAGATTCACTTGTTTCATTGCCTATGCAAATATGCAAGTATCCCAAGTTAATGGAAATTTCCCACTACATTCAGAAATACTGTGCTAAGCACTTTACATATGTTATCTAATTTAATCCTCATAATAACTTTGTAAGGTGGATGTTATTGTTGCCCCCATTTTATAGCTGAGGAAACTGAGCCTGGCAGAGATTAAGTAATTTATTCAGGATCACACAGTCTTTATCTAAGGCTTGTTTTGAGGTCAGCTCTTTGTGAATTTGAAATTACTATTCTATATTCTATACACTACTCCATCTAGCAACTTCTATAGAATGATTAGAAGGGCATCATCACTCTTTTGAGGACATAAATAATAAATATGAAGTCATTCTCAACAATGCATTGCTTTGATAGTATTTGTTTACTTTAAGAAAAGAATTATTCTATTATTGTGACTTGGGTGATTGAACTTCAAAATGGTATCTCTTTCCTCTCCATTATAAAGTACATCTGATGACCTACTATATATAGTACCATTTAAAACACTAAGCATTTGGCTTTTTTTTTTCCAAGAGAAAAATGTAAGCCTTTTCTGGAGGTTTAAGCAAACTTGTTTAAAAAAAAAAACCCTTATTTCAAGCCACATTCATCTAGTACTTTTCATATAAATGCTACCAGCTGCCAAGTAATTTAAAGAAAAGCAGACACATAAAGCAAGAAAACAGTGTCAGCAAGTTAACCATGGGTGATCATAAAGGTGGCAGAGAGATATAGTGGAATAAAGCAAATGAAGACAAGAGAATTTGAAACCTTGGATACATATGGATTTCTTTAAAATGGTTCTCTAATAAAATCCACAGGCAATAAGGAGAGAACAAATTCTTCTTTTCTAATCGCCCCTATTATATTATTCTAGGAGAATGAAATCATTCCATACCTAAAAATCATATAATTTCATGCTGATATATCAAGATGGACATAATCATTAAAGAATAAAAAGAAGCCTGGCAACTAGAAATATAAGAAAGGAACAAAGTGTTAATACTGGGTACTGTTCTAATTTTACACAGTCTGACCTATGAAGAAATGGGATTATTTACCCTGGGGAAGAGAAATTTGAAGGGTTATTTAACAATGACTGTGGTTCAGGGGATGGTGGCTGGTTATTTCTGTCTTTACTGGGAACAGAACAAGGAGAAATTGTACAATGAATGATTGCCAGTGAATTTGTCCTTGTAGCCTATGTGAATCAATGAGTTGTCAAACTCAGAAATGGATGATGAAGGGAGGGAGAAAGGGAGAATACAGGCTTGCTTAGAGTATGGACTGGTAGAAATCTCTTCAAAAGAAGACGATGAGTTTTGCTTTCAGTGGAAGAACGAACTGAAAGGTAAATTTCAGGAATGGCTGGCTCACTTATCCCTCATCTTACCCACCTGTTTGTTGATGCCTGAAATTCTTTTCATAAAATAAAAATGGTTTCATTCTATCATAGGAAATCATATTTAAATGTGCACACACCTGTTGAGAGAGGACATTGATTACAATTCACACTAACATACCCATGGCTAATAGTTTTTCTACAGCTATGATAACAATAAGTAGCACTGTATATTCTTTATGATGTGTAAAGTGCTTTATAAATAATATTTTGCTTTATTCTCACAACAATCTTGAGGATAATTATCCCCATTATAGAAATTGAAAAAAAAACTGAAGAAACTATGGTTAGGTAACTTGTCAGTCATACAACTACTAAGTGTCTGAAGTCACATTTGAACTTGTTTTTCTGCTAATTTTCAAGTTTTCTATCCATTTTACCACATGCTACAAGTTTTGATGTTGAAAAGATCATTGGTTGCCTAAAGTCAAATAATGAGGAGCCTTCCAACAATAGTTTTTTTAAAAATTGGACATTGGGATCAGAAAATTTTTTTTCCTTCATTTGATAATTTAGTATGGGATGGATCTTGTTTGGAATTATATTTATAACATTTTAAAGTTTTGAGTGTGTGGATATGTGATAGACTCTAGAAGTCTTACCTTTGGAAACATGGTAAGACTTCTAGACTCTTTCTTTGGATAATGCCTTCTAATGCATATAATAAAATATAAAAAATTACAAAGCAAACCAATTATATTGAAATACAATTATCAAAATATTTTTTTAAATTCAAAGACCCCAAGTTAAGAACTTCAGCAACTAAATTAGCATTTTACATGTAATTTTCATATAGAGCTTCTAGTAATTAGTCTCATTGCTTTAAATGTATACTCAATGATTTATAATATAAATTATCCCTTAATGTCCTGATATATATTAAATGACTTTACTTCCTGGTATCCAAGATCCTCTGTGTCACAGAGGCAGCTAGGTAGCTCTGCACTATCTAGAGTCAGGAAGATCTGAATTCATATTCAGCCTCTGATATTTCACTCCAGTACCTTTGCCAAGAAAACCCCAGATGGATTCCGACAGCAAAATGCAGGCTCACACAAACACACACACATACTCTACACAAATATCTGGGAAACTGCTTCTAAGTAAATCTAGCCTAAATAGCTCTGATATTTTTCAATTTATAAAGCAGCCTTTGTTTTACTTCTGAGGAAAATTCTAACTCCTTTCTCTTCTCTAAATGAGCTTCATTTAGTGAGACAAGAGAATTCTGGGCAAGGAACACTTTATGGATGTCAGAGGGAAGCAGCAGTGATTGGATGATGAAAGTTAAACATTAAGACAGTTCTGCCAGCTCCACCTTACAAGCATTCAGCAATAAGGAAGGTTTTCTGACACCTCATCCATCACCTCAAACCCCAAAGAGGAAGAAATTAAAATTAATAAATAATATTGGAAAGACATGGTCATTGCCAGAGGCATTTTTCAGCTTGATTTTCAACTCCCTGCAGGCCAGCTTGCTAGTTGTCAAAGCCAAAATAAATGAGAATTTTAAAAATACATAAATTCATTAATTAAAAACATAATATTGTTGCTTTAAATGGAATTTGTTTATTTTCTTCAAGATTCTAAAGGTCCTAATTTTCTATTTATTTAGGCAGATAAATAAACTTTATTTGTTGTTTTATTCAGGATTGGGGGGTATCTCTCATATTTCCCTTCCTATAGGTCACTCAAAATCATTTCTCTAACTACTATCTGGAAGTAGATGCAGCTTCTCAGGAAGTTAATATAAGCTTCTATAAGGGTCTTGGTAATCTTTCCACCAGCTCAATGAAGAAGTTCCATGGACTTCAAATCTTCTAAATTATCCCACCAAAGTAAAGTGAGTAGAGTTTCAATAGCAAATGGTAGCCAATTGTGTAGTCTCCTCTTCCCATGAATCAGCACCAGTTCCTAATATAGATCTGGATAGTAGGTATTCTTTCAGCAGTGTTTGTATTGAATGATTAATCCAGTCTATTTGAATTCACTGACTTCACTATACCATGAAATCCTACACTTTGAAATCTTACCTAGCCATAATTACTGAATGGGCTTTGCCTCAATCAAACTGAAACCTGTAAAAGACCTTAACTTTCACAGTCCAAGGTCTCCTACCACAACCAGGACTATCTCCAGTCATCCTGATCTATGGCTTTGAAGGAAAAAGTGAGGCTGGTGAATTTGTTCAGTCCAACCTCACTTCAACTCACTTGAATGTCATTGCTTAACATCCTTGATATCCTAGTTATCTTCCACAATGAGGGACAAAAAATAATCAGTAGGACAGATGAGAGACACAAGAAAGGATTTCTCTTATTTGGTAAGATGGAATTAAATATCAATAAAGCTATAAAAATAGGAGTTTGGGGGGAAAATATGAGAGAAGCCTTCCATGGGAAAGCAGACTTAGAGCTAGACCTTGAAGATGAATAGTATGTAAATAAGAAGAGAGGCAATGCTACATTATCCCAAGCTAAGTACTACAGGAGTAGAGACTTTGGGCTAAGAATGAGCTTTACATTTTTAAGGGATAATAAGGATACTAGTCTTGTTGAAACAAAGACTTCATTTGGGAAAGAATAAAAGATAAGGTGCAGTCAAATTATAGAGAACCTCAAATGTCCAACAACCCAATTTAGATTTTCTTTTAAACAAAGTGAAGTTTTTTTTTAGGGTTTTTGTTTAAATGAAGAATGTGATGATACATTAAGAACTAAGCTGCTTTTCAACAATGAGGTAATTCAGGTCAATTTCAATAGATTTATGATGGAGAGAGTCATCTACATCCAGAGAGAGAATTATGGGGATTGAATACAAATCATTGTAATGTTCTGATTAGCTTTCTGGAGATCTTTGGACCAGCCTTCCTTTCAGCTGAGTAACCACCATGAGAATAGCCAGGGATAAAGTCCAAATTCTTTATTGTCTCCTTCACAGACTGTCTCCTTTCTGGAGGCCCTTCAGTTGGGCCTTGGTCTCAGTGGAGAAATGAAGGACAGACCAGTTACCACGTTGGTGGAAGATGGAGTAGAATGTCTCTCATCCAGTCCTTGTTGGCTCTTATATACTCTGTTATAATTACATCATCATAAGTGTCAATCTTGTAGAACTATATTAACTACTAAGTACATGTACTGAACTAGAGAACTATTAATCATCATGCTAAACTAGATAACCATTGTATTATCAATTCCTCTGAGTTAAAACCTTGTTTCAAGTATGCTTTTCCAAAGTTCTGGCTCTCTACAAACCATAACATAGCATTTTCACCTGCTGTTGTTATTGTTTGCTTGCTTGTTTTTTTTCCTTCTCATATTTTCCCTTTTGATCTGATTTTTCTCATGCATCATGATAAATATGAAAATATATTTAGAGGAATTGCACATGTTTAACCTATATTGTGTTACTTTCTGTCTAGGGGAGGGGAAAGGTAGAGAGGGAAGGAGAAACATTTGGAACACAAGATATTGCAAGGAGAATGTTAAAAACTACCTCTGGAAGTATTTTGAAAAATAAAAGGTATTATTATATTTTAAAAGAACTTTAAGCTGAATATTCTATCTAGATTTGAATGAATAAAATTTGAAAGCACTAAATACTTTACATAGTCATTCATTACTGAAAGTTGTTCATCATTGATCACAGGATGACCTTCAGATTTGAAAAGGATTTCCATGGTTATCTAGTCCATACCATAGTTATGGTATGGACTAGTTGTCCATGGAAATCCATAACTGAGTAAAATGCCTTCCAGAATATACTAAATAGTCATTTGCCTTTTTTTGAAGACATTAAATGAGAGGCAAGTCAATATCATTCTAGATAACTTGTTCCATTGTTAAGTCGCTATTAAAAAAAAGTACTTTCTTCTATCATCAAGCCAACATTTCCCTTTTCCACTTCTACTCATTGGTCATAATTTTGTTCCTTTTAGAAGAGGGACAAACCAAATAACTATTCTATTTTTCCCACTGCAGCTTTTCAAATATGGGTAGACAGTTATAAATCAATCTATCAATAAACAATTATTAAAAACTTACCATATGGTAGGCACTGGGTAAAGTGCTAGGGATGCCAAAAAAAAAAAAAAAAGAAAAGAAAAAGAAAAATAGTCCTTGTCCTAAAGGACCTTATAATCTAATGTAAGAGATATAAATATATGCAAACCAAATCACTTACAGGATGAATAGCAAATGAACAGAGGGAAATCACTGAAATTAAGAGAGATTGGGGAAAGTTTCTAGAAGATAGGATTTTAGTTGAGACTTAAAAGAAAATGGGGGATGCACAGTAGTAAAAGCACAAGAAGGAGAGGACACAGGACAGCCAAAGAAGTTCTGGAACCAAAAGATAGTATGTCTTGATCATGGAACAGCAAGGTTGATGTCACTGGATCAAAGAGTATGTATTGGAATTAAAATATAAGAAAACTGGAAAGACAGCAAGAGGATAGACTATGAAGAGCAAAACTGAGGCAAATCTTTTCTAACTTGTTAGAAAAGTTAGACTTTCTCCATCATAAATATTGAAATTGACTGAATCACCTCATTGTTGATAAGCAGCTTAAAGTTCATAATGTATCATCACATTCTCCATTTTGTCAAAAAGCCTAAAAAACTCCACTTAGTTTAAAAGATAAAAAACATATTTGGTAGTTAGACATTTGAGGTTCTCTATAAGTTAAGTTCCTTCAAAGATCTGATCCAAATTCAAACTTCTTTTCCATGCTTATTGTTTTTTTTTTCAGGAAATTATACTTTATCCATATATTTCCTAAAGATGATCCTGGAAAATACTACAGATGTCCTCTGTCAATGTGCCACAGCATTATTCCATCCTTATTCCCAAATTATTTCATAGCAAAGCCTAATATTGTATTAGTTTTCTTGGTAATTATATCACACTGTCGGTATGTGTTAAGCTTATATACCAGCAGTATTCCCAGATCTTTTCCAAACAACTTTCTATCTAACTATAATTAATCCAGCTTATTCTGTCTTTCTTTTCATTTATTTATTCATTTAATTGTTAATTTATTCATTTATTTATTGCTATATAAGTTCCTCACAAAAATTTATCCTAATTTTATGGTACTCTACTTTTTAAAAAGACTCATCACTCACACACACACACACACACACACACACACACACATATATATATCTATATCTATCTATCTATCTATCTATCTATCTATATATATATATATATTTACTTTTACTAATCAGCCAGAAAATACAATTAATTCAAATCAAAGCTGTTTAATTAAATAATATAATAAAAATGTGTAAAAACCAAACTTTTCCCCAAAAATCTAAGGCACATAAACCGTCCAGGTACATACACAATGAATAGGAAGAGTAGTTATAGGGAATAAATATAAGTAGGTCAACTGGAAAAACATCTGCAAAAGGAACTTTTGGACCAGAGTATATATTGACCCGGTCAATTCAGGCTTCTGAGGTTGCATGGCCATTCATTTATGCCTTCTAATGATGTTATTTCATATCTCCCACTGGTCCTGATTCTTGTTTGTCTTATATGGCATGCAATCTCTTCTGAGCATATAGATATAGTATATAGTCTTTGTTAGGAATTATTGCCCATTGCATCCCTCTTTTTTGTGAAAGAAAGAAAAAAAAAAGTTAGCAGATTGTTTTTCCCTAGTTAGGTACCTAATAAGCATAGAAGGGATGATGTTAATGGAGCAGGATAAAAGATGACAAGACCTTGAAAACTCAAATGCAAGCTTGCTCAGGATAATAGGAAAAGGTTTAGAAGATCATGTTAGGAATGAAATTGCCATTGACTTTATAACCCAGCCATCATTGTACAAATCTTTCTGTACTTCCAATATCTAAGACTGTTGCATGAGCAATGTATCACACAAGATTTGCTAGGGGACATAGATACACAACAGAGGGGGGACATAAGCATACATACACAAACTCTCCCAAGTAACTAGACTATGAAGAATTGCATGATTTTCACACAAACAGGGTTCACTTGACATTCTTGCTTGTTTCTATCAAAACAGAGATCTACTCTTAAATCTATCAAAAACGAAATTCTGAGAATCTTCATATTTCTATTCAATGCCTTCAGACTTTCCTCAGAATAAATGAAATCTTATTAGGTCTGTTAATGAAAGGCACTGCCTTCTTATTCATAGCAACTCCCCAGTTTTCCAGATTTGAGTAAGAGAAAGAGGAAATCTGATCTAATCATCTCTGAACTTGATCATGAAGAGGAGCTTGATATAACAGAGTAGATTTATCTAATTGCAAGGCTGACTCTTTATTCTGAATATGAATATGGATTATTTCTCTTCCATTTTGCAATCAAGCTTACAAAGTTTTTCTATCGATAAGTTTCTAGGCCAGAAAAAAAAAGGAATCAAGATCAATTAATGAGCATTTATTAAGCACCTATTATCTATCCGGTTTTGTGTTAGGTATTTAGGACAAATAGAATAAATGAAGGTTTTATTTGCAAGGAGTTTAAATTCTAATGAAGTAAAAATTACATATATAAGTATCCAAAGAATATGAAGAAGATAAATAGAAAATAATTAAATATAAGATAGTTTAGGAGAAAAGACAATAGCATTTAGATGGAGGCCTCAGAAAAAGTTTCACATATAAGATAATACCTGATCTTGAGCTTAAAATTGTTGTCAAGAAGAGGAGGCAAAGACAGACCAAGGACCAGAGATTATAAAAATTGAATGTTAGGTATAAGAAACAAAAAGAAAACCTGGCTGGATTTTAGAACACAGAAGAGAAAATGTAAAATTAAGCTGCAGAGGTAGGTTGGTGTCAGGTGACAAAAAGCTTTAAAATATAAACAAATATATAGGAAAAGAATAAGGTGACAGCTGCACCAAATTTCACTCTTAGACTGCTACTCCTTTACTTTGTGATTTCACATTAAGGGTTGACCTTAAAATAGAGTATTTATTGTCTAGAAAACTGGTGGAAATAAGCAGCATTGGCCCTTAAGCTATACATTTGCCATTCCCTGATATGGAGCAACCATTGCAAGGGCCAGTCCCAAACTCTCAATAGGCATTTGACTCAAGCAGAGTTCTATTGAAGATACCCCTTAATCAGCCCTCCAGTTATTAGGATGCCTAATTGTTTGGCTTTAAGATTTTTCTTATCTCTGATGTTCATGAAGGAAAAGGGATTATAGCTATTTCTCTTTCATAGGGAGATTAGAAACATGGTGGCTCAATTTGTCTGGTCCAACCAGGGTATACTCATATATAATAGACACCCAAGGGATATGTCCATGAATCACAAAGGAAAAGAATCTGAAGTGGATTTTCCAGTAGAATTATCATCACTTGGGTCACTACAATTTTTATATTCTTCCCTACATAGATTTCGCTTAGTTCAGCTTTTTAGGACATAGCTCTATAAATTCACCAAGGTACTGTCATTAGCCTGTTACTAGTGGTTCACCTAGCATAAACAAACCAGAGATATTTTTTTTATCCAGCAATTAGTTCTACTTCTGCTATCAATTATGTTTTAAGTTCCATACTTAGGCCCTATACCTATGCCAATGTCAAGAATGCCCTTCAACAGAGGGAAGCATGGAATCATCCCCATTTCTCCTATGAAAACCTATATTTTCACAAGATTCCCCACCCACCAAAAATTATACAAACAATAATTTGAACTCAGCAATAATAAGCTGAGCCTATAAGAATTTAAATTGTCTAGCAATAATTTTAATTTATAAAATAAAGTTTTCAAAATACTTTCCTCACAACAATCTTATGAATGGGTTTTAGAAACATAAATATTCCCATTTTACAGTGAGGAAAATAAGTTACATGATTGGTCTCAGAAAACATAACTGCTACGTGTCAGAACCAACATTTAAAGCTGAAACAAAATCCAATACTTTTTCCACAATGTCAAATATATAAACAGACAGGCCAAGAAAAGATTTGCTTTAGGTAAAACCAAATTTGGAGTATAGCAAATAGGTACAGCAGGCATTAGAAAGCTGGCTTTCTTTCCATTAACTTAGGAGTGGTAGAGCTGCTAGGACCCCAATTTACAACTATCCCTCCACCACAATCTGAGTTGGCCAAGTATTTGTTCTTCTGAGAAAATTAACATTGAAACAAACATATTATAACGACTAATAATTCTGTTACTTCTTTAATAATTCACATTCCTAGAGTGATTTGAGGTTTGTACAATATCATTGTGTGACAAAGGTGGTTTGAGTGTTATAATTTCCACCTTATTGATAAGGAAACTGATATTCATGGGGATTAAGTGGATTGTCCAGGGTCACATAACTATTGAAAATAAGGCATTTCAAGTTGGAAGGATGATAGAAATTAGTCCCAACTCCTTATTAAAGGGATAAGGTATCAGGCATAAAGAAGTTAAAAAACTTTGCTAGCATTACAAAGATAGGAAGGGTCAGAGTTACTATTTGAACTTTGTCCTTCAAATTCAGAGTTTTGTCCACTGAATTACAGGCAGATGAAATATAACATCTTCTGATTCGAAGACCAATACACCGTCCTTTCCATTTCTACTTCTAGTAATACTTCTGCATTTTTCCTATCCCTTTGGAGCTTGGCCTAGCTTTACTTACTGCTGTTTGTTTCACTTGCCCTCAGGTGTCTCCATAGTCTCATCTAACTCCTTTTATACTTCTTATACAATTAAAAAAAAAAAACTCAAGTAGATGTTTATAAAATCATGAAAAGATCTATTCTATTAGCAGACTGCCTATACACTGCTTATAATTTTCCTTGAACTTTCAGCATGAACTTAAACTCCTGCCTACAATCAGTTTTTGGTCTGAAAAGGGCCAATGAATAATATGAGATACAAAAGGAGAGAAAAAGGGGAAATCATGGAGAACAACTTCAATTTGTTTTCTGTTAAATATGAAGCAAGATTCTCAATGAAGGGAGTTTGAGGTGGGGAAGAAGCCATGGGAGCCTTAAAGAGGGATGAAAAGGTTTGGAATGTGAAGGGTAAAATAGTGAGCTGAAGTACAGAAATATAGGATTGTCTAAATCCAGAAAAAATTCAGTTTAGTTTGTGTAACCTTATTTTGTAATGGAACAACCTTCAATTTTGTCTCCTTCTGTATTCTGAAACTTCTTCCATCTTCAACTTAACCATCAAAATTATTTTTTTAAGCACTGGTCTGAATGTTCCGTTCTAACTAAAAAATTGTAATGTCTTTTTATTGCCTCCACCATCAAATAAAAAAATTGTCTATTTGATGTCCAAAACCCTTAATAATGTAATTACTACCTACCTTTCTAGTTCTCTTAAACAACACTATACATATTTTTTGATCCATGACCTCCTTGCTATTCATGGACAAGATATTCCATCTCTGGGCCCCTTGGCTTTTTCTCTTGCTGAATCACAAACTTTGAATTCTCTCCCTCCTGACTTTCCAGGCTTCTTTTAAATCTCATTTTCTCAAAGAATCCTTTTGTCAAATGTTCTTAATTCTTGTCTTCCCTCTGTTAATTATTTTCTTTTTATCCTATATAGAGCTTGTTTGTACATATTTGCTTGTTGTTTCTCCTGTTAGACTGTTAACACCTTGAAGGCAAGAATCATATTTTGGTTCTTTTTATATTCCTACTGTTTGATATACCTCCGGTCACAAAGTAGGCACTCAATAAATATTTATTTACTGAGTAACTGACAGGTTATATTGACAGGCTCTGGCAAAAAATTGGATATAGGTGTGGGGTGAGACATAGTAAAAAGTTGAAGATGACACCTGGGTTACAAGCCTGAGGCACTGGAAGATTGGTGTTATTCTCTGAAATAAGAAGGAAGTTATTAGAGAAGAGGCATAGGGATAAAATAATGAAGTTTTGGACATCTTAATGTTTATTGGACATCCAGTCTGAAATATCTGAATAGTAATTGGAGATAAGAGTTTGGAAGTAAGTAGAGAGCAAGATAAATATATTTGAGAATTATCAGCACATAGATGGTAATTAAATCTATGGGATCTGCTAAGATCACCAAGTGAAATAGAGAGAAGAGAAACCCAGGTACTCCAACAACCAGAAGATGAGAATCCAAAAAAAAGGAGAAAAGAAGTCATAGTCAGATAGGTGGGAGTAGAACGAGGAGAGAATGATGTCCTGAAAACCTAGAGAGAAAAGAGTATCAGAGGGAACAGGTGATCAAAAATGTGAAAAGCTGAAGAGAAGTCAAGAAAAAAAATTGAGAAAAAGCCATTGAATTTGACAATTAAATTTGGTTACTTTGTAGAAGAAAATTGCAGTGCAACGTTGAGGGTAAAAGACATATTATAGGAGATTGAGAAGAAAAAAATGGGGACATTTATTGTATATAGCCTTTTCAAGTTTAGCCACAAAATCCATAAGATACATAAGCATGATAGTGGAATGGAAAGATCAAGTGAAGTTCAAGAATGGGCAAAGATATGAGCATATTTATAGTCATTAGGGATGTACCAGAAAAGAGGGAGAGAATGAAAAAAGTGATAGAGTGGGATGACAGAGGGCACAATTTGTTGGAGATGATGGATAGAATGGGATCTCTTGAAGAGATAGGGAGATTAACTCTGGTCAGGAGAAAGGTTCTCTGTTCATATGAAAGAATAGCTGAAGAGGAGATAGTGGTAGAAGATATCTAATTGCCTCATTTTTACTGTGAAATGTAAGGCAATGCTCTTAAGCTGATAAGTTAGAACAAGAGAGAGCTATGGGAGCTCTGAGGAGGATTTAGAAGGTTTTTAAAAAGTCACAATAGAAACTGTATTTGTGAATTGATAAGTAGATATAGTAAAATTGCCTAGGAAGAATGTGGGCTCAGTTGAAGTTGTATAACATGAATTTTTAGTGGACTTGGCAAACCAATTGCATAATTTTCTTTACTTTCATTCTGATACTTAGTTCAATAGCATATGTGTAAGAAAATTATCCAATTCTGAGCCTTGGATAGCATCTTAGAACACAAATAATATAATAAAGAGTCTAGGATTTTGAGAAAATAGTACAGTATAGAAAATTGTAGAGTTCAATTTATTTGTCAAGGAGTCAAGACAATGGAAAAAAGAAAAAATAGCTATTATGGGAGAGATGCCTTGAGAGGGAATGAGAAGTTAAATAATATGAGACCAAAGTAAGGTTTGGTAAGGGAAGGTAGAAGTAAATGGTCAATAGATCAGCTAAAAGATTTCACAATTTTTAACAAAGAGGTAGTGCATTTTTGTGTGATGGCAAGATTAAAGATCTGACATTCTTTGTGTGTGACTGAAAAAGATTGATTAAGTCATAGGAACTTGAATGGATTGAGGAATTGGATAGAGAGTTTTATGGAGAGTCATTTTTTATGTTGGAATCCCCGAATATGAGGACAGGAATTAGAGAAGAGAAAACTTTTAAGAAAAGTCCTAAACCCATTCAAGAAGATAGGGGAGTTTTTATAGACATCAGCTACCAGGATTTTGATTGGATGGCAGGCATGAATTGTATAAACCTCAAAGGAGATATTCCTGAGAAATGGAGATAGGAGAGCCTGAAATTGACAGGAAGGAACAAGAAGTACTTGAATTCTTTAAATCCACCATTGAACTGAGAGGAATGATTGAAGATGTAGTCAGTACTGGAAAAGTTTCCAGGTTAAAAACTATTATTAAAATATGGGAAGAAAAGCAATTTCCTAGATCATAATGAAGATGCTGGCTGTTCTTCATGAACTTTCCACTTATATCAAAGAGCATATTATAAAGAGCTAAATTCTACAAGATTGTTTATTTTAATTTAATTTTATCTTAATCTATAAATGTCAGTTGACTTGTCTTTACCCATATATTGATATAGACATATATACATATGTATATTGCATATATATACATGTATTTATTTATGTATATAAATACTCTCAAATCATTTGAATCCTCCAAAAAAATTTATAGAATGAGATAAAATGTGAAAAAATATATTTGCATTTAGTCCATTTATAAGACAGATGTATACGTATATGTATGTGTGTTGAAATATACACACATATAAATAGAACTCTCATTTTTTCTTTTATGGGAAAATAAGTTTTAGAAGGAGAAATTGACTTATGGTTCTGTTAGAAATTACATAAAATTAATTCCAGATATGTGGGAGGCAGGAACTGGGGACAATTGCCCAAATGTTTGCTAAATAGGAGCTCATTTAAAAGCATTTAAAGAAAAGGAATGGCTCAGTGGTCATCTTAAATGGTTTCTTTTCCTATCAATGTTTAAATTATAGAAGTCTGTCTCTAATTGTTCTAACAATCATAAAAAATTAGGCAATCAGGAAATATAATAGTTTACTATGCAATAATATGAATTGTGTTTGCAGAGACAATAGCAGTTTCATGCTTAATTACGAAATCTTTAAAGCATCATACTTAAGCCATTTCCTAGAAAAAGGGAAGGCAAAAGAATATTCTTTGAATTTACAAGTGAAAAGTATAACAAGGAAGATATCTTATACTGGAGGGGAGGAGGATAGCAGATAAGGTAATATCATTGTATAAATGCTTATGAGTTATGACAAAATGAGTGTTACAAAATGACTTACTCTGACACAGTAGGTCAGTATTTTTATTTTTAAAATTTATTTTATTATCAGTTTATGAAACAAAACAAGCATTTCTATAACTAGGATAATAACAATTAATAATATAATAACATGACTGCACATGTGCAAATCTATTATGTACAACTTGCTATTCCTTTTAATTATGTCATAATATAAATTTCTTTTTTTCCCTTTTATCCCCCTTTATTCTCCTTCCCTCCCACAAGATATGGCTATCATTAAACCACTAGAGATATGATTTTTTTTTCTAATCAGTGCTTTTGCTGTATCCCATAAGTTTTACAATATTATCCCATTATCATTCTCTTCAGTGAAATTACTATTTCTATGATTTCTTAAATTAATCATTCTTTAAGATTTGATAATTTAATCAAATAGTTTTTAATCTACATTTCTGTGGTTCCTTATTAAATATATGCTTATTGCATTGTGATCCATAAAAGATAGTTTTAATACTTCTGCCTTTCTGCCTTTAACTATAAAATTTTGATGTCTTAGTATATGGTCAATCAAGATAAAGGTATGATGAACAACTAAAATTCTATTCATTTCCTTGCCTTCTTGCTTACTGATTTTTGGTTAGATTTATCTAGTTATGAGAGAACATTAAAGAACTCCACTATTATAGTACTACTATCAAATTCCACTTGTAATTCATTTAATATTTATTTTTTGTTCCTTTCAAATACTTTTATTGAGGACGAAAACATCAATAAGATCAGTTACCACACTAATGAGAAATTCTACAACTTAAAAAGGCCTTAGCCAAGACTAAAGTGAAGAGAGTTTTAGTGTGTAATTATTATTATTTTTTTTGGCTGCAGATGATTGTGCACTCAATGCAGCTTCTGAAGCTGAGATGCAACAAAGTATGGATCAATTCTCTGCTGTTTGTATTAATACTGGTCAAATAATATCCAAGAAAAATCAGATGTTCCATCAGCCAGCAACCTATCATCCATATGTGGAACCATTCATTTCAGCAAATGGAAAAAAATTAATATTGTGGATAAGTTTACTTACGTTGAGAGTATATTTTCTAAGGATATACATATTGATGATGAGATTGACACATGCTTGCAAGAGCTAGATTAGTGTTTGTGAGACTCTGAAGAAAAATGTATGATGAAAGAAATATTAGACTAACTACCAAACTGAAGGTCTACAGAGTTTGTTGAACTTCCTTCATTGTTGTATGCCTGTTTAACCTGGACAGTATATCAGTTTGGTAATCAGTCTAATATCTCTTTCATCCTATATTTTCAGTGCTTCTGATAAAGGTCTCATTTTAATATATATAAAGAACTGTGTCAAAGTAAAAGTCATTTCCCAATTGATAAATAATCAAAGGGTATGAACAGACAATTTTCAGGTGAAGATATTCATGCCATTTATAGTGATATGAAAAATGCTCTAAATCACTATTGATTATAGAAATGCAATCAAAACAATTCCGAGGTACACCTCATACTTCTTAGATTGACTAAGGTGACAGGAAAAGAGAATGATAAATGTTGGAGGGGATAGGGGGAAAAGAGGGACATTAATTCATTGTTGTTGAATTGTGAAATGATCCAACCATTCTGGAGAGCAATTTGGAACTATGCCCAAAGGGCTATAAAACTGTGCATATCCTTTGATCCACCAAAGGGGTCTGTACTATGTCTGTATCCCAAGGAGATCATAAAGAAGCAAAAAGAACCCACATGTATAAAAATTTTTGTAGCAATTCTTTTTGTTGTACCAAAGAAATGGAAAATGAATAGATGGTCATCAATTGGAGAATGGCTGACTATATTGTGGTACATTAAAAAAATGGAATATTATTATTCTATAAAAATGATTAACAAGCTGGTTTTAGAAAGGTCTGGAAAAATCTACATAAACTGATGCTGAGTGAAACAAGCAGAACCAGGAATACATTGTACACAGTAACAGGAAGAATGTGCGATGATCAACTCCAAATGACTTGGCTCTTTTCAATGGTTAGTGATCCAAAGCAATCCCAATAGACTTTGGACAGAAAATGCCATTTGTATCCAGAAAAATAACTGGAGATTGAATGTAAATCAACACATGCTATGTTCATTTTTTATTTTTTGTTTGTTTTTTCTCTCCCATTGTTTTTCCCTTTTGCTCTAATTTTTTATCCCCCAACATAACTCACAAAACAATGTGTATTAAAATAAATTAATTTTAAAAAACATTAAGAGGATGAATAGAATTTTAAGAAAAGTAAGGTATGACAGACTTTTGGAGAGAATTGAATTGGAATAGAAAGAATATGAATTTTTTTGAGCTCCACATGGCACTTACACAAAAACTGAATACATATTAGGGCCAAGAAACACACACACACACACACACACACACACACACACACACACACTCAAGATCAAATGCAAAAAGGTAGAAATAGTAAAGCACAGTCTTAAATACTCCTTTAACAATGATTATTTTAACAAACATAGTTCCAATAGACAAATGAAGAAATATTTTATTCATTTCCTGACAGAGAAATGATAAATTCAAGATGTAGAATGAGTCATGGATTTTTAATAGCAATTTGGTTAACTTAATTATGTTTATTTGTTGCAAGGATTTTGTTTTTGTTTTTCAGTTGGAGGTGGGGTTGGAAGGGAGAAGTGGGATTCTTTTTCTGTCCCCCCTTATCTCTTACTACATCAGTTATGATCAGATTTTTAAAAATCTGAACTACTATCTTGCTCTAATTCCTCAATTTTTATTATGAAATTTATTTTTAAAATCCATTTAAGACTTAAAATCTGCCCATAGTAAGTAAGTATATTCCTATTATATTTGATCCACTGTTCTAGACCATCAATATCTTTTTAGATCCTCAACCCAATATGATCCATTATGTGAATCTTCACAGCTTTGTCAACTGTAAATTTTAATAAATAAATATACTATCTGTGCCTTTCTACATCATTGATAAAAATGTTAAACAACATAGGACCACACACAGTTTCCTAAGGCAATTTGGCAGAGACACCCATCCAAGCTGACATCAAACTATTAATGATTGTATTCTTATCTTGATTTTTCAATCAATTCCAAACTCACCTAAGGATATTATTGTCTAACCCACATTCTCTGTCCTTTCTATAAGACTAACAAATGGAAATGTGGGTAATGAAAGAGAAGGTGAATGAAAGGTTAAGAGCAGTTTTATAGATCTATAAAGACCTCCTTGGTTCACATCATTGCTGCTCCTAGGGAATGGAGTAGAAAATACGCCACTTACATATGTCTTCTGTTTTTAAAAAATGGAGAAAAAGTAACAAAACAATTTTGAGGATCCCTATGGTCATTCTTCTAAGTGTAGCTTCTTTTTAATAAAACAAAAAAAAATAAAAATATTATTATTTATATTCTCAGTGCATTATACCGTTGGCAAGGCCTTTATTTTATCCTCTTCTCAGCTGCTACTCCCAAATAAAAGCCATCCATCATAGCCCTGGAGTGGACTCAAATCAATGCCAATAAATTTTAAAAGGCAGCTGCTATGGTACAAGACGATTAATGTTTAAAGAGAAAACTAATACAACACAAAATTGCAACCCCTAGGGCAAATGTTAAAGGTACTCATATTGTAGTCCTTTGTTTAAAATGAAATGACTACATTTCCCAGAATCACTGGTTTGTTTTCATTAGGGAAAAATAATGTTATATTTTTCATTTAACAATTGCTTAGTAAGCACTGACTATGGAAAACCCTATTCACTAGATAACAGTGGGCATTATAATGATGTACAAGGCCACTAAGAAACTTAAATCTAATCAGGAAGATAAGACCTACATATATTACTGTCTTATATGGTTAATGAATAATAAAGAGTACCAAGTTATACTCTGATTTGGTCAGTCCACATTTGGAATATTTTGTGGAGGTCTTTTTGCTAGGATATAGATAAAATTGAGAGTATCCAGAGAAAGGCTAATAGAATGAAGGGTCTTTAAATCATTATATGTGAAGCCTGATTTCCAAAAGAAATAAAAAGGCATGATAAAACTGCAGAAAAGAAGATTTAGGAGGAATGTGATAAGTGTGTATCTATTTTAAAAACTGTCATATTGAGGAGTTGACTTGGCTTACTAGACTTGGAGGAGATCAGAAGGTGAAGGTAATAGAGACCGATTAAAGTTTGATTTAAAGAGGAAAAAATATCTCAATACCCCTCCCCCCCAAAAAAAGAAAAACACAACAAAAACAAAAACTTACAAATAAGTAAGGCAACATTACTATGGAATGGGCTGTCCTGGAAGCTAGTGATTTCCACTATACTGTTGGTTGAGATTAGGTGAATACTTGTTAGATATATCACAGAAGAAATTATTTTGCAAGTGTGGATTATGCTAGAAGGCTTATAAGAACCCCTTCCAATTCTGAAATCTGATTTTAGATTTCTAAAATATATTTATTTTCTGTATTCTCTTTTGTCTCCAGCGCTATTTCACTGGTTTTTCCCCTGAGGCAATTAGGGTTAAGTGACTTGCCCAGGGTCACCCAGCTCGGAAGTGTTAAGTGTCTGAGACCAGATTTGAACTCAGGTCCTCCTGACTTCAGGACTGGTGCTCTATCCACTGCGCCACCTAGCTGTCCCTACTATCTCACTCTTTAATGTTAATCAGATATACATAAAAAATTAAATCAGTTTTTCCTGACATATCAAGGATAGGTCCTTATTCACACAAAAATAGAGTTCCTCCTTTATTTATTCTTGCCTGGGAGGTATTCCTTCCACAGCTTCATCTCCTAAAAGAATTCTCTTCCTTAAAGTGCTAGGTAAGAAGCCTTCTACAACCCACCCATCCCAAAATAGTCTCGTGTCTTTTGTCTCTTTTGCCTCTTTACCCATTAAAAGTTTTTCTTCTCAATTTTTCCCAAGTTGGTTTTTTTTTTTATTTTTATTTTAGGTCTCTCCAGTAGCTATATACAGTATGCCTTTTTATAATAATTTTGGTACATTTTTTACCATTTCATTTAATTATATAGTTCTTCATTCCCAGAACCACATTGTATTGCATATTATATCTTTATTGCCTTACAAATAGAAGTCATTTAAAACTTGTGTGTGTGTGTGTGTGTGTGTGTGTGTGTATTATGGTAGGGGAGATGGAGAAGAAATAGTTTGTTTTCCTACTGATTACTGACACCAAATAACAATAAAATCATGGAGGGACAAGGGAAGATTTCTACAGGGAATTGAGGGTCCTATTGTTTTTACATGTCTATTGCTGATGGTTATATCAGCCTTACAAGCAATTCAATTCTGTAAGATTTTCTTTTTCTTTTTTCTTTTAAAATAAAACTCAGACCACTATCAGTAATGAGAGACCAAAGGCCTAGCTACTCTTGTTTCTATATGCAATAACAGCTGATTAAAGCAAGCTTTGATCAATTTTTTGAATCCCCCAAGCAATCTGATGATTACAAGGCTAGGTAATTTGTCAGAAGGGTACCTCCCATGGAGTTAGACCATCACCTTAGCACCATGCTAAGAATCACAAGAAATTCCTCAGTTTAATACACAATTTCTAGAACTGTCTCCAAAATGATTAGTGACCAACAGCTAGGGGAAATATTGTTGCATCATTTTGCAGTTGTGAGTGACTCTTTGTGACCCATTTGGTATTTTCTTGGCAAATATATTAGAGTGATTTACTATTTCCTTCTCCAGCTCATTTTACAGATGAAAAAATGGAGGTAAACAAGGTTAAGTGAATTGCCCAGGGTCACACAACTAGCAAGTATTGACCAGATTCGAACTTAAAAAAAATATATCTTCCTGATTCAAATTCTATTGCTCTATTTCTTGCACCTCCTAAGTGCCCGATGGGGAATGTACTCTCATCTAAAGAACTGCTTTTTTCAGCCCTCTCCCATAAATCCCCTAATACATAGTTTATAAATACTGGTGGCAATGCAGCACAACCATTGGACTCCCATACAAAATTACAATTAAGTGTAAATCCATCAATCAGGATTTATTAAGCACTTACTATGGGCCAAGGATGGGTTGTTACTGTTCATTTTTCTTTCTTGAAGAAGACCATTGATTTCAAGAAGGAAATGTCTTGACTTGCACAGGAATTTGATATAAGTAAGATAGAGCTACACAAAGTCATCAGTCTCACCATCTCCTCAAAGTTGTATGTGGCTAGGCTAAATGCCTATATAATATAAATTGGTTGTGTGTGTGTGTGTGTGTGTGTGTGTGTGTGTGTGTACGTGTGTATGTGTATACCTGAAACCTGAGCCTCAGATTTTCTATAAAGAATATTTCTAACCTCATTTATTTGAAGAATGCCCAAAGTAACATGCTTTGCCTCTTTGGCTTAGCTGCCAGGACCTTGACTGCTGTGAAGACATTCTCTTCTCAGTGCCAGTCTCCATTTCCCTAATAGGGCTTTGCCATTGAAGAAATCAGTTTTTTTAAGCAAAGCTGACTTCTTATCCAACAATAAAATTCAATTTTGCCAGCTAAAACTCTTCAGGTTCATGAATTGTTTCACAAAGGACCAGTGCCCATCAAAAGGCGAATCTACAACTCTCTGAAGGCCAATAGAACTCCATAAGCTGCACCTATTCAGTGATTAAGGCTGGGTAGCAATAAAAGCAAAGAATCTTTTTTTCACTTAGTCCAAAAAATCCTAACTACATGAATGAATGAATCTGGGAAGGAAAGACCCTCAGGTCATGACAGTTCCCCTGTAAATTACTAATTAAATGCTAAATGGAATTATGAAACTAAACCTCCATGGCAGCAGGAAGTAAGGCTGCCATTATACTTAAGAAGCAAACAGCACTGAAAGTACAGAGATGATTAACAATGTGAGAAACGGATGGGCATTTATGGTTTCCATAGTTATGAAAATTTAGAGAAATGAAACAAATTAGAAATTGATGTCCACAAAGACATCAAAGAATAATCAGGTTATCTCCCCCCAAAGATTGTAAGAATAGAAGCTCTTTGGGGGCAGGGACTGGGTTTTATATGGGGTAATAGCCAGAGATTTGAAAAGAATCTTTTGCTCTTTGCCCCTAGCTTTCTGCTACTAGAATGGAAGCTCTTTTGGGGACAGGGACTGAATTGAGAGGGAGGAAATTTTGCTAAAATAACTGAGGAAGGAACCACTTCCTTATTTGCTTCCCTAGTAGAAATGCCAACCCAGTTAAGCATTTAATAGCCACAGGCTTTCTTACCTCATATTTTTCAAAACTTCTTCCTTGTTCTTTAGCTCCAAGCAAAAATCTACCTGTGAGTTCTGAACCCCAGCTCAGGGGAAAAGGAGCTAGAGGGGTGGGAAGGGGACATCTGTTAGGGAATAAAAAGGAACTGCTCCTTGCTTTGCTTGTGTCTCTCTCTCAAACCACTTTTTGTGTGTCAAAGACTGCACACCCTTTCTCATAAAAAAGAAACTTTTTCCTGTACTCATACTCAAAGTCCTGATTGTGTCAGTGGTCACTACCATCCCACACAGCAAGGAGCACAGAGGCAGATGGTGTGGGATCACGGTTAGGATGGTGGAGGAAAGGGAAGAAGATGGGCAGAGAAGGGGTACAGAGAAAGGGTACTACGATGCAGTTAGTGTCAGTGCAGAGAGTTGAGGTGTGAGAATCCCCTTCTGGTTGGCGCAAATTCAACATGAAAAAATTCATGAACCTGAAATATTAGTGGCAAAAAAGGAAATTTTATTGTTGGCACTGCAGAAGCCAGCTTTGCCGGAAAGACTGACTTCCTCAGTGGCAAGCCCTGGCAGAGAAATAAACAGAGGTGTTAACACAAGTTTTGGAAGCCCTATTATTCAGTTGTAGGAAGAACTAAAAACAGAACACAGCTGAGCATTCTTTTAAAGATTTTTCCTGAATAAATTGGCTTAGGGTCATGAGCCAGAGATAGAAAATGATCTTTTTAGAGTTGGGGTCTCAGCTCAAATCTCAAAAGGCCCTTAGCTGTAAGTAACATTTATAATGCATGATCTATTTACTTTGTTTTTCACTTCTCCATTTATCTTAATTTTAATAAAATTTTGATTATATCAAACTCAATAAATCATAACTCCTAATTTACTAGAGGATTCACTAATGCCTTCAATTTACTTCTTGCACACAGAGTTTGTTTTTAGTATAAAAAACCAAATCCTATTAAAATAAGCACCTACTAAAATTTTAATAAAGTATGGAGTAGGGTGATATTGTGTGTTAGCCCACATCCCCTGTAGTCTCCAATATCTATACTTACAATCTCCCATCCTATGCAATAGGAATTCATGGTCAGAATGCCGACCCTGAATCCTTGAGAGCTTCTTAGTCATTAGAGAAAGATTCAGTTATGTTCACTGGAATGTACACATGAAAAAACAAAAATGGATTAGATACTTTTTCCCTTCCCAGATATAATCATAATGACTATTTTAAGAAGAATTTCAAGAAAAAATCTGTTGACCCAGAAGTCAAGGGCCTTGACTTTACTCCTGCCTTTTCTACTAATTAGCTGTAGGATCTTAGGCCAGTCTCTTAACCTCCCTGCTTCTCACATGATTTAGTCATGAAATAAATGAGCTGAACTAGACTGTTCAGATTTAGAATTCTCTATTTTAATAATAGTCTCCTCCTTTCACATCCCTATGATTTTATCTTTTATATCTATATAAATGACTGAAATCGATATATCTAGGTCAAAGCTCTTTACCTGTTTTCCAAACCTATTTCTGACTGCCTTTCAAATGTCCCCATTTGCATGTTCCACTGTCACTTTAAACTCACCATGTTAAAAATTGGACTCATTATCTCCCCCTAACACTGGCAACTCTTTCAAATTACCCAATTTGTGTTAATACCATAATTGTCCCAGTATCCTTCATTGAAAGACTTATGGCTTAGAGTACTGTGAACAACATCCTGTGCCATTCTTTTAAAAGTGACAATTAAAATTAACATGACCTTTGTCTAAGATCTATCACCTGTAGTTAGTAGTTTTCCAATATATTGGTTTAGCATTTTAAATTTCTGTTGGATATATCATCTCATTTGATATCATAATGTAATGTCATGTAAGCTAAATAGTTTATTTATTTAAAACAAATACAAAATGGGGTAAGGGGAGGGAAGCACACAGAACACAGCAGAGCATAAGAGAGTATAAGAAGTATAAAGCAGTTAACTTCCATTTCCTCAAAACCTATGTAATGAATACTACACTTTGCATTCAGAGCTGTCTCTTTTCTTTGATTTCTTGTAGGTTTTCTTTTGTTCTTTGCTGCACACTTTTTTACTTTATTCTTTTTCCCCCTTTCTTCCTCTCTGCCTCCCTCAATTTATCACAGATATTCACACAAATACACACACATGCACACACATATGTATACATACATACATACACACACATATATAGATATATATCAAACACATATATAGACATAGACATTCATGTATTTCTGTAAGATCGTCACTATACTCATTTACCTTCTATTTCTCTGAAAGTAGATAACATCTTCCTCCTTAATTCCAAGACTTTCCATGGTTTTTTTTAAATCTACCAACTGAACATTTCCTACACCACAGCAGTATTCCAACCTTATGTTATCTAGTAATTTTAAATAGTATAAAACAATATTGATTAATACAGGTGCTATATAGAGTAGTTTCCCTATTTTTCTTTTTCTTTTTTTTTTGATTAAATCTATTTTAGCTTTAACTTTGTCTGTGATCATGATAACTATGACTACTTTCTTTTAACTTAATAAACATTACCCTTGATCTTTATTTTCTTGGTTCAATTTCATAAATAAAGAATCCTGGATTGAAAAGGATCAAGGAAACAATGCAAGACCATATTCCTTGTAAATGGTAGTTGCAAATATGGGGACCTAGATCTTCTGACTGACTTATTGATAAGTGTTCCATCCAATATGCTTTATTCTCTTCAATGATTGCTATAGCAGTAAATGCATCCTTCCAATCATCCTCATCAGTTCCATAAATGCAGAAAAAAGAATTTTCTTATTATACTTTATTCCTTTAGAGTTTTGTTTTGATAATGTATTTCAAGTATTTGTGCATATGTGAAATGTCTGCTCAGACAACCCATTTCTCAGCTTTAATGATTGAATTTCTCTCTTTAATGGAGGAAAAATATCCAGGCAGAATAACACACACACACACACACACACACACACACACACACACACACACACACACACACACCCTTAATTCTTAATTCAGAATGACTGGATTTCGTTATGGCCTATCTCCATCATGTCAACCACTGCGGTTACATTTTAGAGATTAGCGGCAACAATGTGGAATTGTCCATGAATACTTTGGCAGCCAGCAGTAGCTAGTGTCAAATTAGACCAGCTAAATATGATGGATTATAATAAAGGGGAAGCTCAGGGGATGCTATTTGAGCATTTCTCACAAAGCTGTATAATAGAAAGGGAAATAGTACCCTCCCATGGTCACCTATTACCCGCCAAAACATGTAGCCACCTGTTCTCAATGATATTCATTTACATGCCTTTATTAATATTGTTCTAACAATTGGCAAAGCTGTCCTTCTCCCTAAGGCCAGTCTGTTTGCACTTTTGAAGAGAAATTTTCCTCAACTTAGCAAGCTGGTACAAATTGGTTACAAATATCTTTGTGCTGATGGCTAGACCCAATTGTTAATATTTTTTTTGCTTCCCCAATGACTACAAAACATGTAAGATTGCATCAATAGGGACCTTCATATTAAGGCACATGCAGAGAATTGATTATATGTCTTAAAAACTTAATTGAAAGTTGATAATCAATTTTCTGCTTACTGTGCTGGTTTCTGCTTTGTCTGGGGAGATGGTGGAAAATATAATACTTGCTAACACTGTTAGCATTTTGCTTTGTAGTTGAAAAAGAGTTGATTATACTCCTGAAAGCAAAAATGACATCTAGACTAAATAGCCAAGTAAATTACTTAACTTAGGCTAAACCTCTGAAGTTCTTCTTTAGGTACTCAGTAAATTGGGTGTATTATTAATTTCTTTAACTTTTTTCTTTAGTTTATCTTTTTTTTACCTCAAAATAATTTTTGTATAAACTCTCCCATGTTCTAACATTCTCCAAATCCACTTCCTCCCTCATTCACAGAGTGAAATTTTGCTTCCAATAAAGAAAAACTGAAATGCCAAAGCAACCAATACGACTAAATCTGACAATATATACAACATTCTACAAATATGAAGTCCCATCTTTCTCAGACATATACACATATACTCACATTAATAAAAGGTATACAATGCCTTTCCTTGTCTCTTTTCTAGAGGCAAGATTGGACCTAATGATACATAGTTTGCAGTTGTATTGTATAATCTTTTTCACTTATTTTATTTTAATCATGGTGTATCATGTTTTCCTGGATATTTTTACTTTATTGTTCAACAGTTTATGGGAATTTCTCTGTTTCACCAAATTCCTCGCATTTCCTCCTTATATATTGTACATACATCTACCAGAATTTGTTTAAGTATTATTGAGTTAATTAAACATTACTTTTTTATAGTTCTTTGGCCTTTTTTCTATTTCCTTAAAATTGCTACTCTGAATGATTTGGTTTATATATTTCTTTCTGTCTTTGACATCATGCTTTTTAGAAGGGTTGTGCAAATTCATAACTCAACTAATAATGTGTCTGTTTTCTCTGAGCTCCTACGATGTCAATTTATTTCCACTTCGTGCTTTTTTTTGACAATTTTCTGGTATGAGTTATTACCCAGGACTTTCTAAAATTTGCATTTCTCATTACTAGTGACTTAGACCAGTATTCTATATAGTGGTTCAGAGTTTGAAAGTCTTTTTTTTTTTTTTGAGAAATGTTTGTACCTATACTTTAGGCCATTAACTTTTGTCCATGGAAATTATTATTTCAATAAAAAGGGGGTTTTGGAGATTTATATTACTGTATTCCCTAACAAATACCATGAAATTTCTTTGAAGACAAATCTGCCAGTCAAGAAACAACAATATTGATGCTCTTACACTTGGTTATTAAGTCCTCTGGAGGTTTATATAGGGAAAATATATAATTCTGCTTTTGAATAAGTTATAATCAAACAAGGAAGTCCAGACATACTGTGCATATATGGTGCATATGAAGGCATACCTTACAATTCTTGTTGGTCATTTTTTTCTGAGATAATATTTATAAAGCACTTAGCACAATGAAAAATACTCATATTAGGTGTTATATAAATGCTATCTACTATTATTATTGTTATTATCATCATTATTTCATCATCATTACTATTATTACTGCTTAGAGATTTTAAAATATAAAATAGTCTATAATATGTATTATGTACTTATCATAATTTGTTCCTTTGATAGATGTGTGACTTTACTCATATGGCTGCTTCATCTTCAGATCAATTTTTTAGATCAACTATTTTTTTTCCAAAAGAAATGCTTAAGCTACAAAAGACTGATTAGTACACCTGGACAAATATAGCAAATTCTAAAAGTACTAGGAAAGCTTTAAACTTTAATAATTTCAAAAGTATAAAAAAACTTGCAAAACTATTTAGGCATTTCTTTAAATTGATTTCCTATTTTTTAAATTTTGTGAATTTTGGATAAACATTTATAAATTTTAATCTAATATTCTGGATAACATTTTCCTAGAATCATTAGATGCCACTCATTGCCTGGCTCTTTCAATCACCTGATCTATGTTCATTTGACTTTTTCTTGGGTAACCTCAAAATTGTTGTAAGTACAACAAATCTAATTCTTTGAATGTTTTTAAGGCTAAGATTAATTATGCAATCTTTTCAGTCACTGAGTAGCTGATGAAAATGTTTTTTTTTAATTTGAAAATCAAGTAGAATTTATATATATATTATATGTAATATCTACATACATATCCACACATATACATACATGCATACAATTATATATGTAAATAAAACAAGAGGTTGATTGTCATGGGCTTTAGTAAATGTATAGATACTCGAAATTTTAAAATAAATATCCTTTTAAATATTGTCTTTGTAAGCTTGTAGCTTTTATACTTTTGAAGTTATTAAAGCTAATCTAGGTCTTTGGGTATGGTCTGTATATAAGCAGATATAGTATAACCAATTTCTCTTCTAAAAGGTTGACACAAAAAATTAAAATATGGAAGACTTGCTACTAAATGCATTTTCCCTTCATTTCTGAATAAGAATTGTCTGAGTAACGTAATCTGATTTTCTGGCAAAGCTAGACATGACTTGGGGTCATCCTTCTGCCAGTAATCATCATCGAGGGCACCTTTTGCTAAACAGCAAGTTTCTGGAGAAGTATCCTTTTTCTACATAAGACTTTGAGTTCCAAAGCACTTATGAAAGACAGACAGAATTACAGAAAGAAATACAGAGATGGAAAGAAGAAAATAAAGAGAGAGAGAGAGAGAGAGAGAGAGAGAGAGAGAGAAGAGAGAGAGAGAGAGAGAGAGAGAGAGAAAGAAAGAGAGAGAGAGAGAGAGAGAGAAAGAGAGAGAGAGAGAGAGAGAGAGAGAGAAAGAGAGAGAGAGAGAGAGAGAGAGAGAGAGAGAGAGAGAGAGAGAGAGAGAGAGAGAGAGAGAGAGAGAGAGAGAAAGAGAGAGAGAGAGAGAGAGAGAGAGAGAGAGAGAGAGAGAGAGAGAAATATTCCAGAAGTTAACTTTTAAAGTCTATTAAGTCAGCAGGTCATCCAATTAAGTGACTAGACTTTTTTTTTAAACAGCCTCCAAAACCCATAATCTGGCACCATTATCCTGGGAAATTATTTTCCAATTTTTTTCTATTGATCATCCAGTAGAGATTTGTCCATTTTATTTATTTTTTTTATTATATATATATATATTTTATAATATTATCCCTTGTATTCATTTTTCCAAATTACCCCCCCTCCCTCTATTCCCTCCCCCCGACGACAGGCAATACCATACATTTTACATGTGTTACAATATAGTCTAGGTACAATACATGTGTGCGAATACCATTTTCTTGTTGCACAATAAACATTAGAATCCGAAGGTACATGCAACCTGGGCAGACAGATATTAGTGCTAACAATTTTCATTCCCCTCCCAGTGTTTCTTCTCTGGGTGCAGCTACCCCTGTCCATCATTGATCAACTGGAAGTGAGTTGGATCTTCTTTATGTTGAAGATTTCCACTTCCATCAGAATACATCCCCATACAGTATTGTTGTTGAGGTGTACAGTGATCTTCTGGTTCTGCTCATTTCACTCAGCATCAGTTGATTTAAGTCTCTCCAGGCCTCTCTATATTCCTCCTGCTGGTCATTTCTTACCGAGCAATAATATTCCATAACCTTCATATACCACAATTTACCCAACCATTCTCCAACTGATGGACATCCATTCATCTTCCAGTTTCTAGCTACAACAAAAAGAGCTGCCACAAACATTTTGGCACATATATGTCTCTTTCCGCTCTTTAGTATTTCTTTGGGATATAATCCCAGTAGTAGCGCTGCTGGGTCAAAGGGTATGCACAGTTTGATAACTTTTTGGGCATAATTCCAGATTGCTCTCCAGAATGGCTGAATTCTTTCACAACTCCACCAGCAATGTATTAGTGTCCCAATTTCCCCACATCCCCTCCAACATTTGTCATTATTTGTTCCTGTCATCTTAGCCAATCTGACAGGTGTGTAGTGGTATCTCAGAGTGGTCTTAATTTGCATTTCTCTGATCAGTAGTGATTTGGAACACTCTTTCATGTGAGTGGATATAGTTTCAATTTCTTCCTCTGAGAATTGTCTGTTCATATCCTTTGACCATTTATCAATTGGAGAATGGTTCGGTTTCTTATAAATTATGGTCAGTTCTCTATATATTTTGGAAATGAGACCTTTGTCAGAACCTTTGTTTTTAAAAATATTTTCCCAATTTGTTACTTCCCTTCTAATCTTGTTTGCATTAGTATTATTTGTACAGAAACTTTTTAGTTTGATGTAATCAAAATCTTCTATTTTGTGATCAATAATGATCTCTAGTTCTCCTCTGGTCATAAATTCCTTCCTCCTCCACAAGTCTGAGAGGTAGATTATCCTCTGTTCCTCTAATCTATTTATTATCTCCCTCTTTATGCCTAAATCATGGACCCATTTTGACCTTATCTTGGTATATGGTGTTAAGTGTGGATCCATATCTAATTTCTGCCATACTAATTTCCAGTTTTCCCAACAGTTTTTTCTGAATAATGAATTTTTATCCCTAATGTTGGAATCTTTAGGTTTGTCAAAGACTAGATTGCTATAGATGTACCCTTTTTTGTCCTTTGTATCTAATCTGTTCCACTGATCTACCGGTCTATTTCGTAGCCAATACCAAATGGTTTTGGTGACTGCTGCTATATAATATAGCTTTAGATCAGGTACACTTAGACCACCTTCCTCTGAGTTTTTTTTCATTAGTTCCCTTGCAATTCTCGACCTTTTATTCTTCCATATGAATTTTGTTGTTATTTTTTCTAGGTCATTAAAATAGTTTCTTGGGAGTCTGATTGGTATAGCACTAAATAAATAGATTAGTTTGGGGAGTATTGTCATCTTTATTATATTCGCTCGGCCTATCCAAGAGCACTGAATGTCTTTCCAATTATTTAAATCTGATTTTATTTTTGTGGCAAGTGTTTTGTAATTTTTCTCATATAATTCCTGACTTTTCTTTGGTAGATGGATTCCCAAATATTTTATACTCTCAACATTTGTTTGGAATGGAATTTCTCTTTGTATCTCTTGCTGTTGCATTTTGTTAGTGATATATAAAAATGCCGAGGATTTATGTGGATTTATTTTGTATCCTGCCACTTTGCTGAAATTTTGAATTATTTCTAGTAGCTTTTTAGCAGAGTCTTTGGGGTTCTCTAAGTATACCATCATGTCATCTGCAAAAAGTGATAGTTTAATTTCCTCATTTCCTACTCTAATTCCTTGAATCTCTTTCTCGGCTCTTATTGCCAAGGCTAGCGTTTCTAGTACTATATTGAATAGTAATGGTGATAGTGGGCAACCTTGTTTCACTCCTGATCTTACTGGGAAAGGTTGCAGTTTATTTCTATTGCATATTATGCTTACTGACGGTCTTAAATATATACTCCTGATTATTCTAAGGAATAATCCAAAGATGGCGGCGTGGAGGCAGACAGCTGCTTGAGCTCCTCGTTTTCTCTCAGAACTTACTTCATGACAAGCCTCTGACTTAATGCTTGACCCAGAAAGAAATCCACAAATTATCACCAAGAGAAGACATCCTTGAGAGTCGTCAGAAAAGGTCTGTGTTTGTTCGGGGGAGGGTCAATCAGACTGGGCGCAGACTGAGGGCAGACAGCCAGAGCAAGACAGGCAGCTCACACAGCTCAGACCGGAGGGGGAGGGGTGTGATCTCTGCCATTTCTGCGAAAGGGCTTTTGCCCCAGAGTGGATGCTCCGTCTTGGCAGCAAGCCAGGAGCAGCAGAGAGGGTGTAAACACCGGAGGTGAAGATTAAAACCCCAGAAAGCCAGCGTCTCTCAGAGCACGGCCACCCCCAACCCCCACCTGGACTGACTCGGAGCGTTCTCAGAGCCTCAGAGCTCAGACTCAGTACAGTCATTGCTGTTCTGTTAGTGGCTCTCTGCTGCCCTACCCCCAGTCTGTAGAGGAAGCCCATTAATAACATCCAGCCCTATCCCCCACAAAACAGACCAATTGTTTCTCTTGTCAGTTTGTTTTCTTTGATTCCTACTCTGACAAAATGAACAAAAAATTCAAAAGGGCTCTAACCATTGACAGCTTCTGTGTGGAGAGGGAGCAGACTTCAAATGCTGAGGAGACTAGGAACAGAATGTCCCCAGATGTATCCCCTGGGAGGGATATAAGCTGCTCCTCAATACAAAAGAACCTCATAGAGGAAATCAAAAAGGCTCTCACAAGAGAGCTGGAAGAGAAATGGGAAAAAGAAAGGGAAGCTTGGCAAGAGAGCCTGGAGAAGTCATCCCATGCATTCAAAGACAGAATGGATAAAGAAATCAAATCATTGAGAAACAAGATTAGTGAGCTGGAAAAGGTAAACAACTCCAAGGAAAACAGGATTAGTGAGCTGGAAAAGGTAAACAACTCCAAGGAAAACAGGATTAGAGAGCTGGAAAAAGAAATCAGCTCTCAAAAAAATAAAATGGATAAAATGGAAAAAAATTCCATAGAAGATAAAAACTCAATTGGACAATTACAAAGAGATATAAAAAAAGTGAGTGAAGAAAATACATCATTGAAAATTAGACTGGAACAAGTAGAAATGAATGACTCAAGGAGAAACCAAGAGGGAGTCAAGCAAATCCAGAGAAATGAAACAATTGAAAAGACTGTCAAGTACCTTACCAGAAAGACAACAGACCTGGAAAACAGATCCAGGAGAGACAATTTGAGAATAATCGGACTCCCTGAAAAATGGGAGGAAAAAAAGAGCTTGGACACCATTTTCAAGGAAATTATCAAAGAGAACTGCCCAGACGTTTTGGAAACAGAGGGTAAAATAGACATTGAGAAAATTCATCGCTCACCTACTGAAAGGGACCCTAAAATCAAAACGCCAAGAAATATAGTGGCCAAGTTCAAGAACCATCAGACAAAGGAAAAGATATTGGAAGCTGCTAGAAAAAAACAATTCAGATATGGAGGATCCACAATAAGGATAACACAGGATCTAGCAGCATCCACATTAAAAGAACGCAGGGCCTGGAACATGATATTCCGAAAGGCTAAGGAACTTGGTATGCAGCCAAGAATAACTTACCCAGCAAGAATGAGCATCGTTTTCCAGGGAAGAAGATGGACATTTAACGAAATAAATGAATTCCATCTATTTTTGATGAAAAAACCAGACCTACATAAGAGGTTTGATCTTCAAATACAGAACTCAAGAGACTTCTAAAAAAGGTAAAAAGAAATCTTGAGAACTATACTTCTGTCAAAAAATATGTAAAGAACATATGTACAATTTGTCTTAGAAACTAGAGGTGGAAAGGAGATTATATCATAAAAAAGTATAAAGTGGTGGTACTACATCTCATGAAGAGGCAAAGATAACCTATTATATCTGAGAGAAAGAAAGGAGGGAGATGAACATAGCGTGTATCAATAGACATATTCGATTTATGGTGAAACTTCTTCCACTTCATTGAAAAGTGAAAGGGAAGGAGTAAGCTAAGGGGAAGGGAATACAGTAATTTCGAGGAAAAGGGGTAAAATAAGGGGAGGATCTTTAAGGTGGGGGAGGGATCCTAAAAAGGGAGGGCTGTGAAAAGCAAGTGGTGTTTACCAGTTGAATACTGGATAGGAGGGTAAAAGGGAAGGAAAGGGGAAAAGCATAAGCAGGGGTTAATAGGATGGCAAGCAATATAGAATTAGTCCTTCTAACCATAAATGTGAATGGGGCAAACTGCCTCATAAAGAGGAAGCAGTTAGCAGACTGGATTAAAAGTCAGAATCCTACTATATGTTGTTTACAGGAAACACACCTGAAACAGGATGAGACATTCAAACTAAAAGTAAAAGGGTGGAGCAGAATCTATTATGCTTCAGGCAAAACCAAAAAAGCAGGAGTAGCCATCCTCATCTCAGATCAAGCAAAAACAAAAATTGATCTAATTAAAAGAGATAAGGAAGGGCATTATATCCTGCTAAAGGGAAGCATCAATAGTGAAGCAGTATCAATATTAAACATGTATGCACCAAGTGGTGCAGCATCTAAATTCTTAAAAGAGAAATTAAGAGAGCTGCAAGAGGAAATAGATAGCAAAACTATAATAGCAGGAGATCTCAACCTTGCACTCTCAGAATTAGATAAATCAAACCACAAAATAAATAAGAAAGAAGTCAAAGAGGTAAATAGAATACTAGAAAAGTTTGATATGATAGATCTTTGGCGAAAGCTAAATGGAGACAGAAAGGAATATACTTTCTTCTCAGCAGTTCATGGAACCTATACAAAAATTGATCATATACTAGGGCATAAAAACCTCAAAATCAAATGCAGTAAGGCAGAAATAGTAAATGCATCCTTTTCAGACCATAATGCAATCAAAATAACATTTAATAAAAAGCCAGGGGAAAATAGACCAAAAAATAATTGGAAACTAAATAATCTTATACTAAAGAATGATTGGGTAAAACAGCAAATCATAGACATAACTAATAATTTCACCCAAGAAAATGACAATAATGAGACATCATACCAAAATGTGTGGGATACAGCCAAAGCAGTAATTAGGGGAAGTTTTATATCTCTACAGGCCTACCTGCATAAAATAGAGAAAGAGAGGGCCAACGAATTGGGTTTACAACTAAAATTGCTAGAAAAGGAACAAATTAAAAACCCCCAGACAAACACAAAACTTGAAATTCAAAAAATAAAAGGTGAGATTAATAAAATTGAAAGTAAAAAAACTATTGAATTAATTAATAAAACTAAGAGTTGGTTTTATGAAAAAACCAACAAAATAGACAAACCCTTAGTAAACCTGATTAAAAAAAGGAAAGAGAAAAAGCAAATTGATAGTCTTGAAAATGAAAAGGGTGAACTCACCACTAATGAAGAGGAAATTAGAACAATAGTTAGGAGCTACTTTGCTCAACTTTATGCCGATAAATTCGATAACTTAAATGAAATGGAAGAATACCTTCAAAAATATAGCTTGCCCAGATTAACAGAGGAAGAAGTAAGTAGTCTAAATAGTCCCATCTCAGAAAAAGAAATAGACCAAGCTATTAACCAACTTCCTAAGAAAAAGTCCCCAGGACCAGATGGATTTACAGGTGAATTCTACCAAACATTTAAAGAACAACTAACTCCAATGCTATGTAAACTATTTGAAAAAATAGCGATTGAAGGAGTCCTACCAAATTCCTTCTATGACACAGACATGGTACTGATACCTAAACCAGGTAGATCGAAAACTGAGAAAGAAAACTATAGACCAATTTCCTTAATGAATATTGATGCTAAAATCTTAAATAAGATATTAGCAAATAGACTTCAGAAAATCATCCCCAGGATAATACACTATGACCAAGTGGGATTTATACCAGGAATGCAGGGCTGGTTTAATATTAGGAAAACTATTAGTATAATTGACCATATTAATAATCAAATTAATAAAAACCATATGATCATCTCAATAGATGCAGAAAAGGCATTTGATAAAATCCAACATCCATTCCTACTAAAAACGCTTGAAAGTATAGGAATAAATGGACTATTCCTTAAAATAATAAGGAGCATATATTTAAAACCTTCAGTAAACATCATATGTAATGGTGATAAACTAGAACCTTTCCCTGTAAGATCAGGAGTGAAACAAGGTTGCCCACTATCACCATTACTATTCAATATAGTACTAGAAACTCTAGCCTCGGCAATAAGAGCCGAGAAAGAGATTCAAGGAATTAGAGTAGGAAATGAAGAAATCAAATTGTCACTTTTCGCAGATGACATGATGGTATACTTAGAGAACCCCAAAGACTCTGCTAAAAAGCTATTAGAAATAATTCAGAATTTTAGCAAAGTCGCAGGATACAAAATAAATCCACATAAATCCTCAGGATTTTTATACATTACCAACACAATCCAACAGCAAGAGATACAAAGAGAAATTCCATTCAAAATAACAGTCGATAGTATCAAATATTTGGGAATATATCTACCAAAGGAGAGTCAGGAATTATATGAGCAAAATTACAAAACACTTGCCACAAAAATAAAGTCAGATTTAAATAATTGGAAAGACATTCAATGTTCTTGGATAGGCCGAGCGAATATAATAAAGATGACAATACTCCCCAAACTAATCTATTTATTTAGTGCTATACCAATCAGACTCCCAAGAAACTATTTTAATGACCTAGAAAAAATAACAACAAAATTCATATGGAAGAATAAAAGGTCGAGAATTGCAAGGGAACTAATGAAAAAAAAGTCAGGGGAAGGTGGTCTAAGTGTACCTGATTTAAAGCTATATTATAAAGCAACAGTCACCAAAACCATTTGGTATTGGCTAAGAAATAGACTAGTTGATCAGTGGCATAGGTTAGGTTCACAGGACAAGATAGTGAATAAAAATAGCAATCTAATCTTTGACAAACCCAAAGATCCCAAATTTTGGGATAAGAATTCATTATTTGACAAAAACTGCTGGGAAAACTGGAAATTAGTATGGCAGAAACTAGGCCTGGACCCACATTTAACACCACATACTAAGATTAGATCAAAATGGGTCCAAGATTTAGGCATAAAGAACGAAATCATAAATAAATTGGAGGAACATGGGATGGTTTACCTCTTAGACTTGTGGAGGAGGAAGGAGTTTGTGTCCAAGGGAGAACTAGAGACCATTATTGATCACAAAATAGAACATTTTGATTACACCAAATTAAAAAGTTTCTGCACAAACAAAACTAATGCAAACAAGATTAGAAGGGAAGTAACAAATTGGGAAAACATTTTTACAGTTAAAGGTTCTGATAAAGGCCTCATCTCCAAAATATACAGAGAATTGACTTTAATTTATAAGAAATCAAGCCATTCTCCAATTGATAAATGGTCAAAGGATATGAACAGACAATTTTCAGATGATGAAATTAAAACTATTTCCACTCATATGAAAGAGTGTTCCAAATCACTATTGATCAGAGAAATGCAAATTAAGACAACTCTGAGGTATCATTACACACCTGTCAGATTGGCTAAGATGACAGGAACAAATAACGATGAATGTTGGAGGGGCTGTGGGAAAACTGGGACACTGATGCATTGTTGGTGGAGTTGTGAAAGAATCCAACCATTCTGGAGAGCAATCTGGAATTATGCCCAAAAAGTTATCAAAATGTGCATACCCTTTGACCCAGCCATACTACTACTGGGCTTATACCCCAAGGAACTACTAGAGAAGGGAAAGGGTCCTGTATGTGCCAAAATGTTTGTGGCAGCCCTTTTCATAGTGGCTAGAAGCTGGAAGATGAATGGATGTCCATCAATTGGAGAATGGTTGGGTAAACTATGGTATATGAATGTTATGGAATATTATTGTTCTATAAGAAATGACCAACAGGAGAAATACAGAAAGGCTTGGAGAGACTTACATCAACTGATGCTGAGTGAAACGAGCAGAACCAGAAGATCATTATACACTTCAACAATGATACTGTACGAGGATGTATGCTGATGGAAGTGGATTTCTTCAACATAGAGAAGAACTAATCCAATTCCAATTGATTAATGATGGACAGAACCAGCTACATCCAGAAAAGGAACACTGGGAAATGAATGTAAACTGTTATTTTTACCTTCTGAATCCAATTCTTCCTGTGCAACAAAAAAAAAAATTCGGTTCTACACACATATATTGTATCTAAATTATACTGTAATATATTTAACATATATAAGACTGCTTGCCATCTGGGGGAGGGGGTTGGGGAGGAAGGGAAAAAAATCTGAATAGAAGTAAGTGCAAGGGATAATGTTGTATAAAATTACCCATGCATATGTACTGTCAAAAAATGTTATAATTATAAAATAAAATAAAAAAAAAAAAAAAAAAGAGAAGAAAAAAAAAAAAAAAAAAAAAAAAAAGGAATAATCCATTTATTCCTATACTCTCAAGAGTTTTTAGTAGGAATGGATGTTGGATTTTGTCAAATGCTTTTTCTGCATCTATTGAGATGATCATATGGTTCTTATTAATTTGATTATTAATATGGTCAATTATATTAATAGTTTTCCTAATATTAAACCAGCCCTGCATTCCTGGTATAAATCCTACTTGATCATAGTGTATTATCTTGGAGATGATTTTCTGAAGTCTTTTTGCTAATATCTTATTTAAGATTTTAGCATCAATATTCATTAAGGAGATTGGTCTATAATTTTCTTTCTCAGTTTTCGATCTACCAGGTTTAGGTATCAGTACCATGTCTGTGTCATAAAAGGAGTTTGGTAGGACTCCTTCATCCCCTATTTTTTCAAATAATTTATATAACATTGGGGCTAATTGTTCTTTAAATGTTTGGTAGAATTCACATGTGAATCCATCTGGCCCTGGGGATTTTTTCCTGGGGAGTTGATTAATAGCTTGTTCTATTTCTTTTTTCTGAAATGGGACTATTTACGCAATTTATCTCCTCCTCTGTTAATCTAGGGAGCCTATATGTTTGGAGGAAGTCATCCATTTCACTTAAGTTATCAAATTTATTGGCATAAAGTTGGGCAAAGTAACTCCTTATTATTTCTCTAATTTCCTCTTCATTGGTGGAAAGATCCCCCTTTTCATTTGTAAGACTATCAATTTGATTTTCCTCTTTCTTTTTTTTGATCAAATTTACCAAAGGTTTATCTATTTTATTGGCTTTTTCATAAAACCAACTCTTGGTTTTATTTATTAATTCAATAGTTTTTTTACTTTCAATTTTATTGATTTCTCCTTTTAATTTTTTCTATTTCGAGTTTAATTTTTGGTTGGGGGTTTATAATTTGGTCTTTTTCTAGCCTTTTAAGTTGTAAGCCCAATTCGTTAATCTTCTCTTTCTCAATTTTCTTCAAATAAGCCTCTAAAGATATAAAATTTCCCCTTATTACCGCTTTAGCTGCATCCCAAAGATTTTGATATGATGTCTCATCATTATCATTATCTTGGGTGAAATTGTTAATTGTTTCTATAATTTGCTCTTTCACCCAGTCATTCTTTAAGATGAGATTATTCAGTTTCCAATTACTTTTTGGTCTATTTACCCCTAACTTTTTACTGAATGTAGCTTTTATTGCATTGTGATCTGAGAAGAAGGCATTTATTATTTCTGCCTTCCTACATTTAATTTTGAGATCTTTATGTCCTAATATATGGTCAATTTTTGTATAAGATCCATGAACTGCTGAGAAGAAAGTATATTCCTTTCTATTGCCATTCAGTTTTCTCCAAAGGTCTAGCATACCTAGTTTTTCTAATGTTCTATTTACTTTTTTAATTTCTTTCTTGTTTGTTTTGTGGTTTGATTTGTCTAAATCTGAGAGTGCAAGGTTGAGATCTCCCACTATTATAGTTTTACTGTCTATTTCTTCTTGCAGTTCTCTTAACTTTTCCTTTAGAAAGTTAGATGCTATACCACTTGGTGCATATATGTTTAGTATTGATATGGCTTCATTATTTATGCTACCTTTCAGCAGGATATAGTTTCCTTCCTTATCTTTTTTAACGAGATCTACTTCTGCTTTTGCTTGATCTGAGATAAGGATAGCTACCCCTGCTTTTTTGGCTTTACCTGAAGCATAATAGGCTCTGTTCCAACCTTTTACCTTTACTCTGTATGTATCTCCCTGCTTTAAGTGTGTTTCCTGTAGACAACATATTGTAGGGTTCTGCTTTTTGATCCAATCTGCTATCCATCTCCGTTTGATGGGATCGTTCATCCCATTTACATTTACAGTTAAAATTACTAATTCTGTGTTTCCTGCCATCGTATTATCCCCAGATTATACTTTTTTCCCTTGACCCCCCTGATCCCCCTCCCCGATATTTAATTTACAGACCCCCCTTGTGACGCGCAACCCTCCCTCTTTTTTTTTTTTTTTTTAGGATCCCTCCCCCCTCCCTCCAAGTCCCTTCACTTATTCTCCTTTTCCTTTCCCCTTTTCCTCTCCCCCCTTTTAATGAGGTGAGAGAAAATTCTCTGAAAAACAAATATGCTAATTATTTACTCTTTGAGCCTCTTCTGATGAGAGTAAGATTCACACAATGATTCTCCCCCTCACTAAGTTCCCTCAGATATGGTGTATTTTCTATGTCTCTTCCTGGGATGTAGTTTCCCTCTTTTTATCACTCCTTCCCCTTTTTCTGAACCAACCTCCTTCCCTTTACCACACCCCCCTTTTTTTCTTTTATATCAGTAAAATCAAATTATCCTTGAGTATTTTTTATATACCCACAACAGAGTTACAGTTCTCAAGGGTTCTGTGTACCTTTTTCTGTTTCTCTTCAGTCTTGTGGATGTAGATCAAATTTTTTGTTTAAGTCTGGTTTTTTTCTTAGAAACATATAGAATTCCTCTGTTTCATTGAATGACCATCTTCTTCCATGGAAAAAGATGCTAAACTTAGCTGGGTAGTTCATTCTTGGTTGCAGTCCTTGATCTTTTGCCTTACGGAATATCAGGTTCTAGGCCCTTCTATCTTTTAATGTGGAGGCAGCCAGATCTTGGGTGACCCTTAGTGTGGCACCTTGGTATTTAAATTGTTTTTTTCTAGCTGCTTGCAGGATTTTCTCCTTTGTGTGGTAATTCTGCAGCTTAGCCACAATATTCCGTGGTGTTCTTTTTTTAGGGTCTATTTCAGAAGGAGTTCGATGAATTCTTTCCACATCTACTTTCCCTTCTGTTTCTATTATCTCTGGACAGTTCTCTTTGATAATTTCCTGTAAAATAGAATCTAGGCTCTTTTTTTGGTCATAGTTTTCTGGAAGTCCAATAATCCGCAGATTATCTCTCCTAGATCTATTTTCCAGGTCTATAGATTTTCCCAGTAAGTATTTGACGTTGTTCTCCAGCTTCTCATTTTTTTTGTTTTGTTTGACTGATTCTTGGGTTCTCTGTGAATCATTCATTTCTATTTGTTCCATCCTGACTTTTAAGGAGTTATTTTCTTCTTTCACAGTTTTTAGTTCTTTTTGTAAATGCCCAATTTCGTTTTTAAATGAATTATTTTGCTCTATTGAGTTTTTTTCCATTTCCCTAATTTTTTTTTTTTGAGAATTATTTTCTTTTTCCAATTCAGAAATTCTATTTTCTTGAGACTTTTTTATCTTTTCCAATTCAGAAATCCTACTTTCCTGTGTTTTTTTAACCTTTTCTAATTCACTAATTTTGTTTCCCTGCATCTCCTGTGAATTCTTTATTTTTTCCAACTCCAATTTCAGTACGTTGTTATTCTCTATCATAACTTCCCTTTCTTTTCCCCATTTTTCTTCGATCTCCCTCAATTTTTTAAGAGCTTCTTCTAGGAGAGAGTTATGTGATGGGGGGCAGGAATCGTTCCCCTTTAGGTTGTTGTCTGTTGATTCTCTGCTATCAACTTCCTCGGGGTTGGTTACCCGCTCTTTCTCTGTATAGAAGGAATCTATGGTTTTTCTAGCTTTTTTGCTCATACTTAAAAAAATCTTTTGGGGTCTGTCTCTGGGGTAGGAAATTATTTACTTCTTTACCAGCTTCCTCCCAGACTGGATGGATGCAGCGGCCCCTGCGCCTGAGCTAAGATAGAGCTCTGGGAGAGAGTTCCCCACCCCCTCCCTGGAAGTGCCCCAGAGGTGATTAGCACCACTGTGCTTCGAGGGCGTAGAATAGTGAAGACAGCACGAAGCCCAGCCTATGTGTCCGGGTGGGGAGTGGATGTCTGCAGCAGGTGACGTGAGAAGCCCCTGTGCTCAAACTGGAAGTGTCTGCCAGAAACTGCGGTCCCTAGTTCAAAGGTTCCGCTTCTCTGGGACTTCCTGGAGCTGAGTTCCACTCCCTCCAGCTAAGCTAGGCAGGGTGTGTTGCCTTGGGCCGTATCCACCCACTTGTCAATCTCTTAACTATTCTCAGGTGGTAGTTGAGGCCACACCCCCTGGTGCCGATTCTCTGCTGAGTCACCCCCCTCCCCCCCCCCAGTCGGGGAAAATCTAATTTGTTTTAAAATATTTTGGCTTTCTCTTCTGAACTGCTAAATAATTATCAGAGAAGAGCTAACAGCCTGTGCCAGATTCCTTTACCTCAGTGGCTTCTCTGATCCCAGAGCCCTTCCCAGCGCAATGGGCGCAGTGTGCCCCTACCCCACCGTCTGTGCTGGTCTTTCTTATTCCTCCCCTGAGAACTGACCTTTCCTGTTGAAACTCCAGATTCTCTTCAGCTGGTAAGTCGTGCTTCCAGTCCTTGTGGTATCTATCAGTCCTGAGCTAATTTTGAGACTTAATTTATCTAATTGGTTGTGAGGGAGTGAGGACGTTCACTGAGTCGTGTGTTTCTTCTCCGCCATCTTGGCTCCGCCCCCGAGATTTGTCCATTTTAAATGGGTTGCCTCCTTTTAATTCTTATGACACCATGTACATTATATAATGTTTTCACCATATGACTATCTCACCTTTTCTGGTCCAATTCTGAAGAAATTTTGCATGGTTTCTGTTGTGCAGTTCTTGTTTAATCATTTGCTGTAGTTTACTGATATCCACCAAGAGTATCTCCAATGCACTTTGGATTAATCTCAACTTTAATCCTTCAGATGATTTACAGTCATATAATGGCACTGGGATGAATGTTGTTGTTCAGATGATAGATCTTTGCTTATTTCTAAATAAATACATTTTACAGAGTCTGAAATTTGTAAAGGATTTTAAGTAACAGTTATTCTAAATTCATTTTTCATCTGAGGTTGCTGAGGCTCGAGAGGTTGAGTTATTTACTCAAAATAACTACACAAAGCTACACAAAGACAGCTACACAAAGACAGATTAATGATCACTACCAGACAGATATTCTATCAGTCTAGTATTCTCATTATTTTTCATTGATTATCTTTTTAAATGTAAACTATGAATTGTTTCTTTCCATAGTAAAAGTTATAAAAGCCTGAAAGTGCATCACTACTTAATGAAAACCACATATATAATATATAGATATGCATATCTATATTTATACATCCATGTAATAGATTTCTGCTCAAACCAATTATAAACTTCTCTAAAGGGTGATTGTTAAATTTTCAGTGTGAGTTTAAACCTAGTAAATTATTAAGTATTAAATATTAAGAATCATTTTACTATTCTATTGTCTAGTTTAAGAAAGTGACAAACTTTAATAATGCAGATTATAATGTATGTGTCATGCAATCGATTTATTCTGAAAGCTAGTTATTAAACATTTCTTGTCACATTGTTGGTTATATAATTCATGTAGTATGTATTTATTTATATGCAAAGAGAGATATTTGTAAATTTTAATTATAATTGAGAATATTGGATAATACACATTTATATCATAGTTATCTCTATTAGTACATATATGCAAAGGAAATATATGTATGACATGTTTGAAAATAAATATACATTGAAGTCTCACTTTTACTGGCATTCCCACTGCTATTTGTTCCTGTCAACCTTTCCAGAATTCATTCAATAATTCTATACAGACTTCAAGCAATAGTTTTTATGTAGAATCTACCAAATAATTAAACTGAAAATTCCCCTTGAATAGCAAACTCTCTTGATCTTTTAACTGATTAAATTGACCAGAGTGATTTTTATACAACTTTGAAGGCTTATTATATCTATGACCAAACTAAGCCTGATACCAAATTGTATTAGGGGGACAAGTCCTGGGTTCGACCCATACTTTATTACACTCTTATGTTAGCATAAACAAATGAGAGAAATCATCAAGAAGGTACCTAAAGCCATATTCAAAGTGTATAAAAACAAGTAAAAAGAAAATAAAAGTGGGGCCTAATTAGTAAAAGAGGCTGTTAGGAGAATACATTCCAAATAACCCCACTTTATCCTGCCCTCGCCTATTTCCAAAGCTATTTCCTATTTATTCACCTCATCTACCTTCCCTTTCTTCCAACCAATTAGTAATACCTTAGCCTAAATCTCAACTCTAATCTACATTGACTGCTAGTGACAAAATTTGAAATGATGAGAAATGGAGAAAATTACAAGGAAATGAGGGAACCAGTGCACAAAAACATCAGTCTGTCCTATAACATAACAGTTATATTTCTGCAAATGATGCTGGTATTTGAAATGATCTTAGGAGCAGATGAGTTTAGACAAGGAAAATAAAACATTATCTCCATCTTTAAGAGACAGAAATGCTACTCTTTCTCTGCAGTGGTATATAGTGAGAGAAAATTCACATTTCTGTGCTATTAACATACTGTGGAAAAGGAAAATAGAAACCAGAAATTTGTATTCTAGCTTCTCAATATTTTGAGAGATTTTCAAGTTTAAACTAGAACTACTGATAGAATCTAGATTTAAGTGAAAAAGGAAAGAAGAAAGAAAGGAATGGGGAGAGGTGGGCAACACATTTAACCTGTATGGGAAGCATATACAGTCTCTCTTTCCTAATGTCCAATAAGTCTTACCTATTTTCCTCATTCATCTTAAGCTCTTCTACGAAGTTGACAGCCAGAAATTTCTGAAGTCCAGAAGCTTTCTGAAATGCTTTTCTCTTTTATTTGTGAATCAGCTGGTTGAAGGACCTCTTTCCCCATCTTAGGCTACAAGGGAGGTAGCATTCCACCTGAAGCGTCCCTAGACTAAACATATCTCAATATTTTTTTCCTTTTTTTACAATGTTAGAGTTCATACGTATGACAACTGAAACGCATTGATATTCACAGGGAAAGAGATCAACATGTGTCAAGCAAGGGAATCAAGATATCTTAATGCAGAGGGAGACAGTGGCATTCTATGTGTTAGAAATTCTTCCACTTCAAGAATAAGAACAAAGATCATTGGAACATTATGGCAACCATCTTTCTGTATGATAACTTGGAATGTATTTTTCTCCTCCTACATCCATCATTAGAACACCACAAAGGGATTTTTATTGTCCAAATCCCATACCAAAAAGCTCTCCAGGAGTTTCATTTTTGTCTACCTCTATTTTTTAGGAAATTCTATTTCTTCAATTGCAAAATAAACCAGAGAAGAAAATGGAAAACTATTCCAGTATCTTTTCCAAGAAAACCCTGAATGGGGTCATGAAAAGTCAAATATGAGTAAAAATGACTGAACAATGACAACAAAAGTTGCCATCAAACAAAAAGTTTGAGAACGTTTTTCTTGCTATCAAGCTTATATTTGCTTCCTTTCAGCATGGACTAACAGTTCCTAATTCTGCCTTCACTGGCTGTACAGAACAAGACTAATTTTTCTTCCACAGGACAGAACTACAATTAGTTGAAAACAGCTATATTGAATTTTCACCTGTACAGGCTAAACATCTCTAGTTGCTTCAACTTATCATTAGAAATAGGATCAAATATGTTTAAAGCACTTAGCACAGTATTAAGCATATAGACTGTTCTTAATAGATGTTTAATCTCTCTGCCCCATTTTATATTACTTATACTCAAAGTCCTTCACAATTCTGGTTGATCTTCTCTGGGCACTTTCCAATTGTTCGATTTCTTTAAACTATGTCACTCAGCGTAGAGCACAATACTCCAGAGTTGTGATGGATGTAATCCCTTTGTGTGATCTATACGAACTAATTGGTGATCTTCTTTCCAGTCTCCTATAATCTCTCATTTCTTCTCCCACCCCAAACGAACAATTTCTGTTTTGTCTCATTCTCTGAGGACTTTTTCTCAGCAAGATGCTGATTCATCCTACTGATTTTCAAGCAAAAGTATTTTGAGGTATTAATACTCTCAGGACTATTTGTAGTTTAATAGGAAACCAAGAAAAAACAACAGAAGCCTTTAAGATCCTAAAGGAATAAATCATAGTTATGATAATAGCATTTAGGTTCCTTAAAATGTGGTGAGAGAAATATTTTTGAGCTATGGAATCCTATCAGGATTTCCTCAAGGCACACCACAAAGGTGCCCACCTGCTTCATCTACAGAGAAATATGTTCTTAGTTAAAGGGGAAAGAGGCATCTAACTTTTGACTTGGTAAGTGATATCAATGAATCCTTGACAGGTGGTCTCATTTCACAAAGCTAAGGCTGGATAGCATTATACTATTTTTTGAGCTGCCAGTCTGTCCAATGTTGCTTTCTCTACAGATTATTGTCTCCCAGTCCATTGGGAAAAGAGGGAGCTATTATTTGGTCTATGAAGTCTTGAGTCTATGGGGCTAACTTCTACTTTATGGATGCATATTTCAATTCTCCTTAGCTGCTTTGATTAAGAAGTTTTGGGGATCCATTATTGACAAAGCATAGTCACGCATAATGAAGGCTAGTGGATGTCCAGTTAATTTAATACATTCATTGTACCAGGGGATTAGCCGACCTCCCATTCATTATTTAACAATGCCGCCACATTTTAAGTATTTTTGCAGCCTAAGCAATTCAATGTTTGCCTGTGAGATTTATAAATATCAAGGGGAAACCTGCAATTTCCAGAACCATTTTGCCTGCACATTACATTTCTATAAAGTGAAGAACTTCATGACAGATTTTCACTTCCTTTGTGCGCATATACATCAGAGTAAAATCCATCTAAATAAAGAAAAAGGGAAAGCAACAAGCAAAATATATAAATATAATACAGTTGTTGGCATCCAAATATCTCATTTCTACTTCACCTTTCAGAAATATTTGAAGCCCTGTAGGATAGAGATGATTTCTCAAGCAATGTTATTATGCATCTTACATGGTTATAATTAGAAAGAGGAAATCTTGTAGGTGTGAGGATGAAGTCTGCTTTAGGTACTATCAAGTCCAACCTCCGCATTTGATGAGAAAAGTCAGAATGAAAAAGGTAAATTGGGTCAACATAGATAGAGAATGCAGTAGGGTTTTAATTCAATCCAATATGCTTCCAATTCACTACCTAGAACTTCAGGAAGACTTGTATCTGTAATAGTAGCTATGTGACACTGGAACTAGAAGGGATTCAAGCAATTCTCATGACTTAAAAAACTAGAGTCATAGATAGGTAGACATCTCTACTAAGGAGGAATTACAATGCTTAGTCAAACTAAAAATCTTTTGGGTAGGGTTAAGAGAAATAAAAACAGAATGCCTATTCACAAATGCTTCTACATGTTTATGCACAATCAGAAAAATGTCACATACTATTTATGTTTTAAATGTCTATTAAAATATTAGAGTAATTCAATATTTGTTTTCAATAAGAATATAAGCATATAATATACATATATACAGACATAAGTGTATTTAAGTTTATAATTAGATACACTAAAAAAAAATTGAAGCCTTCAATGTCTTTACTTAAGTCAGCAAAAAATATTTCTTCACAATAAGAGTATAAACAATATTCTGAATTGTATTTCCTCATTCTTCTCAATTAAGAACAATAACATTAAGTATATATATATATATATATGTATATATATATATACATATGTATATAAAGAATTTAAATTGTATATTATATGCATATCATATAATAGCATAAATAAAAGGTCACCTATATCTTTAGAGATATATGTATATCTTCACACATCTGTATTTCATTTATTTATTTTAATACCTGCTAATATTTTAAAACATCAGTGTCACATCATCGTGTTCAATCTTGGAGAATACCTTCATCATGTACATATGTATACATATATATGCATATATGTGTATCTATCTATATATATAGATACATATATATTTGCATAAAGAAACAAATAATTAAATTAATTATTAATTATTAAATTAAATAAATATTTTCTTGCTTCTCATCCATAAGTCCTTTAAAACTCACTTATTACCAAAATCCAAAGTTGGATCATACTTAAGAAAATTCCTAATAAAAGTCAATATGGTTCTGTAGGTGGTTGGAAAAAAAAACTGTTGAATGAGCCAGTCTTCACAAAAGATATGAAAGATGCCATTTTTTCTGGCTGATAGAATGTTGTCCTTGAATGCTTGTCCTTGTCTATAAAGGTGAAGAACAGGCCCAAAGGATCTTTGCCAAATTCTAAACAATTCTTATTAAAAGATTTAGTATGAATAAGAACTCTTTTAAAGAGTCTACATTTTGAGAAAGTTTTGGGAAGCAGAGAGCAGAAGTCATTTGGGAGCAAAACAGCCCTAAAATGTGCATGTCCATTTCTAAAAGGTAATTAAATGCATTCTCCATATTTTGAGAATGAGTCAGAGGGAATAGGCCAGAATAAAAGAATAATATATTATGAGCCCTCTTTAAGCTCTGTCATTCAAGGATTCATCCCACTACAAACCCTGAATACCACCACAGTCTCTGCTCTTTGCTAACTGGGTTGGGGAGGAAATAAGCAATCCTTTTATAAAATTGTATGAAAGACAAAAGTTTACATTTATAACCTTTTCACTGTTCACCAATAATGCCCCCAATATAGTTATCCTGTACTTTCTGGAATTTCAAAGTTTTGAATGTATTCAGGATGAGCTGAGAGTGTACAGCAAAGCAGTATCTAAAACTGAGTCTAGCCTTGCTTCTTAATGTATCCACCCACCTGGATTCCTGGGAGAAACATTTGAGCTCAATTAGAAACTTTGCCATTGCTTCTATAGTGTCTAGCATAGGGCTCTGCTGATTCTGAATATACAACAAATGTCATGAAATAAAACATTTATCTTTTCCTATCCTTAACACTCCAAATTAACCTGGCAAGCTCTGCATAAGTATTTTTGCACTTGCAAAGAGGAAGCACATTCTGAAAAAATTCCAAAGAGTATAACAACTTTAATGTACACCCAGTGGTTTATTTGTGAAACTTTAGTTATATTCTCCAATGTTTTTGAGGGCAAAAAAATCAACTGATGATGTGTAGGAAGTCCCATTTCTTTCTTTTAGTGAGAATTACCATGGGTGGCTAACGATGTTTGAGATGGTTGGAGAAAAAAGATCTTAACTTTAAGAAAATAAAGTAAAATCAGTGCTATAAACACACAAGTCTGATTATACACTTTCTCACCATAATCTATAAAGTCCAAATACCAAATCTTTGCCTTCAAAGCCTTCAATAGTCTGACTCTAAGGAAAGATCACATATTTCTCCCTTTTACAAATAGGTTTGTTTTTTTTTTTTTGTCTGTTTTTTGTTTGTTTTGTTTTTGGTTTTTTAGTGCTGTCAGTTGGGGCTAAGTGACTTGCCCAGGATCACACAGTTAGGAAGCATTAAGTGTCTGAGGCCAGGTTTGAACTCAGGTCCTCCTGATTTTAGGGCTGGTGCTTTATCCACTGTGCTACCTAACTGCCTCTCCCTTTTACATACTCTATGTTCCTGCAAAATCAAAATACTTAAGCTTGCAAGAATATCTGTTATGTTGTTTTCAACCATGTCCCATTTCTTGTTGCTTCCTAACCTACCTGCAGAAACATATTCCACATGTCCTAACCTCTCTCTTACTGAAAACACAAGTTCTTTGTTCACACCAGTTCTGACATGTGTAATGATAAGGAACTTCAGGCCAAGGATACCTCCTAATGTCTTTCCCTAAGTCATCTCAGTTAAAAGTGTTTTTTTCCTTCTTTGAACTCATAACAGATGTACCCTTTCATGAACTTTCTCACTACAACATATAGTTATTTGTACATGGATTTTCATTGCCTTTATGGCACCTACACTCTAATAGGATAAAGAAATTGTACAATGGTAGGCATAAATAATATATATAATATATATACATATATATATACATATATATATAAAATAAACATATACAATAAATAAGAATAAAGAAAAAAATAATAAAAAATAAAATAAGAATATATTTAAAATATATCCCCCAAAGAGGGGAAGAGGAACTAGCACCTAGAGAACTTAGCAAAAGCTTCCTACAGAAGGAGTCAACGAGCTGAATCTAGAAGGAAACAAGGGGGAATTGAAGCAAGACTAGGCTTCAGTCATGAGGGATAAAAGTACAAACTTATAGACTATAAGAGTGTAGTACGTGAGGAATAGAGAGAGAAAGAACTTTGAAGATTTAATTGGACCACAGAGTATATGGTAAGGCCTGAAATGTAAGCATTAGGTAAGAAATGAAGGGTTTTAAATACCAGTCAAAAAAGCTCACATTTCTTGCTGGAGGTAGTAAGTAGTTCCATGAGTATGCTGAGTGGGAAGCAGCATGGACTTTAGGAAAATCACTTTGGCCTGTATGTGGAAGACAGATTGGACAATGAAGAAAATGAATGGGGAGACCTCAAAACACCGAAAACAGATGCTTTAAGAAAATTTCAAAACCAATAATTTCTATGCTAAGTATTATCAATTGTTGTTGTGGTTGGGTCATATCCATATTCCTTCTGACTTCACTTGGGGTTTTCTTGAGAAAGATACTGGAATCGTTTGCCATTTCCTTCTCCAGCTGACTTTACAAGTGAGGAAACTGAGGCAAACAGGATTAAGTGACTTGCTCAGAGTCATGTAACTACTAAGTGTCTGAGTCCAGGCTTGAAAACCAGTCACAGCACTCTATCCACTTAGCTATCTAGGTGCCTGAAATTTTCAACATTATTACTAAAATGATAATTGGATTTGAATGATTAGTGTATCCTTTATCATTCATGGATTCCTTCTACACTTCATCCTAGGAAGTATCACTTTCTTCTGAAAAAAAAAAAAAGAACTTATTGTATTTGAGGACTATTCAGGGACAGTTATGTGTCACCTCTTGATATTGTTCTGTATATGCTATATTAGAGAGCCTTTCTCAGAACTAGGTAGACATAAAGGACTTATCTAAGAAGTTGGAAAATTATTACAAAGAAGAAAGAAAATTGGCAGTCAATTTTTCAAGGAACTTCTTTCAGGTAATAATTGGAGTTTTTCTTGAATTGTCATATTTCATATGAATTGAACATTAGAATATGTACTAAATAAATTAATGGAATTTTATTCTTCAAACTTTTCATGCATTCACCATTCTATCAAAATTTAAACTTAATTATTAAATTCTCGATTTCTCTCTGTTCTCCCCAAGTCAGTTGAAGAAGAGCATTATTGCTTGCTGAATGTTAATTAACAAACTCTGCCCTGTTATGTACAACAATTTTTCTTGATGTGATTCTCATGGCTCAATTCTTTAGAACATCATACCATTGCATTCAATTTGATGGTAAAATCTGCCTTACAGAGCCTATAAACATTTTCAAATATTACCTAATATCTTTCAAGCATCTTTTCTCCACTTTTGAATAATCATTTTTTAAGTCTTGTGTGGCAACAGTGGTCATCTTTTCCATGGGAATTGATCTTCCAAGATTGTTATGGGCCAGAACTCTGAACTTGAAACAAAGGATTCTTACTACGTACTAAGTCAGTGGAATTGATAAAGACAATAGTTATCTAATTTAGGATGGTTCAGTATGATTGATTTAATCCTACAAGGAGATGTTATGGGCCAGAACTTGAAACAAGGTACTAAGTGGAATTGAGGAGACAATGGTTAAATCTAGTTTAGCACTGATTTAATCCTACAACAAATAATGGTTTTGTAGTGATATAATGATTGGTGTGTACTCAGTGTTCAGCATATAAGCAAGAAGGTCTCAGGGCCAGGAAGGACAAGTGCAACACTAGAAGCTTTAGGAGACTGAGACACATTCATTCTATCATCCACCTTTGTGGTGGCTGAAGGCTGAAGCATCAACCTTTGGAGTAGAGGAGATTCAGATGTCAGAGAAGGCAGGTGGGAGCTCAAGCCCACAGAACCAAGGAGAGAGATAAGCCTCTAAGAAAACTAGCCACTTTAACTCCTGGCTGCACTTGTGATGATTACTGAACTGAAATGAAGGCTCTTCACAGAGACCCCAAGAAAAACTCAGCTTTACATTTTAGAGAGAATATTACACAAGATTAGTTTCATTTCTTTTCAGTCTTACTCTGTTCACAGTACCATTTCTATTCAGACATTAATTGATTCCTAATGAGTTCTCTAAGTTCCATGTGAAGTCACAATGAAAAGGCTGAGATGACCCATTATTTTGGATACATGAATTTGAATCCCCTTCTGTTGCTAAATCTCAACTCTTAGCAAGATATCAAAACTTTCTGCAAATATCTTTCTCACTTAATGTGTTCTTAGCAACTGATAGCTCTAGTGTCTAGTGTTTTTTTTTTCCTTGTCTTTTTGTTTTGTTTGTTTTGGGTATTTTTGTAATTTCCCAGTGGGAAATCCAATTTGGCATAACATTTAGTGACAAAGGAAGTGCTAATTAGCAGACAAATAGAATTAATAGTTAGCACAATTGTTTTAAGGTAAGTTCTATTACTAAAAAGAAAAAGATTAACTGAACAAATAAATGACAGTGTGCATATCAGAATTATTCACATATAATAAAATAACAGCAAAGACCTTAAAACAAAATACATAGTATGGTTATCCAATAATAATAATAAAAATTCTCAGATTCCTTGAAAGGCTGGAGGTCTTTTTTTTTTTTTTTTGTAAGTTTATTTAGTTTTAATACACAATGGTTTGTGAATCATGTTGGGAGAGAAAAATCAGAGCAAAAGGGAAAAACAATGGAATAGATAAAAACAGAAAAAGGTAGTGAACATATCTTGTGTTGATTTACATTCAGTCTCCTCACATATATTTTCTGGTTGCAAATGGCATTTTCTATCCAAAGTTTTATTGGGATTGCTTTGGATAACAGAACCGCTTAGAAGAATCATGTCTTTCATAGTTGATCATTGCACATTTTTGCTGTTACTGGGTACAATGTATTCCTGGTTCTGCTCTTTTTGCTCAGCATCAGTTTATATAAATCCTTCTAGGACTCTCTATAATCAGCTTGTTTATCACTTTTTATAGAACAATAATATTCCATTACCTTCATGTGCTACAGCTTATTCAGTCATTCCCCAATTGATGAGCATCTACTCTTTTTTCAATTCTTTGTTACCATGAAAAGAATTGCTACAAACATTTTTGCATAGGCAGGTCCTTTTCTCTCCTTTATGATTTCCTTGGGATATAGACCCAGTAATGGGACTGTTGGATCAAAGGGTATATACAGTTTTGTAGCCCTTTGGGCATAATTTCAAATTGTTCTCCAGAACGGTTGGATCTGTTCACAACTCCACCAACAATGCATTAGTGTTCCATTTTCCCACATCACCTCAACATTCATAATATCTTTTCCTGTCATCTTAGCCAATCTGAGAAGTGTGAGTTGATACCTAAGAGTTGTTTTAATTTGCATTTCTTTAATCAATAGTGACTTAGAGCATTTTTTCATATAATTATAAAGGACTTTAATTTGTCATCTGAAAATTGTCTGTTGATATCCTTTAACCATTTAACAATTGGGAAATGACTTGTATTCTTATAAGTTTGATACAGTTATTTACATATTTTAAAAATGAGACTTTAACAGAAACATTGGCTGTAAATATTTTTCCCAGCTTTGTATTTCCATTTTAATCTTGTTTCTGTTGTTTTTGTTTGTGTAAACCTTTTTAATTTAATGTAATCAGAGTTGTCCATTTTGCCTTCTATAATTGTTCTCTAGTTCTTCTTTGGTCATAAATTTCTCCCTTCTCCAAAGACCTTGTTCTCCTAATTTGTTTAAGGTATCATTCTTTATGTTCAAATCATGTACTCATTTTGGCCTTATTTTGGTATGGGGTATGAGATGTAAGTCTATGCTATAGGCCTTGCTTATTGTGTAGTGTGTATCTAAAATCTTCCACTGATCCACATCTCTATTTCTTAGCCAGTACCAAATGATTTTGGTTACTGCTGCTTTATAATATAATTTTAGATTTGGTACTGCTAACCCCATTCCTTGTATTTTTTTTCATTAATTCCCTTGACATTCTTGACCTTTTGTTTTTCCAAATAAATTTTGTTATTATTTTTTCTAGTTCTATAAAATAATATTTTGGCAGTTTCACTGATATGACACTGAACAAGTAACCCAATTTAGGCAGAATTATCATTGTTTTATTAGTTCAGTCTAGCCATGAAGAAGTGATATTTTTCCATTTCTTTAGATCTGATTTTATTTGTGTGTGAAGTGTTTTGTAATTGTGTTCATATAGTTCTTGGGTTTTTCTGGGTAGATAGACCTCTAAGTATTTTATTTTGTCTACAGTAGTTTTAAATGGAATTTCTCTTTCTATCTCTTAACTGATGGCTTTGTCAGTAAAATATAGAAATGCTGGTGATATGTGTGGGTTTATTTCATATCCTGCAATTTTGCAAAAGCTGTGAATTGTTTCCGTAGGTTTTTGAATGATTTTCTAGGTTTTTTTTCAGTATATCATCATGTCATCCAAAAGGATAGCTTTATTTCCTCATTGTTTACTCTAATTCCTTTAATGTCTTTCTATTTTCTTATTGCTAAGGCCAATATTTCTAGAACAATTGTTGAATAATAGTTGTTAGGATCCTTACTAGGTGCTAAGTCAGTAGTTAACAATTCTCTAGCTCAGAGTTCACACCTTTAGTTCAAACCTTTAAAGATATAAACTCCTTTCACAAGTCTAAAGGTGTAAACTCCTTTAAAGGTTTGAATTAAAGGTGTGAACCTCTTTAAAGGTTTGAACTAAAGATGTGAACTCTGAGCTAGAGAATTGTTAAGTACAGACTTAGCATCTAGTAAGGACCCTAACAGATAGTAGTGATAATGAGCATTCTTGTTTCACCTCTGACCTTACTATGAATGTGTCCAGCTTTTCTCCATTACAAATAATGCTTGCTATTAGTTTTAGATAGATAAATGGCCGAGGTTAATGGAAGAGGAAATAAACTATTTATATAGTCTCATTTTAGAAAAAGTAAGCAAAAAATCTTGAGGTCCCCACTACAATAGTTTTGCTGTCTACTTCTTCCTTAATTGGCTTAAAATATTTTCTAGAAATCTGACTTCTCTACTATTTGGTGTATACACATTTAGTCTCCTTATTTACTGTACCTTTTATCAAGATGTACTTTCCTTCTTTATCTCTTTGAATAAAATCTATTTTTACTTTTGCATTATCTGATATCAGAATTGTTACCTCTGTTTTTTTTTTTTTACTTCAGCTGAAGCATGATAAATTCTTGTAAATGTATTCTGTATGTGTCTCTCTGTGTCAAATCTGTTTCATTTAAACAATATATTATATGATTATGTTATTTAATCCACTCTGCTATTTGTTTCCATTTTATGGGAGAGTTCATCCCATTCACACTAACCCATTTTAAGTACTATTCTATATTTCCCTCTATCCTATTTTCTCCACAGTATATATTTTTGTTTTCTTTCTACCCTGTCCTTACTGTTATTTTTCTTTTACTCATTCTACCCACTGTTTTATCTTTTATCACCTCTCCCACTTCTCTTAGCAGATTATTTTTTAACCTATTTTACCCACTACCTTATCTTCTATCAGCACTTCTCTCTTCCCTTACCTTTTTTCCTTAGTGTTTCTGCCCTCCCTTCTATCCTGTCCTTTTTTTTTTCTTCTCCTACTTCTTTATAGGATTAAATAGATTTCTATACCCAACTAAATGATTAAAGCATTCCCTTTTAAAACCAAAACTTATGAGATCAAGTTTCAGACAACGTTCATTCCCCTTCTTTCTTTCTCTGGATTGTAATAAGTCTTTTGAGCTTCTTGCAAACTAATTGTCTCATTATATCTTCCCTTTCCTCTTTTTCCAGTACAGACCTTTTTTCACCCCTTAATGCATTTTTCTTTGATGCCATCAAATCAGGGACCATTTACAACCATACCCTCAGTCCAGTGATGCCCTCCTTTGCTGCCCCACTGACAGATACAATTTTAAGAGTTAACTCCTGTGTTTATAGATTGAATTTTCTGTTTAGTTCTTCATTGAAATTCCATCTCCTTCTCTGAAAAATATTGAATCTTGCTGGGTAGTTAATTCTTGGTTGTAACCCCAGGTCCTTTGCCAAGAATATGATATTCCAAGCCACTGTTCAGTGGCAGTTGTATGTCTTCTCCTTATATCTTTCTATATTACTAGAAGTGTGATCATTGAAAGCTATTGTCAGAATTATGAAGATCTGAGGTCAAATTCTACCTACAGGATAAAATGGCTTTGTGATACTGGTTGTTCCTTAATCTCTTGGTATCCCCAGACAACAGAAAGGAAAGAATAATAATTTATTTGGCACTTATTTTGTGCCAGGCATTGTGCTAAGTGTATTAGAAGTATTATCTCATTTATTCTTCATAGCAACCCTGTGAGATAAGTCTTACAATTTTTATATATGAGGAAATAGGGGCAAACAAAGGTTAAGTGACTTGTTGTGGCTACATAGCTGGTAAGTGTCTGAGGTGGCATTTGAACTCAGGTCTAACAGGCTCCAGGCATAATATTCCATTTTCTGAAAAACTGAATTGCTCCAAGATAGATAAGAAACACAATGAACTTGTAGATCTGCATTGGCAAAGATTTAATTTTTTATTGGGAGCTCTCTTTATCAATTAACTCACAGATCCTTTCTCTTCCCTATCTTTATAATTATTCAATTATTTTCTCATTATTTAACTCTTTTTGAATTTCTGTTGTTCCACTAATTTGATTTGTAAACTAATTGAGGAAAATATTTAGCATTCAGCTTTGCAGATGCTTAGTAAATTATTATGTACTTTATTTGAGAAATAAAAACCTGGTAACATAGTAAAATAACCAAATTTAATTTACAATAGCTACCACAGCATTTACTAAGAACAATAATTTTGTCAGTCTTGTAGCTAAATATCAGATTATGACAATTCTATTTTTCTTTTAGTGAGAATTCCTTTAATGAGAGCTGCAGTTAACTTGACCATACTTGTCTAACATGATGCTACCTGGCCTTCTAAAACATAATGCTAACATACACTTCTGGAACGAAATTTCCATTCCTGTAATTCATCTCCTGGGACCAAGGTTGAGAGGCTGGTACCTTTTATAAACTAAAACCCAGACACATGAATAAAACATAATTTAATGAAAATAGAGTGCCTTCTGTGTAAGAACAATTTTATGTGGCCCTGAAAATTGTTATCAATTGAATAGCATCATTAAATCCAAAATATTATTATGATTACAGTTATTCTTGACTTCTTGGGGAATATTCTTTTTTAAGGGTTGCATTCTGGAGAGAATGCTCCAATCCTGATGTCTAATAATTTAGAATTTGTAATAGAATTACATACAAACTTAATAGACCTCCCCATCTCTAAAAATTAAGACTTTTTATATTTTCTTACTTCTTCGTTTTCTGCTTTTTCCTTTTTCTTGCTTTTCCTTTCACTGGACATCTTTCCATAGACCACAGCATAGGTATTATTTTGAATTTCCTCCAAGATCTTTTTCCAACCATATTCTATTGATATTTAGATTCATGGTAACTGTGAAATCCAAGACAAGCTATTTACCCTCTCAGCTTTAATAATAGTAATTAACAGTATGTGAGAATTAAATAAAACACTATATGCAAAGTACTTTGAAAACTTGCAAGTGTCATATAAATATCTAATCTAATTATTATTGTCTATATTTTTATTATTTGATATATATATATATATATTTATATCTATCATTTATTATATTTCATTATCATTATCTAATTTAATTTATTATTATAATTTATAACTATTATAGCTAATATCTAAATTTAATATAAATATCTTATTATGTAATTTATTTTATTTTATTATTTTTATCTAATTTAATCTGACCCTTCCTTCCCTATGTATAGAATAATGAAAGGATCTTTTTGTGTATATCTTGTGATTGACTAGCTTAGAGTGCATAGAGTCATCTTGTAGCTCAGACATCTTAGGCTAAACAAGAAAGATGTTTTCCAGTGACTGTAGCCAGGAATCACCAACCACTGATTCTCTCTCAATGTGGATTTGCTGATATCATCTGCTAACAAAGTTTGTTTTCAGCGTAATGGTCAGTCAAACAAAGGAGTGACTTCAAATGATTTGGTATAGAGAAGACAGTCACAGTTAGTGTAATGTGCAAGTGAAGATAGCAAGGAGAGTGTTTTGTGTTTTTTTTTTTCCTCCATTACAATGAGAATAGAGGCAGTAAGGGGTGCAGATCATTCAAACTAGTAAAAGATCATGACATTAGATGTCCTCAAATCCTATTTTTTATACATATGAGATTCAAAAACCTACTGAAATGTGAGTTATCATAGAAGCAATATTCCAGTTGAATAAAACATTATTGGGATAAGTATGAATCTGCAGGAGGGGCTATTTAACCTTCTGAATTAGAAGAATATAAATTTTTTTTTGTTAAAGCTTTTTATTTTCAAAACATATACATAGATAGTTTTAAATAATATTCACCCTTGCAAAACTTTATGCTCCAAAATTTTTTCTCCTTCCCTTGCCCCTACTCCCTGTTCTAGGTGGCAAGTAATCCAATATTTGTTAAACATGCAATTCTTCTATACATTTTCTCACAATTATAATACTGCACAAGAAAAATCAGATCAATATGGGAAAAATAGAAAGAAAACAAAATACAAGCAAACAGCAACAAAAAAGTGAAAATACTATGTTGTGCTCTATACTTAGCCCTAAAATGGGAAAAAAATGAGAAAGAAAACAAAATGGAAGCAAACAACAATAGTGATACCATCCTGAATGTACCTGATCTTAAACTGATCTCAAAAGTTAAGGAGTCAAGCCTGGTTAATACTTGGATAGGAGAAGAATATAATTTCACTGAAATAATTATTTACAAAATATTACAAAATTACAAAATGGCCCAAAAGATGAAAGATGGTTCAAATAAAAAAAAAAAAACTAATTGTGATAGAATGAAAATTTCATGAAAAGCCAACTGATTCAGTGCCAAATATTCAGAATGACTTCAGATGTAGCACTCTTTTATAAAAGCTTCCGATCCTAGAACCATGGGGATATGAATTGAGAAATAAGTATATTCAATTCCTCTTTACTAGATAAGTATTATGTATTTACATATAAACAATTGAGTCATTCATGTAAAATAATGAAATTGCTTAATAGATGAAAAATAATTAAGCAATAAACTGTAAGCATCAAATGTACTTTAGGGTAAAATAAAATTTTATCTTTCTTAACCAATTATGGTAGATGTCTTAGTAGAGAACAAAAGGAAAAATTCTAAATGACAATAGAGAATTTTTTTGGAAACACTTAAGGAATAATGGAGAAAGTTTAGAAAGATGAATTGAAGATAATTTTACCCCCTAAAATGCTTCGTTTTTAAAGATTTATAATTTTTTTCAATAAGGATATAGATATGTGTCTGTGTTTCTGTGTGTGTATGTACCCACACATACATATGAGTAATATCTATTTATAACTGCTGCATTAGAGATTAAAATACCAGCAATGTTAAGAAAATAGTTTTGACTTCACAGTATCTCTATGATAGTGTCTTGGGGACCTAAAAGGGCACACTTTGAGAACTTTTGTCTAATACAAAACATATTAACTTAAATGATAGTTTTGGGGAGTTTTTTTGGTTAAGACCTTAGTGAACAATTCCAGTAATGATATTTTCTAAACTCATATGAACTTTTCCTCAAGCATGAAACACACTATCCATGGCAAATTTGGAAATAATAACCTTTACAACTTGTAACAGTTATATTCTGCTAACAAATCCTTTGAAAACTCACAATCACCTCCATCGTGTTGTAGAAGAGGAAACCCCAAAATTCTTAAAACCTCCTTGGACTCTGCCTCAGGGAAGGGACTCCACCCCAAGCACAGTTTCATCCTTATCTGTCTCAATCCCAAAACCCATTGAATTCTATTCAAATTCTAACCCTGGCTGAAACTCAAGCCTGAAGCCAGCCTGGTACTCCACCCATGAGCCCCTTCAGATTGTCCAAAGCCCCTATAATAAAAAGAGAAAAACTGGAGTCCACTTTTTGCAGAGGTCACAAACATGGCATCCTTACGCCAGCCATGTCAAAGAATTTCTGCCCACTGGAACTGTGGTTCCGGTGCCTCTTATCTCTACCCTCAACTTTACTAACTAAACTTTACTTCCAAACCCCACAATAAACCTTTTATCAATCTAAGTTTTCGGGTCTGTAAATTCCTTTACAGGGGACTCTTGTGTCACTACTAGACCTCATTTAACTCTGAATCCTTGCACCGAATCCAAAGGGGTTGCAGGGGAGCTCTATTTGACTCCCTATACCCTAAACCTTCCACTAGATCTCAATTAAACCTAATTTCATTTAGGTACCCCTTATCTAGTTCTCATCATTGTGACTATTATATTAAAATAAAGAGTGAAAAAAGTTTTTATATTTCTATGCCTTTACAATGATTGTACCTCACACATGGAATACTGCTCCCCCATCTCACTTCACCTCTGCTTAATAGAATGTCTCATTTCAAGATACTACTTTCTTCATGAAACCTTTCATGATCACTTTAATCAATCATTATGCATTGCTTAAATGCCTAGTATGTGCATTCTGCTATTCACTGAGGGTACCAAAAAAGTACCTATTTTCAAGAAACTGACAATCTTTTGGGAGAGATACCATTCAAACAATTATAAAAAAAGCAAGCTGTATGCAGGGGTATAAGAAATAATTAACAGAAGCATGGCACTAGAATTAAATGGGGATGGGGAAGGTTTCCTGTTAGAAGGTGGGATTTCAGTTGGAACTTAAAGGAAGCCACAGAAGTCAGTCTTTGAAGTAAGGGAAGGAGAGAATTTTAAGCATAGGGATTAAGAGAGGTGGAATTTCATGCTTATGAAACAGTCAGGAGGTCAGTGTTAACTGAATGGAAGGGTATTTGTCAGGGAGTAAAATGTAAGGAAAGACAAGAGGGAATATGTTACAAAAGGGTTTTCAAAGCCAAAGGGAACATTTTCAATTTGAACCTGGAGGCAACAGGAAGCAGCCTAGTTTACTGAGTATTCATTTCCAAAGTAAGTTTTCTGAAGTGCAGCTTTGACTGTCACTCCACAATTAAACTCCAAATAAGTAGTCACTCCAAAATTAAACTTATCCAAGATCAAAAATAAAATCCTTTGGCATTTCTAGTTCACAATCACATACCTTTCTAGGTTTTTTTATACTTTATTCTCTTACATGTGGGAAAGCTAGATGGCACAATGGATAGATTCCTGGGCATAGAATCAGGAAGATTTATCTTCTCAAATTCAAATCCAACTTCAGTCACTTAACTAGCTCTATCACCCTGGGCAAGTTACTCAATTGTTTGCCTCGGTTTCCTTATCTGTAAAATGAGCTAGAGAAGGAAATAATCATTCCAGTATCTTTACCAAGAAAACTCTAAAGAAGGTGTCAAAGAGACAGACATAATTGAAAAAAATGATGAAAAAACAGCAATTCTCCTATGCTTCTTATGATCTAGTTATACTGTCTGTGCCATTTGCTGTTTCTCACAATTAATTCATCTCTAGTTTCCTTGCCTCTCCACAGGTTAGCCTATGGCAGGAATTTTTTTTCTCCTTGCCTCTACCTCTTAGTTTCTCTTTTTCTTCACAATCTCAGCTCAAATCCCATCTTATGTGGGAAGTTTTTCTGGTTACCCCCAGGTTCTAATGTTTTCCCTTCTATTTACTCTGCATAGGTCTGGAATGTATAGTTATATAAAGATTTCTTCCCCCATGATAATAAAACATAATGTACTATAAGCTATTTGGGGCTGGGTTTCTTTTTAAATTTATTTGTAAAATTAGTACTTGATAAATGTTTATATTCTCTTTCCCAGCTTCTAGTGTCTTTTCCTAAAGTTGCAAATAATGGATTTATTTATTTATTTATTTATTTATTTATTTATTGGTCTTTATTCTTTTTTTCTTTTTATTTTTTTCTGTTTGTACTTGTTGCTTCCTCAGTTACAAGGCAAGTTTTCTGAAAGGACAAATTGTTTCCTTCTTTGTATTTGTATTCCCAGAACCTATGATAGTTCAGGAACATTATAGACACTTCATAAGTCCTTGTTTATTCTCTGACTGCTCATAAAGCCTCAGAAATTAAAGGCATAAAAGAAACAACAGAGAGGGTATCATCCAAGTTAGCCAGAAGTTAGCTTTGTGAGCAAAAATTGACAAAATAATGACATTGCAGATTTTCAATAAAAAAGTAAAACAAAGCAACAAAAAAATTAAACAAAAAAGCAAAACAATATCACAAGAAATGCTAAATTGGCCTTGGATTAATAGCATATAATGAAGCAGTGGTAAATTGATTCATTGGTGTCTGAATAGTTAAGAATTGGGCCTATATTTATAATCTAGGACAGCTAACATTAAGAACTATAAATACTGGTTTAGAACTAGAAGTTCAACACAATGATATTGATGTCTCTTCTTGTAGAGGATCCCCCATCCTTGCTTTATTTTAGGATGTGAAAATACATGGATAAGTGAGTCAGAGATATTTATGTGTATATAATTTGGTATAATGATATATAAGTATGTATATGTGTGTATGTGTGAGTGTGTGTGTGTGTGTGTGTGTGTGTGTGTGTATGTGTGTATTTCCTTTGGAAACTAGCCTATGTTGTTACCATGGTAAAATTATGTGTTGTTTTTATTAATTTGTATTTTATGTTCATAATGTTTCATTCCTCTTATATATTTCAAGAGATGATAGAGCTCTGTTTATCATGCTTTTTCAACCTAGCTTATCACTGATAAATAATGTAGAAGTATAAGAAATGGAGTTCTTTAAATCCTACCTTTTTATGATTCATTTCTTGCTAATCTATAGATCATTGCCTTCTATTTTATATGACTCCCCTAAAAATCTTATTTTAATTTACTATAATGTATCTTTTCACATTGTGGATCGAAGATTTAGTTGCTTGTGAACTGAGTTCCAAATCAACACTGTATATCTTTGGCCGTCCATCTTCTCATCTATAAAATGAGACTGAATGGCTTCTAAAGTCTCTTATATCTCAAAAAGCTGTCATCCTAAAACTAAGCCTACAACAGAAGTCTGAAGACAAGAGATCTAGACTTGACTTTTCAACTGTGTATCTTAGTCAAACAATTTAACTAGACCTCAGTTTTGTTGCCTGTAAAGTTGGAAAGTCAGCTTCCAAATTTGTTCCCTATCTTTACAGTCTCCATATGTTTAATATATCAAGATAGTACTTTTCTAGATTGGTGTGTGTTAATCTATATCTGATTTGGTCCACAATGTATCAAGGAGCACGTTTTCAGGAAATAGATATTTAGGATTAAGGAATTTTATTAAGATGACTATCTTTCATAATGAGTGCTATACTTGAGATCATAATTAACATTCCTTCAGGTAGAAAAATCAAGCCAGATCAACAAGTACTTTAAAATACTTATTATATTCCAGGCAATGTGGAAAGAAATTCTGGGAATACAAAGAAAGAAAATGATAGTCATTTTCTGGCCTCAAAGATCTTATATTTTCTTGGGCAAGACCATATATAAAAGGAAGATAAAAAAGAAGGAAGCTAATAGGGAGGGGATATTGTGGAGAAAGAAATCAGAGAGTCAAGAATGGAGGTCAAAAAGGAGAAAAGGAATGATACAAATAAAAAGTAAAACATAACTTCTTATAGATAAAATTGTCAGTGTAAGTAATGGGCAACATAGAATTTTAGGATTCAGATGGGCTAGAGATTAAGGTTCTTTTAAAAAAAAATTGTTTTCCCCTCCTTTCCTTCAATATACATAGGACATTTATTTCTGACTATTTATGCCTTTGGGGTAAATACCTGTTCAAATTGGTCTTTCTTATTAGGCTTAAAAATTTATGAACCAGTTCAGAATCTCAGCATTGCCCCAATTTCTTATTCATGGTTTGTTATTTAAAAACAGTCTTGACTTCTGCAGAGACACCATATTGTGCTGATCTCCACTGAAATAGGAAGAATTGGACCGGATGGGCCTCCAAATTCAGCTCTGCTTTATGCTCACCAGATGGAGTTACCAAAGAGCTTGTGAAATTCCTTTGCTGCCTACTCTCCTGACCCACCTGGGTTTTCCCCAAATGTCCCAGCACACAAAGGAAATTAAAAGAAAAATCCCTTCAATGGTCATTTACCTGGTAGGGGGCTTTTAATGTTTTGACATTTTAGAAGATGAATGTGTTGCTAGAGGGAAAATGTATTACAGCAGAATAGAGAGAACTTCAAATTGCAGTATATGTGTTATTTTTAAACATTTTATTTTAAAATATAGAATCATAGAAATAGAAAGTAAATAATAGACAATCTAGTTGAATCACCTTACTTCACACATGAAAAAAATGGACACCCAGCAAAATTATCACTTGTCGAAGGTGGAAAATATGGAAATTGAACCCAGATATCCTGGTCTCCAGTCATTTTCCTCTCAATACTATACTGTCTTCTCAAAAAAAGATTGCTTTTGATCTTGGATAAGGAAATTAAGCTTCATTTTATTAATTGCACTCCCAATGGACATAATTTTTCACATTAAATATCAGGAAAATACAGAATCTATAAGGTATCTTTTTCTATTTTCTGGTTCCTAAACTCTTGACAGAAATGTTACTCTGGACCCAAGAGAACTTCTAAAAAATGCTTTAGGAATAAGGACAGACATAGACTGGACAAGGATATTGATATTCATTAGAATAGGGTTATCAAATAAAGAGATAGAAATTCTTATCCTAGACATTTAAAAAATTATCAGGATCTATCTATTTCTAATGCCATTTATTTTTCTAGAAATCTATGAGCAGGGGAAGTTGACCTTCTATTGCAACATAAAGCCTTTAATGATTATATATTGTGCTAAAATAATCTCACTTAAAATTTATTTTCAAATGGTTCTTTAAAAAACTACTATGTATGCTATATACTTCAAGGCATCTATTTGGTTCCTGGTATACTCTTGAGAAATACTACAGTTTCAATTGTGCTTTTGAATTTGGAGGGCACAGCGGCATCAATAGGGAGGGTTTTATGCCCTAACAGTTTGCCCTCTTTATGCCTAATTTGACAAATGGTAATGAGCATCTGCTACTCTCCAGTGTAATGGGAACCTATTTGCAGCCATTATAAAATGGAAAGTGAGAGGGGGAGAGAAAGGTAAAAAAATAACACTTTTGTCTTCCCTTTCTCTCCCCTTTTTAACTCTTAAAACATCTAAAATATAAATCAGGTTCTTAGAATAAGTTCAATTCATGTTAAAATGATTTTATTATCATACTTTCTTCAAAATTCCCCCCAGCTCCATATGGAGGCGTTGGCAGGTGGTGCACTTTGTAGACTGATAGTTTCTATTGTCCAGCTTCTGATTTCCACACCTGACTTACAAACTACTGGGAGGGATGGTCATAACCCACACTATTGACCAGAGTAATCTCCTGGCATTCTCCAGTCTCTAGGCAGGCTTAGCTGGGTCCAAGCCATGACTTTATTGCCTCCAAATATATTTGCTAATTGGGTACACTGCCTTCCACCTGCCAGCTGCTCTTAGAGGAAGGTGATTATCTTGGCTGGAAGCAGGTGGCTACAGGTGGCACCACCTGCTGCACAGTGCTCCATTTGAGACTGTTTCCATGATTGCTGTTGGCCGTTTTCTTGGATCAAATCACTTGGCATCTGTTTCAAGGGAACCAAGGTCTTTGGCTCAGGTGTACCCTCCTTGGCTGGCAGGCAAATTCCCAGTAGAGTGAATCAAAGTCTTCCATAGAATATCTGTGCATAGACATGTGCAAATTTTCAGCTTTAGCCATCTAAAACTTCCTTCTTTCTAAAACCCAGCTTCATTCCAACTTCCCACATACAAAACTGGAAAAATGCCTCATACATCAGTTAGTTTCAGTGTTACTTTTTGACACAGATTTATCAATGAATTCTCATTAGTTTTTCTTTCTTGATGATAGCTGAAATCACAGAAATCACAGAATTTCAGTGTGGGAGGAAATCTTAGTATCTGCACCAATTCATGTCTTTAAAAATCTATACCTAGAAATTGCTTAAATACTGATAACTTGAGGGAATTCATTGTTTCCAAAGGCAACTCATTGCTTCCAAGGGCAACTCATTCTACTTTGGGAGTGCTTTGTTTCTTAGGAAATTTTTCCTTGTATTTCCCTTTTTAAAATGTATACTTGTTATTCCCAGTTATGTCTTTTGGAGACAAATGGGGCAAATACCCTTCCTTCTGTATGACAGTTATCATGTTCCCCTAATCCTCATAATTAAGGATGTTAATAATAACTATAATTAAGGTTCTTTCCCATCCTAGTGGCTCTCCTCTATATTCTTCCTAAAAATTGGAAAGATGTCCTTAATTGCAGTCTGATGAGAGAAGAGTATAATGTTCCTAATATGTAGAAGTTAGAGAAACTCAGAATCACACTATTTTGTCTGCTTCATTTTATTGATTTATTCATTTGTTTGTTTATATATTTTGCTGAAGTGATTGGGGTTAAGAGACTTGCCCAGGGTCACACAGCTAGAAAGTGTTAAGTACCTGAGGCCACATTTGAATTCAGGTCCTCCTGATTTCAGGGCTAGTGCTCTATCCATTGTTCCTCCTTGATGCCCTATGTTAATTTATTTTGAGCTTGAAGTTCACTAAAATCCCCAGATCTTTCAAATTGCTATCTGACCATGGATCTACCATCCTATATTTGGAAAGTCAAATTTCAGAGTACAAGTGCTAAAATTTACTTTTGTTTCTTTTATATACTCTAAATATAGTCAGCCAAGTAGTTTAATCTGTGATGATTTTAGAGCTCAATTGTGTCATCCAATATGCTAGTTGTGTCTTTCAACTTTTTATAATCTGAATATTCGATAAACATTCTGTTATTATCTTTATGCCATTAAGTACCAAATAGAGAATATTTTCTTGACTCTGTTATAGAAGAATGCCACAGTTGGATTTAATAACAGTTTGTCACTAAATAACAAGGAATGATATCCTAGATTTCATTTCAAACTCCTTTTTTGTGAATATTTACATGATGATGCTTCCCATGAGGACAAAAAACCCTCAGACCACCAATCAATCAAATTTATTGTTTGCATGAATTGCCTACACAATTTGATGAAAGGTGTTGTTCTCAAAGCTCCATTTAGCTTTATCTAGTCCATATTTGTCTATATTTGTTGGGGGAAGATTGATTGTATAGATATATGATTTCATCAATGTACAGAAGTACCTATGTGGAAATCCCATCCATTACTACTAAAGACTGGAAACTCAATTATAATTTATAGTTTATAGAGAATGATATTTGATACTGAGAGAATAAGTGGTTTGCACATGACTATGTAGCTAGTATATCTCAAAGAAAGAACTTGAATTCAACTCTTCCTGATGCCATCATTGGATCTCCAAAAATTGTATCATATTCCTTTAATAATAGAAAACCAGTTTCTAGTTAGTGCATGAAGAGTTTGATGAAAGGAAAAAAAGTAAAAGAACTCACCTCAGCCAGACTTTGATAAATTTAAAGTGTAGAAAGGGCAATATTCAAGGCAGTTTGAAGCAAAACCTATGGCTACAATACATACATCTGTTTCTTATATCTCACTTCCTTGTGCCCTAGGATAACTTAGGGTTCCTTCTTCCTTAAATGATTTTGCATTTACTTTTTGGGGGTGCTTTACTGGAATGTTTGACTAGTTCTCCTTTTCCTAAGCATAATATAATAATCAGATTTCCAGGTAACATGATAATATAGAGGTATAAACATTTTGCCTAGCCTTGTGACTTCTCAAACATGTCCAAAACTTAAGTCATGAAATGAAGATAAGGCAATTTTAGCTGTCTCCATAATCTGGGATACCAAGAACCCAAAAGAAATTTAAAAAAAAAAAAGAATTTACATTTATCCAGAGCTTACTCAAGACCTCTCTCATACTTCTCACATGCTACTGGAAGTGAAATTATACTAACCAATGGCAAGGACTTGACCCACAGGCTTGCAAGAAAACTCAAGCCCACATTATCTCCAAAGATACAGGCTTCAGTATGCAAAATTTGCCAAAGTCTTAACGCTGCAACTTTCTATATTGCAAAGGATATCTGCAGCAAAGTATAAAAACAGAAGGAAAAGAGCAAAACACATATCTGGACTGGAAACAGTTCAACCTCACAACCTGTGTCACACAATTCCCAAGATCCTCATATGTCTTTTAAAAAAAAAATTAGCTTTTTATTTTCAAAATATATGCAATGATAGTTTTTAACATTCACCGTTACAAAACCTTATATTTCAATTTTTTTCCCTCCCTTCATCCTAGACAGCAAGTAACCCAATATATGTTAAATAAGTGTAATTCTTCTATATTTCCACAATTATCATGCAGCACAAGAAAAAATCAGATCAAAAAGGAAAGAGAAAGAGAAAGAAAGCAAAAAAAGGTGAAAATACTATGAGATATACCCCCTTCAGTCTCCAGAATACTCTATCTGGGTGTGGATAGCTCTCTTCATCACAAGATCATTGGAACTGGCCTGAATCATCACATTGTTAAAAAGAGCATGGTTCCAAATTGCTCTCCAGCATTGTTGGATCAGTTCACAACTCTACCACCAATATCATAGCATCCCATTTTCCCACATCTCCTTCAACATTTGCCATTATCTTTTCCTGTCATCTTAGTCAATCTGTATAGTGGTACCTCAGAATTGTCTTCATTTGCATTTCTTTGATCAATAGTGATTTAGAGCATTTTTTCATATGAGTAGAAATGGTTTTAATTTCTTCATCTGAAAATTGTCAGCTTATATCTTTTGACTGTTTGTCAATTGGGAAATGGCTTTGATTCTTGAAAATTTGAGTCAATTTCCTATATATTTTAGAAAAGAGGTTTTTACCAGAATTCTTGGAAGTAAATTTTTTTCTCAGTTTTCGGCTTCTCTTCTAATATTGTCTGTATTGATTTTGTTTGTACAAAACCTTTTTTTAACATAATAAAAAAGTATCTCTTTTGCATTTCAAAATGTACTCTAGCTCTTCTCTGGCCAGAAATTCCTTACTTCTTTACAAATCTGAGAGGTAGATTGTCATTTGTTCTTCTAATTGGCTAATCTTGGCATATGGTATTTGTTCATCAGTGCCTATTTTTTGCCATAGTTTTCTAATTTTCTGATCATTTTTTTCAAATAACTGAGTTCTTATTCTAAAAACTGGAGTCTTTGGTATCATCAAAAACTAAATTATGATGTTATTGACTATAGGGTCTTTTGAACCTAACTTATTCCTTATTTCTTAGCCAATATCAAATGGATTTGATGACCATTACTTTATAATATAATTTTAGTTCTGGTACAGCTAGACTACTTTCATTTGCATTTTTAAAATTAAGTCTATTGACATTCTTGACCTTTTGTTCTTCCAGATAAACTTTATTATTATTTTTCTAGCTCTGTAAAGTAATTTCTTGGCAGTTTTATTGGTATGGCACTTAATAAGTAGATTAATTTAGGTAGATGTCATTTTTATTATATTAGCTTGGCCTACAAATGAACACTTGATACTTTTCCAGTTGTTTATATCTGACTTTATTTGTGTGGAAAGTATTGTATAATTGTATTCATATAGTTCCTGACTTTATCTTGGCAGATAGACTCCAACATATTTTATATTAGCTACAGTTATTTTAAATGGAATTTTTTTATATCTCTTGTTGCTAGTCTTTGCTGGTAACATATAGAAATGTTAATGTTTACTTTGGATTCATTTTGCATCCTGCAACTTTGCTAAGTTATTAATTGTTTCTAGTATTTTTAAGTTCATTCTCTAGGATTCTCTAAGTATACTATTGTAACTTCTACTAATTGTGACAATTTGGTTTTCTTATAACCTAATCTAATTCCTTTAGTTTCTTTTTATTCTCTTATTGCTAAAGCTAACATTTTAAATACAATATTGGACAATTGGTGATAGTGGGCAAATGTGTTTCACCCATGATTTTATTGGGAATGCTCTAGTTTATCCCCATTATATATTATGTTTGCTGATTAGATAGGTGCAACTGATCATTTTAAGTAAAACTATATTTATTACTGTGCTCTCTGATGTTTTTAATGGAAATGGGTGTTGAATTTTGTCACATTTTTTTCACTATCTCTTGAGATAATCATATTATTTCTATTAGTTTGGTTAGTGATATAGTCAATTATGCTAATAGTTTTTCTAATATTGAACCATCCCTGCATTCCTATATAGATCCTATTTAATCATGGTATATTGTCCTGTTAATAACTTGCTATAATCACTATACTAATATTTAAGATTTTTGCATCAATATTCATTAGGGAAGTTAGTCTATAATTTTCTTTCTCTATTTTGACCCTACTTGATTTAGGCATCAACACCACATCTATGTCATAAAAGAAACTTGATAGGACTCCTTTCTATAAATATTGTTTGTAAATCCATCTGGTCCTGGAGATTTTTTTTAGGAAATTTATAGTTTGTTCTATTTCTTTTTCTAAAGGACTATTTAACTAGTTTATTTCCTGCTCTGTTAATCTGGGCAATTTATTTATTTTTTGTTAATATTCATCCATTTCACTTAGATTATCAGATTTATTGGCAATGAGTTGAGCAAAATAGCTCCTAATTATTGCTTCAATTTTTCTTCATTGATGAAAAGTTCACCCTTTTCATTTACAATATGAGCAATTTGATTTTCTTCTTTGCTTTTTCTAATCAAGTTAACTAAAGAGTTACCCTTTTTATTGGCTTTTTCATAAAACCAACTCTTAGTTTTGTTTATTAATTCAATAGTTTTCTTATATTCAATTTTATTAATTTCCCCTTTTATAAGCAGAATTTCAAACTTAATATTTAATTAAGGGTTTTTAATTTGTTCTTTTTCTATCTTTTTAGTTGCATGCACAATTCCTTAATCTTCTCTTTATTTTATGCAAGTAAGCAACTCAAGATATAAAATTTCCCCTAAGAACTGCTTTGCCTCCATCCCATAAAATTGGGTGTGTTGTTTCATTATTGTCATTCTTTTGGATGAAATTATATGATTTATTGTTTCACCCACTCATTCTTTAGCATTAGATTATTTGGCATCCAATTAATTTTTAGTCTATTTTCCCCCTGGTCCTTTATTATATGTAACACCATGTAATCATGCATCATTTATTGCAGCATTATCTAAAAAAGATATATTTACTATTTCTGCCTTTCTGAATTTGATTTTGAGGCAAGCTGTTGATAGCATAGGAGATAAATCTTAAGGAGTTGTACAAGACTCAGAGACATTAAATGACTTGCTCATGGTCAGTGTTCATTGATACTTGTCCAAGGTCAAAGACAGAATTTGAATCTAGGTCATGCTGATTCTAATTTCAGTATTACCTTGTTTTTATGGCAATACATTACATATTTTGCACATAGTAGGTGCTTAATAAAATACTTTTCTATAGCATTATAGTACTGTTTCAAATAATAATTCTGGCAATATTTCTATCTAGCTTCCAGTTATTAGTGTACCAGTTCTATTTAACTAATTAATATTATCTTTTACAAAGGGTTATTGACTTTAAAAATATAGGAGGAACAAAAATACTAATCATTTACCCAGAAAAAGGGAATATATTCTCCTTAAATCATGTCAGCTTTTTTGAAAGAGTGGGGTCAGACTTATTATAAGTTCTATATAGCATCAGCCCCACTAAGCTCAAGTTCAAATGATGCATCACTGCTGTGAGAGTACTCTTCCAAGCTTCTCAGAACCTCAATATCACCCTGCATAATCAGAAAACCAATCTTGGACTTTGTCCCTAAACTTCAGATGGCTTATTTCCCTGACTTTATAAACCTACTTATTTCCAATCTCCATCTCATCTCAGTAAAAATACATGGAATAGGAAGAAGAAGAAGAAAGAAGAAAAAGAAAGGAAGAAAGGAAAAAGATACAAAGAAAAAAGAAGGAAAATAATAAGGAATAAGAAGAGACCCATATTCATAGCTTATGCCCCCTTCAATTGGGGGTAACTGAAAGATTCTCCTTACAATACTGTCACTCTTCTCTCACCAGAATGTAATCAGACAAAAAAAGACCAGACCAAAAGGATTTACTCTGGAGAAAGTGTGCCTTTAAAAGGACCCAGTTCTAATAACACAGCAATTTGAGACTCCTTTTTACCATATGTTTAATAGGTCAGAATTAATTACAGAATATCTACAAAGATTCCAGATCTTTCTAAGGCACTTCCATAATACCTGTCCAGAAGCTAGCTTTTCATTCTCTTCTATGAAATTACATCAAGCAAGTAAGCTGATGCTTCTCACAATATCTTCTCCAATCTGATATGAATCTTGACTACTTCCATCATGCAATCCAGAAGGCCCAATTACAAATGACATTGAATGACTGATCCACTGCCTTGTCAGAGCTATTTTTTTTTAAAGAAAGGCAGAGATCACAGAGCACCATATTTTGCGTCAATATAAGAATTAACTTGCCAGCTGTCCAGTCAGGAGGATTTGCTGGAGAAGTCATGATTTTCATGTCACTGGAAATGATCAAGCAGAGGATGTCTTTTCAACTCTGGAATATTTTAGAAGAGATTGTATCATGATTGCAAAGATGAACTAGTTGGTTTCTAATGTCACTTCCAACTTTTATGTTTTAAGATGCTCTTTATTAATTGATCTCTTTTTACTTATTATTGAGAAGCCAAGTAAGTCCCACTCACTTGCTTTCAGAACAGGCCTGGGGGTTTTCAATTAACACAGGTCACACATCTCTCTAGCTGTGTTGTGATATAAAGGAAATCCTGAAGTCTCTTCTCTTTTTTTTACTTCTTGTCAGATAGGCAGAGCTTCTACCACTAAATCACTGTCTCTTGGGAAAGAAAATTGGTCCACCTGCAATCAGGGTTATCGTAGGTAAGATCTCTGAAGTTCATAGAGATAACAATGATATACATCAAATAAATATTTATTTAACATTTATTCTAATTATGAAAGTCAGGAAGACACTAAGTATGTCCTATAGGAATTCAGAATTTAAGGCTAATCCAATTATGAAGATCACACAATTCACACAGTACCAAAAAAAAAAAAAAAAAAAAAGTTCTCAAAACAACTTCATGCATTGTACAGATAAGCATTATTCTCCAGACTAACATCAGTTTCAAGTACCTTCAATGCAAAGGAAAGGGAAAAAGAAAAAAGAAAGGCAAAAAATTCATCTATTCCACTTTCTGATCTTTGGGTTAAAATGTCAGCAAATTGTTAATGCTGCCTCATTTAATAAATAAAAGCTTAATTACCTGGAATGGAATGGACTACATTTGGAAAGACCAGGAACAGGACAAACTTTTTCAGCATAAAATGATAAAACTCACCACCTCTTGCCTGTGATTATTGATTTTGCTTCATGTTCACTGAAGTCATTCATTTGCTAAAAAGACACACACACACACACACACACACACACACACACACACACACACACACCATATGTTTTTTCTTAATACCCTTAGTCAGAGACAAGATCATCTGTGGTTTTATCAGAAATATGAAAGCTAAATAAAATAAAATACAGAACCTAGATCCCATAGCTTTTGCATTGAAAGTATTACATTTACATCTATGGGATAGGTAAGCCAGACAACTGAAGTGGTAAGATACTAAAAAGATAAACAGGAGGAAGCATGTTCAAGGTGAGTCCAGCCACTATAACCATCTCGACTACCCTTATCCCTTTAGTCTTGGAATAAAATAACCAGGACCATGAAGCCAAAATACTGGAAGTAGCAGAGATCCCATTCCTTAGCCATTAGCCATATTTCTAGATCTGCTCACATAGCTATTATCAGGGAAACAAGATGCCTGGCAACTACTTTCCCAGGTGCTATACTCACAGTTGCTGAAGATTCAGAAGGTTCTTGTCATCAGTGTTCTTATCACTACTGTCAAATTATATATATATATATATATATATATATATATATATATATATATGTGTGTGTGTGTGTGTGTGTGTGTGTACGTGTGTGTGTATGAAACTCATTATAATTTCCACCAGTGACATTATAGAAGAGGCATCATCACTGCTTTGTTGCAACACTCTAATAACCATAAGACTACATAAGTGATGTAGTAGACACTTTCTATAACTGTTATTTCATCCATTAGAATGTGGGTTCCTTCAAAGAAAGGACTGTCTTGAATTTCTGTTTGTATCTGTAGTACATGGCATAATGCCTAATATATAAAAGTTACTTTTAATTTTTTAAAAATTCTTGCATTCAGGATAACAGAACAGTGCTTTCTTTATACTTCTGCAAAAACCAGTCAGTTCAGTCAGTGAAAGAAGTGCCTCCTGTGATGTAGGCATTGGGGATGAAAAGGAGAAAAAAGTATCTGATCTCAAAAAACTAAGGAAGAGAAAACACAAAAAGAACTCTCTTTTCATATATATATATATGTGATATACACGAGATAAATTGGAAATAGTCAATACTGGAAAATATTAGAATTAAGAGAGGTTATGAAAAGCTTCTTGTAAAAGATGGGATTTTAGCTGAGTTTTGAAGGAATCAGGGAAAAGAAGAGCCTGAGATAAGGAGGGAGACCATCCCAGGAATCGAAATATAGCCAGAGAAAATGCTGGGAGCCAAGAGATGGAGTATATTATTCAAGGAATAGAAATTCAATGTCTCAAGGACACAAAGTCAATGAGTCTAAATGTGTAACATATAATAATACTAAAAATAGAACAAAGTAGTTTAACAAGGAATTTTTTTAAACCAAACTAAGGGGTTGTATTTTATTTTGGATGTGATCAGCAATCACTAGAGTTTATTGAGGTGAGAGGTAACTTATGTCAGACCTGTGCTTTGACATCTAGGGAGACTTGTTTCTGGAAGAATAACCAGTAGACTAATGCAATTGTCAAGATATGGAGTGATGAGTTCCTGCACCAGAGCAGGGGCAGTGTCGGAGAAGAGAAGGGGACATACATAAGAGATATGATAGTAATAGAGGGACCTTAGTGACAGGTTGAATATGGAAGAATGAGAGTGAAAAGTCAAGGATGATGGGTGACTGAGGTGGGGAGTAGTGGGAAGATTGTAATAACAGTAATATAATAATGACATCAAGAAGAATGGAGAGTTAGATATGCTGAAATTTATCCAATCATCTTCAAACATCTCAACCTATATAAGCTCTGGCTCATATATTGTATCTTCCTCTGAGATGACAATTGAAGCTACTTAATCAATTTTTTTCCTAGTCAGCTTGTTCCTTTTTCTATTCCCCACATGTGCCATCATCATTTTTCCTTCCAAATCTCTTAAAAATTATCTATTTTATTTTTTTAATTTCTGAATATAAACAAACATTTCTATAAAATAATAAAGTTTTTAAAAAAAAAGATCACATATGAAATCTTTTCTCATGTTGTTCCTCATATAGAGAATATCTTCTCCACATATATATATATATATATACATATATATATATATGTATATATATATATATATATATATCAATTCAAGCATGACTTTCCCTAAAAAGGTATGTTCCTATATCCCTTAATTTGTAATCACAGAATTTCAGAATTAGAGGGAAACTGCCTCACCAGTCATCTTTATAGGTTATATAAAACTGGAAAGGATGATTCAAAGTTCACCTCCAAAAAGAAGGTCTTATAATATGATAATTACCTCAATACAGTAAAATTATTAGGAACAAATTTAAAGCATTATACTCATATTCCAAACATCAACCTTAACATAGCATCAAATTATACAGTTTTCTAGTTAGTTAATATTATATTACCCGATAGACAGTATTCTATCTCTCATATAATCTCCAAGGCAGATAGTAAAGTCACAAAATAACAGAATCTAATTAAAAAAAAAAAAACTTCAGGGGATATTTAGTCTTCATTGTATCCACATCTGAACAAAAAACTTCTCAACACACTAATGAGTTTTTCCCTACCCTTTACTTGAAAATTTCTTACAAAAGGGAAATTAATTATTCCCTCCCAAGGCCATGTATTCTATTTTTAGAAAGCTTTATATATTAGGAAGTTTTTTTTTCCTTTGCATCAAATCTAAAGAATATATTGGTGATTAGAAAATAGTTGTTGAGTTGAGTTGACATGGAAAGAGAATGTACCTAAAATAATATCAAAAATAGCAGAAAATTCTTACCCTAAAATTTTATAGGACACTATAGGTTCTCTGGCCCATCTTAATGTTATTTAAGTTTTTTGTTGTTGTTATTGTTATTTTTTTAATGGATCCAGTAAAAAGTCTGGATCTACTGATAGCCCAAAGTAGATTCACTCATTGGAAAGGTTTATTATCTCTTCAGGTCAGTGGGATGGTAAGCAGTAATAGAATGTATTTGGAAGAACTAGGGGGTGATAGTAGAAAGAATAATAGAGATGTGATGAAATCCGAGATCCCATGTCAACTTTTGCCCCACCCACCTTCAAGGTTAAAGAAGCAAAAACCAACACTTTCTAGAAATAGTAGAATCCCTTGAGCAGTATTTAATTTAATATATTACTCTTCTTCTTCTTTAGTTTAAATTATTATAGCTATAATTAATAACAAAGGGAGTGTTAAGGCATTGAATTATATTGTTTGATTTATTAAAATGCAATCATCCATACCTTTGAATGCTGATAGATTGATCTGAGTGATGGAGTTAAAATGAGCAGAGAAAGATAATCAGCATCACAATTTTATACAAAGATGGTCATTTTATCCTTATATGAGAAAAAATGGCAGCAATGGGATCTCCTTATTATCTGCTTTGCCTAACTATATTAATATGCCAACTTTAGAGTTAAGGAAAGAAAAGACAAAGTTCTCTTCTGAAGCAGCATAGAGTTGAAAGCAGTTTGGCTTGGAAATTAAAAGACCAGAGTACAAATCTCAAATACTGTCCTTGACTATTTATCTAACCTTAATCTTAGCGAAGACACTTTGATTCCCCAGTCATCAATTTTCTTTAAACTAATGTTAAAGGATCTCAAAGTTAACTTTTAGCTCAAATAATCTATGCTTGTTTCATGTATTTTTTTTCTTAAGGTAACTAGAAACCCTTATGATTACAGACACAAGAGGTAGGAAAATACTTTCTCTTCATCCTTGTTTGCCCCAGAGAAGAGCTAGATCAGCTTAGAGTTAAAGAAATATTTCTAAAAAGGTTTCAGAGCAGCTTCCTACAGCCCTCAGTTTTCAACCCTTTACTAAAGGAAGGGAGGAGGAGGAGAAGAACAAGAACAAGTACAAGAAGAAATATTTAATATAGTGTCTACTTTTTTCAAGCACTATGCTCAAGTTTTACAAATATTACCTAATTTGACCCTTATAGCAATCCTGGAAAGTAGGTGTTGTTAACTATCCCCATTTTACAGACTAGGAAACTAAAGCAAGTCTTAAATGATTTGTCCGGGCTCATCCAACTAGCAAATGCAGTAAGCTTCATTAGAAGCCAGATTTTCTTGACTCCAGATCCAGTGTTCTATTGTTCTTTGATTCATCTAGCTGCTTAAACTAGAACAGTTTCAAGAGCTTCAGAGTTCTAAGCTCAGGATGTCAGTTTTGAACTCCAGCTCCTCTAGTCTCCAGCATTAGTAGGCAACAAAAACTATAATGTTTTGTACCTTTAATCAAATAGGGGTCTTTAGAAAGTGACTGCAGTAAAAACTGATTAGAGGGTAATTGGAAATACTTCCATAGGAATCTCATCAAAGCTCATAATATTCATTTACTTTTTATATCTTTACAATTCTCTTCTGACAGTCTTTCCTGCTGTTTTTAACATGTCACAGTAAATGTTACAGATAGATGATGAGAAATTATCTGACATGTCCTTCAGAGATTCTCACTATTCTCAGATTTATTTTCTTCTCAAGCCTCTATAATATATATTTTTAAATGATGCATAATTAGTTGTTATTTGTACTGCTTTCACTCATCCTGTCATTTTAACATTTTGGCTTTTGATCAATCATTGATTAAAGGTACCAGAAATTTGTGATATTCATTTGTTTTACAGAGTCCTTCCTGGATTTTTATTTTTCTTTAATCAACGGATATATTAGATTTTTTTTTACTGAACATAGTAACTAGATATTGATATAAACTTCAAATCTTTCTGCAGGTCTGCAAACATTTTCTCAATTTACTTTTGTAGTAGTGGTTTGTGATGTGTTTCCCCAGGAGTATTCCTAGATAGCTATATCTTTCCTCTTCATATTTTTTCCTTGGAAATACCAACAACACATGCCATTATTTGGTGGTCCTGAAGTGTTTTTATATTCTGTGAAATATGTTGGGAGAGTGCATTTGTTCATGATAGTTATAACAAATTAAAGCCTTAAATCTGTTTTAGCATAGTATTTCAGCTACATTTTGATCCTTAAACTCAGAAAAAGGATTTCCCCCCCAAAAAATTCCATGCTAAGTATGTCCATCTCCTTTTCAAAATCACTCAGGACAATGGAACATTTATTTATTTAAAAATTAGGTTACAGTCCCGGAAATTGTGTTAAATATAGATTTTTCATTGTTTTCAGGTTTTTCAGCTTTTTCCTTCTTCATATTTAAATGCTTCATCAAAAAATTTCTGTTCATGTAATGGTATGAGAGTTTCAGAGACAAAAACAAAACTGTTTTTGCAATTGCCATGCATTGATTTATAATAGGTTATTATACAATTTGGAGATAAAAATATTATTAAAAAAACAATATGAAGTCCTCACCAATGAGTGGTAAGTCCTCCTAATTTCATTAAGATGTAATATTAGCACATAATAAAAGCATCCATATCTTCAAATCATTTTTCCTACACTTATAGTCAACCCATTTTAGTGATCATTTTCACCCACACCAAAGCATATAGCAGATGGGATAAAGATATTTCTAATTTTTCCCTAATGTATTTTGCTTTCTTGTGGTATCAGAACACTAAGACATACTACCAACTTCAATGTCCTCTAGGGAAAACTGATACTTATAATAGTTTTAAGTATGTCTAATCTGCACTCTTTGCTTTTCTATCTCTTTCTTAGGTTAATGGGAGCAATTATATCTTACTAGATAGGATGCTAATGCTATCAGCAATATCACTAGATTACAAATGGCCTTCATTTAAGGGTTCCTCTAACTTAAAATAGTATCATGTCACACAGAGATAGAGTTGTTGCAGTAAATTATCTGGGCTGAAATACCTTTACTTTGTTATTACCAATCCATAGAGATGACATGACAATGAGATTGGACTTTGATGGGGTTATAATTATAGTTGTTTATATTGCTTTTATTATGTCTTTTATTGGATTGTAATTATTATTATTTGTATAGCTATTATTATGCCTGTTATTCTTGCCTCTATTACCATCACCATCATCATCATGTTCTTATCTTTTTCAAATGGAACCAAATATCAAGGAATAGTAGCAGAATGTCTACTTATGCCAGGACAATACTGACATTTTATTCTATAGGCTATTGCATAGATAGATAAAATAACTGGCTTGTGTAACTGAATGAACTCATTCTCTCTGGTTTTACTGTAATTTATACAATTCATACAATTGTAGTAGCAAATAGGACACACTTATATAAATATATGTATATATTTATGTATGTATGTGTACATATATACATACATATTTATATATAAATACATTATACATGTGCATATATACATATACATTTGTTATATTATATATATACATATATATTTACATATTTGTGGGTATAAACACAGTGTGAAGGTATTGTTGACTGATCAAAGTACCCTGAGGGAATCAAATAGTATTTATTTAGCATATATTAAGCTCCACCCGAAATGATAAGTAGTGTGAATTGTTGTTTGTCCTTCATTTCTGAAGTGCATCATATCAGGGAGGTGATGTCATGACATGCAAGTGAGTTAATTTTGAATAAATGTGGGATGTGTAAAGTCATCAGCCTTACTTTTTCCTATAGAGCAAGGTATAGATCTGGACAACCAGAGATAGTCCTGGTACTGATGTAATGAATGAAGTAATGTTGGGAACTAAAACAACAAGCTTACTTTTATGTGGTGGCCAGATGGAGCAATGGAAACAGACTGTAGAATGAACAACCCAAGGCTACTTCTACCAGCCATGAGTCACCAAAAATCCTTCTTTAGGAAAAAAGTAACTTTCTGCAAGTGCTGAAATACCCTCTTTTCCAATTGGTTGCAACTATCCCCAACACAGTAATATTATTCATTTTAGCTAAAATTTAAAAAAATTTCAATTCCTACCGTCTGGATTAAGTTTCTATAATTTAAGGTTTGTTCTATGAATATATCCACTTATATAAAATAGAGCAGCTTGGCTATACATATTGGAGTGTTTCAGAATTACAGCTGAAAGAAGCAGATTCTGTCCTCTTTCCTCCTACCCATAAACATATTTAGGAAGATTTTATAAACTTTGACAGTCGTTAATAGCACACTTAAGGAGAAAAAAAATATTCTATTTTCATACCATAATGATCACAAAGTGACATAGTTGTTGGTTTACAACATGAGATTTTAAAGTTCAAAATATATAATGCAGTCAATATGTATGTAATATGTTTGTGTATATATCTATATATGTGTACATATACACACATATCTATGTCTTTTTTATGCAGAGAGACGTGTATGTGTATGAATTTGTGTGTGTATATATGCCAGATACAGTGAAAAGGAAAAATAACATGGGACCACTTGTTGATTTTTTTTTCAAAGTCCATTTGGAATTCTTTTTTTTTTTTTTTAGTAAAGTCTTCCCCAAACTTTTATCCGACATAGTACATTATCTCAAACAATTAATTTAACTTCTATGGATCTCAGCCTCTTTATTTATAATATAGGGTTAATGATATCTCTTTTGCTAACCTCACAGTATTTTAGTGGAGAATAAATGAGATGTCTTAAATCGTGTTTTCAAAACCATAAAATGTAATATAATTATAAATAATAACTAGAATTCACAGGGGCTTTAAGCTTTTGTAAATGCTTAACATTATTTCATTCTCACAGTAACACTACAGGTGGGTACTTTTATTACCTGCATAATACTGTAACCCTACAGGTAAGGTACTTTTATTATCTTCTTTATACTGATGAGGCTACTAAGGCATTCAGAAATTAAGTGACTTGTTGAGGTTATTATTACAATAATAATTAGAAGCAGCGTGATCTAGAGGGAAAGGACATAAGCCTAAACAAGAATCAGAAAACATAGCTCTAAAATTTATTAAATATGTGACTTTGGGCAAATTGCTAACAAGCCCCAATTTTTTCCCCTGAGGCAGTTGGGGTTAAGTGACTTCCTCAGGGTCACATAGCTGGGCAGTGTTAAGTGTCTGAGGTCAAATTTGAACTCAGGTCCTCCTGACTTCAAAGCTGGTGCTCTATCCACTGCACCACCTGGCTGCCCCATTTCAATTTCTTTTTAGCAAAATGAGAATAAAACTTCCAAAATAAGGAAAGCTTTTGAAAATCATTATATATCACAATTACATCTGTAATTTCCTCAATGTATATAATCCTTCCTTTAGTGCAGATAACAGCTCATTCAAGGCTTTTCATTCTGAACATTCCATGTTCTCCCAAAGAGGATTCACAAAGTGATTAGAATTCCAATTTGCTATAGAAGTCTTATAAGATTATAGATTTAAAACTAAAGGCAATCTTAGGACACAATAAGTCCAGCTTCCACATGTTACATACAAGGGAAGTGTTAAATAATTTGCCCAGCAAGTATTGGAGTTAGGACTTGAACAAAGACCTACCGGATTCCCACTACAGTATACCATTCTGCTGCCTCTCTATCTTCCCTTAGTCAGGGGTTAGAACTTTTTTTTTTTATTATTATTACTGTCATTATTGACTCCTTTAACAATTTGATAACACTTCGGGACCACTTTTCAGAATAATATTTTTAAATATATAAAATGCAATAAGCAGCATTTCAAAAGAAATCAATTACATTGAAATGTCCATTTTACAAATGTCCATTTATCCCACACTGATCCCTTGACTGAGTCTTTTTACATAAATCTTACAGCATCACATAAAAATAAACATTGGTATTGGAATAATGATGATCTACAATTTAGTGCTGAACATTCCAACCATTTTTTCATGTTTTATACTCCTATCAAATATTCTACATTGTAGCTAATCTAAGCTAGAATTCCCTTAATTCGGTACTCCTTTTCTCACCTCTATTCACAAAAGCTTCTGATTTTTACCCTCAGAAAACATTTCTCCAGAAATCTACTTCCCATTATCCTTTTCTTCTATCAAGACTCAACTCAGCTGATATCTCCTTTGTGAAACTTTCACTGTCATCTCAGGGTTTAGTATTTTCTCCTTCTTCAAATTACCTTGTATTTATTTCACTGAATTTTAAAACCCTGAAATGAAATCCTCATTATGATATCCAAGGCAAGTATTCTCACAGTCTCAGTTAAATGTATTGCATGTGATACCTTTAATTTACACCATATGTGCCTTCTAGATAAAATGATTTATATATTGTCTTCCTTTGTTAGCATTAGGACAGGAAGCATGTTTTTGATTTTCTTTGTATCTGCAATGATCAGTCCAGTTTCTGAGATATACTAGATGCTTTAAAAAAGCTTGCTAACTGCTATGTCCCCCAAGAAATTTCTTTAAGGGCTGTCTGTATTTTCTTTCTTTTTTCCCCCTTTTAGCCCAGATGCTATGGTATCAGAGACAGGGGTCTATTACATTATGAGCATTCTATTTTGTTGTTTTTGCTTCTAGAAGTTAAGTATTTTTGAAAAGGATTAATTAAGCAAACAGCCCTGTAACCATAGAAGATTCTGGGAATGCTTCAAAGTCCCCTGTTCTTTGCAGAACAATGAAAAGTCCTCACTACTAGCCTGTGTCATTCCTGATAATCCATGATATGTTAGTATTTTACCTTTCCCTGCATAGTCTGAAAGTTCCCCAGAGTTTGCTAGGCCTCAGCAGTTTGCCTTTAAATATATCCATTAATTTTATGAATAGTCTATAGTTTCATTAACCTATGCTCAGTTCTCTCTGTATCATGAGACTCATCATTTGATTCTGCTCCTCCCATCCCTTGATTCTATTTCCCCAAGACTATAAAATTTTTTGCTTGGTTTAAACCTTTCAAGAGAGATTTTTACTGTCTAGGCCACCTTTGACCTTCAGTTTAGAATAATAATAATAATAACAAAATTAACAATTTATATTTGCAATTTAAGATTTCGAAGCATTTTGCAAATGTCATTTTATTGTAAGATAATGTGTCAACAAACCAAATATTCCATAGTCATAATTTTATAGTGCTTTAATTTTACATATAGTGGACACACCAGTTGTTTGAGTAAACTAAATTAATGTTTCAGGTATACTGGTGTGTAGTCTTAGGTGTCTGCTGGTGAGGAACTTGCCCTATATAGGTAGAAAGACAAGACTAACATATGTGAAACAATTAGAGCATAAATAACATATAATAAAGTGCTAATTGCCCTTACAAATAAGAAGTGCAATAGGAGGGAGAGAGGTGTGTGGGCTGGATCACTAGAGAAGATTTTAAAATCTTACCAAAGAAAAGAGTAATAAACTAAGTGATATAAGTGAATTGAAAAGTTCTAAGTGGGATACAGGTAGGCATTGTTATTATTCATGGATACTTATATTAGGATTGCCTTTAGTCTTTTTGTTTCTGCCCCTTAGTTCCATTCTCTGTTTTATCAGATCTCTACTTGAATAAAACCACCACATTCTGAGGATTACATCCCCAGAGTCCCTGAAGGAGGAGATTTGAACTTTTTTTGCACATACCTATTTATTTTCTTTTTTTAAAAGAAGAAAGCCATATTTTTTTTTTAAAAGCCATTTGTTTCCTCAATTCTTACCTATCCTTAATTAGTGAATGGGTATTATCTCAGTCAAATTGAGACTTATTAGAGTTCTTATCTTAAAAAAGACCAAAGACTACCAATGCATCTAGGGCTATCTCTAGTCATATTGATCAATATCTGGCCACCAGACCCAGAAGGCTCTGGAGAAGAAAATAAGGTTAGAGACCTTGCCTAGTCCTCCCTCACTTAACTCCAACTCACTTACATCATGGCATTATGATCCTCCATCAAAACAAAGGACCACAAAAACAATTAATCTATATAGTGTTTTGTAAATTAGAATAAATGTAGATAGTGCCTCCTTAAGGACTGGGATTATTTGGTTTTTGGTTTGTTTTTGTTTTTGTTTTTGCTTTTGCTTTGAATCCTCTACATCAAGAAAAAAGGAAATTCTTAATAAATGTCTGTTGATTGATTATGAAACACAATACTCCATCTCTGGACTCTGTCTTTTCACTGATTCTATCTTTTCATTCTCATACCTGGGAATGTGATCTCCTTCCTTAAATCTGCCTTCTTGTTTCCCTGATTTCCCTCAAGAACCAATTCAAATCTCACCTTATACAAGAGGCTTTTCCCAGTCCTCTTCAATAGAAGTACCTTTATCCAAAATTACTTAAATTGACCTCTTCTGTATCTTCTATGTTATAGCTGTTTGCATATGAATACCTTAAGGGCAGTTACTTTTTTTCCTTCCTTTTTATCACAGATGTACCAAGTTACCTGGCCAATCATATCAATAAATGTTAATTAAGCACCTCCTATGTGCCAAGCATTTGCTAAGGATTGGTGATACAAAGAGAGCTATATAATCAACACCTAATAAATATTTGAGTGATTAATTCTCCCCTCTTTCCACCCAGGGACAGTTACTTCAGTTCAGAGGATTCATGTAATAATGATACATATGCACTACTCTTAGACATGACTGAGAACATGGACAATTTATCTTCCTAGAGAAGGCCTAGAATGTCTTGTTGGAGTGGAATTTGACTTTGCTTGGACTGAAGTTAAAAAAAAGAAAGAAAGAAAAAGAAAGAAAGAAAGAAAGAAAGAAAGAGAGAGAGAGAGAGAGAGAGAAAGAAAGAAAGAAAGAAAGAAAGAAAGAAAGAAAGAAAGAAAGAAAGAAAGAAAGAAAGAAAGAAAGAAAGAAAGAAAGAAAGAAAGAAAGAAAGAAAGAAAGAAAGAAAGAAAGGAAAGAAAGAAAGAAAGAAAGAAAGAAAGAAAGAAAGAAAGAAAGAAAGAAAGAAAGAAAGAAAGAAAGAAAGAAAGAAAGAAAGAAAGAAAGAAAGAAAGAAAGAAAGAAAGAAAGAAAGAAAGAAAGAAAGAAAGAAAGAAAGAAAGAAAGAAAGAAAGAAAGAAAGAAAGAAAGAAAGAAAGAAAGAAAGAAAAGAAAGAAAGAAAGAAAGAAAGAAAGAAAGAAAGAAAGAAAGAAAGAAAGAAAGAAAGAAACATCTGGAGCAAGCTTAACTATGAAAAATAAAATAAACTCATAGATTTTGCCCTCCTTCCCCTTTCCCTTTGCTACTAGCAACTGTTATATGCAAATAATATAAAAGTAGAGAAGAATTGCTATAGCAACGAAGTTTACACTAACCATGGAGATGATTTCTAATAAGCCTTAAACATCTCCATCTTTCAGAGAAAAGCAAGTACCCTCTTGGAGCAGGGAAAAGCATTAAAAAATTTCAAAGCTTCCAATCTCCAACCTACATGCATTATCCCATTAAAAAAGAGAAAAAAAAAAATTGGAGTCTTTTACTCCCTCCCAGGAGTGTTCTGAGGGCCTAAGTGGTTTTATGATATTCAATCACTTACTAGGAGATGGCGCAGTTCTAGAGGTTTTGGAAACAAAACAGGGTTTCCACAAATGACACAGGGTCAAGTCAAGAGCTAATCTGATGAATAAATTGGTTTGTTTGTTTGTTTGTTTGTTTTCTAGGAGTAACCATGGAATGTCCTTTAAAACTCTGTGGATGGTAATTTTCTTAGCCTTTGGGGGTTGCATTTTACCCTCCCCATAATATCATTCAGAAACATACTGTAGTGGGGATAGAATCATCCTAGAAGTACACACAAGAAATATGTAAATAGAGTAGCAAAAAAGTCACAGGACTTCTTCAAAAAATCAAACATGTGAGATTTGTATAGTAGGTGAAAATATATTTTATGTTCTTTCTAATCCTTTTTTGTTGGGGTTCTCTATATGAAGTTGCAGGATATGTAGCTAATTTTTAATTTTTATTATTATTACTATTTATATATATATATATATATAATTCATAGATAGAGATAGATAGATAGATATAAAATGATATTAAGTGTCTACAAGGTGCCAGGCACTGTATTAAACAAAGGAAACATTAAAAAAGGCAAAAGCTAGACCCTAGCCTCCAGACATTTACAATCTAATTAGTGGGAACACTATGTAAACAACTATGTACAAATAATCTATATGTAGGATTAATCTGTATTATAATTAGCTATAATCCCAGAAGAAAAGCACTAGAACTAAGTTTAATCAGAAAAAGTTCTCTGTGGAAGGTGAAATTTTAGCTGGAACTTGGCAGGAAGCTAGGGAATCCAGGAGGCAGAGATGAGGGGAAAAACATGCCAGAAATGAGGTACAGATAGCAACGAAGAAAATTTTGGGAACTAGGAAATGGAGTTTCTTTTGTTTTTTTTTTGTTTGTTTGTTTGTTTGTTTGTTTGTTTTTTTTCAAGGAACAGCAAAGAATGATCCCAGAGACAGTGGATCACAGAGCACATTGAAGGGAGGGAGTGCAGAAGTGAAGGAAAGTAAAATAAAAGAAAATTCAGGAAACTAAGAGACAGCCAGCTTGTGAAAAGTTAATGAATGCCAAACAGAGAAGTATATGTTTTATCATGGGATGATAGGCAGCCACTGGAGTTGGCTTTTTTTTTTTTTTAAGCAGATGAATAACATGGTCAAATCTGTACTTTAGGAAGATTAATTTAAAAATTGAGCAGAAGACAGTGGAGAGAGACCAGCCAAGGAGACCTACCAGAAGACTATTGCTAGTGTCCAGGAAGGAGGTAATTAAAATCTGCACCTGTCGGGTGACCAGGTTAGAGGAGAGAAGGGTGGGTATGTGAGAAATGTTACTGTTATGCCAGTCTCCTTGAGCTGTTCTACCTCAGTTTCCCTGCAATAGTTTCCCTCATTGTCCTGACTGAGTTTCCCTGAATTGCTGTATCTCAGTTTCCTTAACTGTTCTGCCTCAGTCCCTTAAGTGGTAAAACCCTCTCTGGTTCATTAAGACTGAGGACCATTTGCTCTAAGATTATAAATTGTCAATGGGAAAGGAGGAGCAGATCAGACTTCCTGACTGCTAGCTCCTTCTGCCCCCAAGAATTTATGACACTGTCCCTCTAAAATATTCCAAAAAATAAGACTATCTAGGATACTTCACTGACATCTTTACTTCTGTTATTCAAACATTCTGACTCTGGTTTTTAGTAAAAATTTACAGCTTCCCCCCCATCCTGACAGAACCAAGGCTTCTAATTTTTCCTGCTCTTCTTCCTTTCCTTTGTCTGAAAAGCTATAAAAGTGTTTATCATTCCCCCTTTCATTACTGGATACTTTGAGATGAGAGTCCTGTCCAGTCAATTAAACTCACCAATTAATAAAATATTAAAAAAAAAATTCTCTAATCTCTATCTTGCCTCAGTTTCTCTGGCATTACATTACAAAGGTAAAAATCAGCAGATTGGATAGGAGAGGTGAAAATAATGAGTTGAGAATGAAACATATCTTGTGAGTATGGGTGATGGGAAGGTTGAAAGCAGATTCCACAGTAATAGTGAATTTAGGAAGAGGAGAAAATTTGAGGAAAAGGATAATGAGTTCAGTTTTGTATGTCCATGGGACATCCAATTTGAGGATCCTAAGAGGCAAGGAGATGCAAGTCTTTAGGTTAACATAGAGGTTGGGGCTGTTTAAATAGATTTAAGAATCATCAATATAGGGATAATAACTAAATTTATGGGAATTGACAAGATCATCAACTAAAATAGTATAGAGGGAAAAGAGAAGGATGATTCCAGAACTCTGGAGTATATCCACAGCATATACTTGACAGAGCATCACTTCCTTAGTCTGTAAAATGGAGACAAAAATAAATAATGTCTGTAATCCTAAACTCACAGTGCTGCTGAAAGAATCAAATAAGATTGCATGGCTTTAATAATATGCAATCCTTAAATCATCATATAAATGACAGTTATTTTATAGATGAGGGTACTGAGGTCCATCATGAATGTGGTAAGGCTTTATGCTTCTATTTCAAAATGGTACCTTCTAGACTTAATGGTGCTTCTATTAATCTTGTCCTCTGTCATAAAAAAGAACTGAACTTGATTAATAGATCTCAGAGGTCTTCAGCAGCATCTTAGTGTGTTAAGAGTTTTACTACATGTGCCATGAAATTCTGAGTCTTATTTTATATAGTAAAAGAATGTTTGTATTCATGTTTAATATAGGTGTCATTTAGTTAGTATGCCTGGTATAATATGGTATGTAAAAAAATAAATAAAATATGCCTATTTCACATACTTCAAAATCTATCAAATCTTGAACCCCCGAAGAATTGAATAAAGAAATCTATTCTCTTGAAAGAGACACTGCACATGCCTGAGTCTCTTGGTTCTTACCAAAGAATTTTACATTTAAATGCTCAGTATCCTGTAATTCCTCCTAATAAAGAATACATGTGCAATACATGGAAAAAATTGAGAATCATGGAACTGAATAATGTCTAAGGTTCCTTCACATTCTGACATTCTAGAATTGAGAACTGCTTAAATGTGGTTTTCTGAAAGTGTCATATAGCAGAAGGCCTGAAACATGGGATAAAGGTAGCACATGAAATATCAAGACAATAATTGACTTCAAAATTTAAGCAGGTAGGGGCAGCTAGACATTGCAGTGAATAGAGCAATGTCCCTGGAATCAGGATGATTTCAGTTCAAATCCAGCTTTAGACACTTAATGCTTACTAGCTGTGTGACCTGAACAAATCACTTAATCCTAATTGTTTCACCTTTCCCCTCTTACCCCTCCACAAAGAAAAAAAAAAAAATAAAGAAGAAGCAGAAGTTAAGCAGAGGTTCATATTAGAATTATGAAATTTGAATTAAGGTATAGTTGAGTGTCCAATAAAGTCCTCATTATTCCCTCCAATGTCTCATTGAAGAATAGAGATGATGACTTTAAATTCTCAAAAGTTGTATCAGTGGAATGAGTGTGGCCTCCAACACAGCCAACTATGGATGAAGTATTTATTGCTCTTGGAGTCAACAATACCTTAATTTAAATCCTGCCTTTCATACAAATTCTGTTATCATCGGGACCTCCCTTAACCTCTCTTCATCTCAGTTTCTTCATCTATAAAATAGGGACAATAGTACCTCAAAGAGATGTAAGAGATCAAATGACAAATTTAACATATATATATATATATATATATATATATATATATATATATATGTATAAATATATATATATTTATACATATATATATATATATACAAAAAAAATTATTATGGATGTATAAAATATCTGCAATGTAGTATATGTAAATATAATATGTAATAGTATTGCAAACTTTAAAACACTAAATAAATAATTATTGGTTCTTGTTATTGTTTCTAAGCTGGTAAGCCTTCCTGCATGTGCTTTGCAGGATATTGTGGATTTTATGTTCATTGTTTAAGAATCAATCTCCTAAATTTGGAATGGTTTCTCACCAGTGATTTAGTTACCAGATGTTTTTGGTGTTGTGCTAAAACAACTTAGGAATAAATTTAGATATGCCAGTGGAGGGAGAACATACTGATGAAAGAATAAGCTTTGTATCTGATTTGTAGTATTTAACTAAGTAATCATGTGTCATAAAACAACTTTTATTGAACAAATATGTACAAGGCTAATGAAGAAATGTATGCATTTGGAAATGAAAGAAACCTTCTGTTCCCATACACACATATTGACCAGTTTCCAAAGGTGTTTGGCTTAATTTATAATTAATTTTCTTCCTATTTTCATTAAAACTGCTCTTTTGCAAGTGCAAAATTTACAACATGTGAATTTTTCATTATTTTTATTATTGTGCATTTACCAACACTTCAGGCTATAAGGGCCTCTGAATCAAGATAGGTGGACACTGATAAATTAAGTCCTGCCTTAAAGAAAGATAAACTCCAACATTTTAATTTTTTCCCAAAATAATAAATGTGGTTTTGCATTCAAGGAGAAATATTACTAAGATAGCCTTTTTATGTGTGCATGCGGTTGTAGCTCAGAAGCTCTTAATCCTCACCCAATTCTCAAAGGGTTTTTACACATCTTCCTTGCTTTTCCCCCTAAAGGGCCAACCCTATGATTTGGGCAGAAAGGTCTATACAGAAATAGTGCACACAACTGAGCAATCACTGAAGCCTTTTTGTTAATCCCTCCTTAAATGTAGCTCTGCTGTTAGAAATGAAAACCAAACATAGTATATTCCATTCATTCACACAGGCTGTATGCCTATTTCTTAACTTTGCAGTCTTTTTTGGTTCCCAATGAATCCTATTCTTTTCCAATTATGTAGCTTAAATGCAGGAAGCATTAAGCTTGCATGCCCTCCAAAACCTACCTCATAGACTCTTTAGATTTCAGAGCTTTTCCTGCAGCTAGATGGAAATAACTATTTCATCATGCAATGATTGAGCTTTTAGTGCTCACCTAGTCAGGGACTAATTCCTTAATAACCCGTGCTTGCAATAGTTTCTATAACAAGAATGCCAGGAACATTTATTATTGAATGAAGCTTTTACCAGTCATTAGTTGCTGTTAAGCTACAATTAGATCATTTCTATACATGCTATAAAATCATTTCGGCATGACCAATGTTCAGGGAAATTCTGTAAAACCTAACAGGACTATTTTGATGGTGAATACCTAGTCTGGATTCTGGAGTAATATTCCCTCTTCCTCCACCATTAAATGAATGCAGTTAAAAGAAGAAAATTTCATAGAATAGCAGACACTCTGCTTTGTTTTGAAGTGATTACATTTGCATAGGCAGATTTCTAATTGCAAGAGCATAAAGGGACAGTATGGACAGAATGGCCAAATCAGAGTTAAGAAAATAAACTCATTTACAGCTCGACATTAAAAGACTTTCATACTTTGAATGGCATGGACTTTTGACTAGGGAGGTCTACACAAATTGTTCTAAAAATGTGTATATGAATATCTGACTCTGTATATACTACCTGTTATACAAATCCATAACTCCAGCCCTATCTCTGAACATGAGACTGTTGAGCCTTTCTCTCCTACCTGAAGCGAATGTTTTTTTTAATTGTTCATTATCATTTATCCCCCTTCACAACTATAACTGTTTTACTTATTTTATTTGTAGCTCCAGCACTTAGTACACTGTTTAGTGCACAATAATTATTTAATAAATTTTTTTTTTATTCATCCAAATAAAAAAATGGGGGAAAGAGAAAGGATAAGAAGGGATTCTGCAATAATGAGAAGAGGTGACCATGATACAAAAGATAGAGTGGTTGATCTGGAGTTAAAGAATATGGGTTCAAGAAATGGCTTTACCAATTTTAACTATGTGATATTAGTTGGGCCAGTCATTTTAACTTTCCTAGCCTCAGTTTCCACTTCAATAAAATAAGGCAATTTGCATTAGATGATAATGAAGATTCCTCCAAGCTCTAAATCTATGGTTCAGTGATTAAAAACATTTTTTTTCTTTTGTTATTTTTATTTCCCCATTAGCAAATGGAAGAGTCTGTGTATTTACTAACACTTCAGACTCTGAGGGCCTCTGAATCAAGATACATAGACATATATTTGAACATTTTAATTTCTATTTCCAATATAATAAATGTGTTTTACATTCAAAGAGTCATGGGGGACAGGCATGGCAATCAGAATTAATGACTTACACAGGATCACACAGCTGTATCTGAAGTCATATTTGGTGCAGTAGATAGAATGTGGGCCCTGAAGTCAGGAGGACCTGAGTTCAAATCTGTCTTCAGACACTTAATATTTCCTAACTGTGTGATCCTGGGCAAATCACTAAACCTGGAGTGCCTCAGGAAAAAAAAAATAATAATTTTAATAACTAGAGATAGTTCTTAGCCCAGCACTATTGAGGAGGGGACCCCAAAATACTGAAAATCCTTGAAGGAGAAAATCTCCTTCAATTCTGCCTCAGTGAGGAATGCTATCCGGAGGGACAAACAATTTCATCCTTTTTATCTGGGTAGGGTTGGCTCAGTCCTGAAACTCATTGAATTCAATTCAAATTACAGCTCAAGCTGAAACCCATCAATAAGCCAACTTGAGACTCCACACACAAGCCCTCTTCAGCTTGTAACCAAAGCTCTCACTATAAAAAGCCAAACTAAAACCCTCTCTTTGCAGAGGTTCCAAACATGCTATGCTATGCCATGCTAGGCTATACCAAGGAGCCTCTGTCCACCGGAATACTCTTTCCAGTGCCATTCTCTTTTTATCCTCACCTATTTCCTAACCAGACTTTATGCTTCTCTGTCAGGATTTCTAACCTTACTTCCAATTCCCATAATAAACCTTTTATCAATCTAGGTTTTCGGGTCTGCAAATTCTTTTACAGAAAACCTTTGTGTTGCCAGAAGGCAGTCCCTGAAATTCCCTATCCTTGCACTGAATCCCAAGGGATTGAAGGCAAACCTTCCATTTGGTTCCCTGAACCCTGAACCTGCCACTAGACTTTATTATTTAATTCCCTGACCACCAGAAACCCTAATTTAATTTTGGTTCCCTAAATTTAAACCTCATCACTATCACTAGCAAGCAGTGTAATAAGTTACTTAAACTCTATAATTTAGTGTTTGGGGTTATAAGTAAGAGTCATAATCTCTAATGTATAAAAATAAATCATTATCTAGAATCAGTGGTCCTCAAACTTTTTAAATAGGGGGCCAGTTCATTGTCCCTCAGACTGTTGGAGGGTCGGACTATAGCAAAAACAAAAACTCACACTCTGTCTCTGCCTCTCAGCCCATTTGCCATAACCTGGTGGGCCGCATAAACGTCCTCAGCCGGCAGCATCTGGCCCGCTGGCCGTAGTTTGAGAAGCCCTGATTCTAGATATTCTATTGATCTAGCACGGTGCTAGGCACTATAATGGATACAAAAATAGTATGAAATAATTCCTTCCAAATTGACCTTTGAGGTGAGATTCAAGTGAGACAATATGTGTGGAAATATTCTTAGGGATGAAAAGTGTTATATAAATATAAAATACTATTTTTAAAGTTAAGATTAAATAGAAGGGGAGGTATTCCAAGGAGAGATAGGGAGAAATGAAATTCTAATAGGGAGAAATGAGCAAAGGAAAAGATATTAATGAGAGAAAAGGTAAATGGTGCAGAACAGATAGAAATGAAATGATCACAACCCTTTTTTGAATCCATTGACTTGAGAAACTATGGTCTGGGAGAAACCTAGGTGATTTGTAGGGTCCCTGACAAGATTTAATCACTATAATTATTTAACATAATGAGAGAGACAGACAGATAGACAGAAATCTAGGTGAGATAAATCATATTAGATTAGAATTCTGAAGTGCATAAAAATTAAATGATTTCTTCAAGGCCAGACCAAGAGTTAAGAGATGTCCTTAGAGTCATGCAGAAGGGTTTACAAATAAATCACTTTAGTATCTACATATTCTTTGCAATGACCAAGTAGTTACTTCTTTCAATATGCCCACAGGGACCACATATTCTAATTCTGATTCAAAAGACCATGAATGCATGAGGTGGAGAGGGTAGTGAAAGGAAAGACTGAATTAAGGTAAGAGAATAAGCCAGTAGCGGACCTTCTTAGAACATCAACACTGACAATTTCCAAATATCTTGAACTATATCTTCAACTTTTAAAGATTCAATTTGCATTTTGTTTTATCACTGAAATGAACTTACTTTGCTCAAAAATATTATCTCCTTCTGCTTTTGTTAATAAGATTTTGTGCACCTTGAGGCCTTTGAAAACAATCATTTCTATACCATTCCATCTAATGGATTAACTTATTCTGAAAAAAATATATAGCTATATACACATAAATAGATATGGATACATATTTAGCTATCTTTATCTGTGTGTGTGTGTTTATGTATGTGTATCTCTATCTCTGTCTCTCTCTTAACAGTTGTTGACAAATGAGGAGGAGGTCAGGAAATAGATAATTAGCATCAGACAACATTTGGTAGAAGATATATAGGATAATAGTTTAAGTGAATGGCAAGTCAAGTGCAAGTTTTATTTGAAAGCAAGGGGAGGAAAACCTGGGAATGTCTTTAGGCCAAAGAATGAAAATAGGAGATAAAAAATGGTCATTCAGACAAGTTCCTGAAAGTGATAAGATTCTAGAAGAGCATAAGTAGATGCACTGACTTTATGAAGAAGGGATAACCTTTCTTCAGGCATTAAAGGAAAGATGTAGAAAGGGATAATGAGGAGGGATTCTTTAAGTAGAAAAAGTTCATGTCAGCCTGAAACATTTATTAAGCACTATGTATTTAGCACTATACTAAGCACAGGAAATATAGAGAAGGGCAAAATTAATTTTTCCTTCAAGAAGCATGAATTCTCCCTCCCCCCCTTTTTTTCTTTTTTTTAAATTAAAGCTTTTTTTTTTCAAAACATATTCATAGGGGCGGAGCCAAGATGGCGGAGAAGAAACACACGACTCAGTGAACGTCCTCACTCCCTCACAACCAATTAGATAAATTAAGTCTCAGAATTAGCTCAGGACTGATAGATACCACAAGGACTGGAAGCACGACTTACCAGCTGAAGAGAATCTGGAGTTTCAACAGGAAAGGTCAGTTCTCAGGGGAGGAATAAGAAAGACCAGCACAGACGGTGGGGTAGGGGCACACTGCGCCCATTGCGCTGGGAAGGGCTCTGGGATCAGAGAAGCCACTGAGGTAAAGGAATCTGGCACAGGCTGTTAGCTCTTCTCTGCTAATTATTTAGCAGTTCAGAAGAGAAAGCCAAAATATTTTAAAACTCAGATTAGATTTTCCCCCCGGACCCTGGGGGTGACTCAGCAGACCCGGCACCAGGGGGTGTGGCCTCAGCTACCTCCTGAGAATAGTTAAGAGACTGACAAGTGGGTGGATACGGCCCAAGGCAACACACACTGCCTAGCTTAGCTGGAGGGAGTGGAACTCAGCTCCAGGAAGTCCCAGAGAAGCGGAACCTTTGAACTAGGGACCGCGGTTTCTGGCAGACACTTCCAGTTTGAGCGCAGGGGCTTCTCACGTCACCTGCTGCAGACATCCACTCCCCACCCAGACACATAGACTGGGCTTCGTGCTGTCTTCACTATTCTACGCCCTCGAAGCACAGTAGTGCTAATCACCTTTCTGAGGCACATAACTCTCTCCTAGAAGAAGCTCTTAAAAAATTGAGGGAGATCGAAGAAAAATGGGGAAAGGAAAGGGAAGTTATGATAGAGAATAACAACGTCCTGAAATTGAAGTTGGAAAAAATAAAGAATTCACAGGAGATGCAGGGAAACAAAATTAGTGAATTAGAAAAGGTTAAAAAAACACAGGAAAGTAGGATTTCTGAATTGGAAAAGATAAAAAAGTCTCAAGAAAATAGAATTTCTGAATTGGAAAAAGAAAATAATTCTCAAAAAAAAAAAATTAGGGAAATGGAAAAAAATTCAATAGAGCAAATTAATTCATTTAAAAACGAAATTGGGCATTTACAAAAAGAACTAAAAACTGTGAAAGAAGAAAATAACTCCTTAAAAGTCAGAATGGAACAAATAGAAATGAATGATTCACAGAGAACCCAAGAATCAGTCAAACAAAACAAAAAAAATGAGAAGCTGGAGAACAACGTCAAATACTTACTGGGAAAATCTATAGACCTGGAAAATAGATCTAGGAGAGATAATCTGCGGATTATTGGACTTCCAGAAAACTATGACCAAAAAAAGAGCCTAGATTCTATTTTACAGGAAATTATCAAAGAGAACTGTCCAGAGATAATAGAAACAGAAGGGAAAGTAGATGTGGAAAGAATTCATCGAACTCCTTCTGAAATAGACCCTAAAAAAAGAACACCACGGAATATTGTGGCTAAGCTGCAGAATTACCACACAAAGGAGAAAATCCTGCAAGCAGCTAGAAAAAAACAATTTAAATACCAAGGTGCCACAATAAGGGTCACCCAAGATCTGGCTGCCTCCACATTAAAAGATAGAAGGGCCTGGAACCTGATATTCCGAAAGGCAAAAGATCAAGGACTGCAACCAAGAATGAACTACCCAGCTAAGTTTAGCATCTTTTTCCATGGAAGAAGATGGTCATTCAATGAAACAGAGGAATTCTATATGTTTCTAAGAAAAAAACCAGACTTAAACAAAAAATTTGATCTACATCCACAAGACTGAAGAGAAACAGAAAAAGGTACACAGAACCCTTGAGAACTGTAACTCTGTTGTGGGTATATAAAAAATACTCAAGGATAATTTGATTTTACTGATATAAAAGAAAAAAAGGGGGGTGTAGTAAAGGGAAGGAGGTCGGTTCAGAAAAAGGGGAAGGAGTGATAAAAAGAGGGAAACTACATCCCAGGAAGAGACATAGAAAATACACCATATCTGAGGGAACTTAGTGAGGGGGAGAATCATTGTGTGAATCTTACTCTCATCAGAAGAGGCTCAAAGAGTAAATAATTAACATATTTGTTTTTCAGAGAATTTTCTCTCACCTCATTAAAAGGGGGGAGAGGAAAAGGGGAAAGGAAAAGGAGAATAAGTGAAGGGACTTGGAGGGAGGGGGGAGGGATCCTAAAAAAAAAAAAAAAAAAAAGAGGGAGGGTTGCGCGTCACAAGGGGGGTCTGTAAATTAAATATCGGGGAGGGGGATCAGGGGGGTCAAGGGAAAAAAGTATAATCTGGGGATAATACGATGGCAGGAAATACAGAATTAGTAATTTTAAATGTAAATGGGATGAACGATCCCATCAAACGGAGACGGATAGCAGATTGGATCAAAAAGCAGAACCCTACAATATGTTGCCTACAGGAAACACACTTAAAGCAGGGAGATACATACAGAGTAAAGGTAAAAGGTTGGAACAGAGCCTATTATGCTTCAGGTAAAGCCAAAAAAGCAGGGGTAGCTATCCTTATCTCAGATCAAGCAAAAGCAGAAGTAGATCTCGTTAAAAAAGATAAGGAAGGAAACTATATCCTGCTGAAAGGTAGCATAAATAATGAAGCCATATCAATACTAAACATATATGCACCAAGTGGTATAGCATCTAACTTTCTTTTTTTTTTTTTTTTTTTTTTTTTAATTTTAAATTTTTTTATTTTATTTTATAATTATAACATTTTTTGACAGTACATATGCATGGGTAATTTTTTACAACATTATCCCTTGCACTTACTTCTATTCAGATTTTTTCCCTTCCTCCCCCAACCCCCTCCCCCAGATGGCAAGCAGTCTTATATATGTTAAATATATTACAGTATAATTTAGATACAATATATGTGTGTAGAACCGAATTTTTTGTTGCACAGGAAGAATTGGATTCAGAAGGTAAAAATAACAGTTTACATTCATTTCCCAGTCCTTTTCTGGATGTAGCTGGTTCTGTCCATCATTAATCAATTGGAATTGGATTAGCTCTTCTCTATGTTGAAGAAATCCACTTCCATCAGCATACATCCTCATACAGTATCATTGTTGAAGTGTATAATGATCTTCTGGTTCTGCTCGTTTCACTCAGCATCAGTTGATGTAAGTCTCTCCAAGCCTCTCTGTATTTCTCCTGTTGGTCATTTCTTATAGAACAGTAATATTCCATAACATTCATATACCATAGTTTACCCAACCATTCTCCAATTGATGGACATCCATTCATCTTCCAGCTTCTAGCCACTATGAAAAGGGCTGCCACAAACATTTTGGCACATACAGATCCCTTTCCCTTCTTTAGTAGTTCCTTGGGGTATAAGCCCAGTAGTAGTATGGCTGGGTCAAAGGGTATGCACATTTTGATAACTTTTTGGGCATAATTCCAGATTGCTCTCCAGAATGGTTGGATTCTTTCACAACTCCACCAACAATGCATCAGTGTCCCAGTTTTCCCACAGCCCCTCCAACATTCATCGTTATTTGTTCCTGTCATCTTAGCCAATCTGACAGGTGTGTAATGATACCTCAGAGTTGTCTTAATTTGCATTTCTCTGATCAATAGTGATTTGGAACACTCTTTCATATGAGTGGAAATAGTTTTAATTTCATCATCTGAAAATTGTCTGTTCATATCCTTTGACCATTTATCAATTGGAGAATGGCTTGATTTCTTAGAAATTAAAGTCAATTCTCTGTATATTTTGGAGATGAGGCCTTTATCAGAACCTTTAACTGTAAAAATTTTTTCCCAATTTGTTACTTCCCTTCTAATCTTGTTTGCATTAGTTTTGTTTGTGCAGAAACTTTTTAATTTGGTGTAATCAAAATGTTCTATTTTGTGATCAATAATGGTCTCTAGTTCTCCCTTGGACACAAACTCCTTCCTCCTCCACAAGTCTGAGAGGTAAACCATCCCATGTTCCTCCAATTTATTTATGATTTCGTTCTTTATGCCTAAATCTTGGACCCATTTTGATCTAATCTTAGTATGTGGTGTTAAATGTGGGTCCATGCCTAGTTTCTGCCATACTAATTTCCAGTTTTCCCAGCAGCTTTTGTCAAATAATGAATTCTTATCCCAAAATTTGGGATCTTTGGGTTTGTCAAAGATTAGATTGCTATTTTTATTCACTATCTTGTCCTGTGAACCTAACCTATGCCACTGATCAACTAGTCTATTTCTTAGCCAATACCAAATGGTTTTGGTGACTGTTGCTTTATAATATAGCTTTAAATCAGGTACACTTAGACCACCTTCCTCTGACTTTTTTTTCATTAGTTCCCTTGCAATTCTCGACGTTTTATTCTTCCATATGAATTTTGTTGTTATTTTTTCTAGGTCATTAAAATAGTTTCTTGGGAGTCTGATTGGTATAGCACTAAATCAATAGATTAGTTTGGGGAGTATTGTCATCTTTATTATATTCGCTCGGCCTATCCAAGAACATTGAATGTCTTTCCAATTATTTAAATCTGACTTTATTTTTGTGGCAAGTGTTTTGTAATTTTGCTCATATAATTCCTGACTCTCCTTTGGTAGATATATTCCCAAATATTTGATACTATCGACTGTTATTTTGAATGGAATTTCTCTTTGTATCTCTTGCTGTTGGATTTTGTTGGTAATGTATAAAAATCCTGAGGATTTATGTGGATTTATTTTGTATCCTGCGACTTTGCTAAAATTCTGAATTATTTCTAATAGCTTTTTAGCAGAGTCTTTGGGGTTCTCTAAGTATACCATCATGTCATCTGCAAAAAGTGACAATTTGATTTCTTCATTTCCTACTCTAATTCCTTGGATCTCTTTCTCGGCTCTTATTGCCAAGGCTAGAGTTTCTAGTACTATATTGAATAGTAATGGTGATAGTGGGCAACCTTGTTTCACTCCTGATCTTACAGGGAAAGGTTCTAGTTTATCACCATTACATATGATGTTTACTGAAGGTTTTAAATATATGCTCCTTATTATTTTAAGGAATAGTCCATTTATTCCTATACTCTCAAGCGTTTTTAGTAGGAATGGATGTTGGATTTTATCAAATGCCTTTTCTGCATCTATTGAGATGATCATATGGTTTTTATTAATTTGATTATTAATATGGTCAATTATACTAATAGTTTTCCTAATATTAAACCAGCCCTGCATTCCTGGTATAAATCCCACTTGGTCATAGTGTATTATCCTGGGGATGATTTTCTGAAGTCTATTTGCTAATATCTTATTTAAGATTTTAGCATCAATATTCATTAAGGAAATTGGTCTATAGTTTTCTTTCTCTGTTTTCGATCTACCTGGTTTAGGTATCAGTACCATGTCTGTGTCATAGAAGGAATTTGGTAGGACTCCTTCAATCCCTATTTTTTCAAATAGTTTACATAGCATTGGAGTTAGTTGTTCTTTAAATGTTTGGTAGAATTCACCTGTAAATCCATCTGGTCCTGGGGACTTTTTCTTAGGAAGTTGGTTAATAGCTTGGTCTATTTCTTTTTCTGAGATGGGACTATTTAGACTACTTACTTCTTCCTCTGTTAATCTGGGCAAGCTATATTTTTGAAGGTATTCTTCCATTTCATTTAAGTTATCGAATTTATCGGCATAAAGTTGAGCAAAGTAGCTCCTAACTATTGTTCTAATTTCCTCTTCATTAGTGGTGAGTTCACCCTTTTCATTTTCAAGACTATCAATTTGCTTTTTCTCTTTCCTTTTTTTAATCAGGTTTACTAAGGGTTTGTCTATTTTGTTGGTTTTTTCATAAAACCAACTCTTAGTTTTATTAATTAATTCAATAGTTTTTTTACTTTCAATTTTATTAATCTCACCTTTTATTTTTTGAATTTCAAGTTTTGTGTTTGTCTGGGGGTTTTTAATTTGTTCCTTTTCTAGCAATTTTAGTTGTAAACCCAATTCGTTGGCCCTCTCTTTCTCTACTTTATGCAAGTAGGCCTGTAGAGATATAAAACTTCCCCTAATTACTGCTTTGGCTGTATCCCACACATTTTGGTATGATGTCTCATTATTGTCATTTTCTTGGGTGAAGTTATTAATTATGTCTATGATTTGCTGTTTTACCCAATCATTCTTTAGTATAAGATTATTTAGTTTCCAATTATTTTTTGGTCTATTTTCCCCTGGCTTTTTATTAAATGTTATTTTGATTGCATTATGGTCTGAAAAGGATGCATTTACTATTTCTGCCTTACTGCATTTGATTTTGAGGTTTTTATGCCCTAGTATATGATCAATTTTTGTATAGGTTCCATGAACTGCTGAGAAGAAAGTATATTCCTTTCTGTCTCCATTTAGCTTTCGCCAAAGATCTATCATATCAAACTTTTCTAGTATTCTATTTACCTCTTTGACTTCTTTCTTATTTATTTTGTGGTTTGATTTATCTAATTCTGAGAGTGCAAGGTTGAGATCTCCCGCTATTATAGTTTTGCTATCTATTTCCTCTTGCAGCTCTCTTAATTTCTCTTTTAAGAATTTAGATGCTGCATCACTTGGTGCATACATGTTTAATATTGATACTGCTTCACTATTGATGCTTCCCTTTAGCAGGATATAATGCCCTTCCTTATCTCTTTTAATTAGATCAATTTTTGTTTTTGCTTGATCTGAGATGAGGATGGCTACTCCTGCTTTTTTGGTTTTACCTGAAGCATAATAGATTCTGCTCCACCCTTTTACTTTTAGTTTGAATGTCTCATCCTGTTTCAGGTGTGTTTCCTGTAAACAACATATAGTAGGATTCTGACTTTTAATCCAGTCTGCTAACTGCTTCCTCTTTATGAGGCAGTTTGCCCCATTCACATTTATGGTTAGAAGGACTAATTCTATATTGCTTGCCATCCTATTAACCCCTGCTTATGCTTTTCCCCTTTCCTTCCCTTTTACCCTCCTATCCAGTATTCAACTGGTAAACACCACTTGCTTTTCACAGCCCTCCCTTTTTAGGATCCCTCCCCCACCTTAAAGATCCTCCCCTTATTTTATCCCTTTTCCTCGAAATTACTGTATTCCCTTCCCCTTAGCTTACTCCTTCCCTTTCACTTTTCAATGAAATGGAAGAAGTTTCACCATAAATCGAATATGTCTATTGATACACGCTATGTTCATCTCCCTCCTTTCTTTCTCTCAGATATAATAGGTTACCTTTGCCTCTTCATGAGATGTAGTACCACCACTTTATACTTTATGATATAATCTCCTTTCCATCTCTAGTTTCTAAGACAAATTGTACATATGTTCTTTACATATTTTTTTGACAGAAGTATAGTTCTCAAGATTTCTTTTTACCTTTTTTAGAAGTCTCTTGAGTTCTGTATTTGAAGATCAAACCTTTTATGTAGGTCTGGTTTTTTCATCAAAAATAGATGGAATTCATTTATTTCGTTAAATGTCCATCTTCTTCCCTGGAAAACGATGCTCATTCTTGCTGGGTAAGTTATTCTTGGCTGCATACCAAGTTCCTTAGCCTTTCGGAATATCATGTTCCAGGCCCTGCGTTCTTTTAATGTGGACGCTGCTAGATCCTGTGTTATCCTTATTGTGGATCCTCCATATCTGAATTGTTTTTTTCTAGCAGCTTCCAATATCTTTTCCTTTGTCTGATGGTTCTTGAACTTGGCCACTATATTTCTTGGCGTTTTGATTTTAGGGTCCCTTTCAGTAGGTGATCGATGAATTTTCTCAATGTCTATTTTACCCTCTGTTTCCAGAATGTCTGGGCAGTTCTCTTTGATAATTTCCTCGAAAATGGTGTCCAAGCTCTTTTTTTCCTCCCATTTTTCAGGGAGTCCGATTATTCTCAAATTGTCTCTCCTGGATCTGTTTTCCAGGTCTGTTGTCTTTCTGGTAAGGTACTTGACAGTCTTTTCAATTGTTTCATTTCTCTGGTTTTGCTTGACTCCCTCTTGGTTTCTCCTTGAGTCATTCATTTCTACTTGTTCCAGTCTAATTTTCAATGATGTATTTTCTTCACTCACTTTTTTTATATCTCTTTGTAATTGTCCAATTGAGTTTTTATCTTCTATGGAATTTTTTTCCATTTTATCCATTTTATTTTTTAGAGAGCTGATTTCTTTTTCCAGCTCTCTAATCCTGTTTTCCTTGGAGTTGTTTACCTTTTCCAGCTCACTAATCCTGTTTTCCTTGGAGTTGTTTACCTTTTCCAGCTCACTAATCTTGTTTCTCAATGATTTGATTTCTTTATCCATTCTGTCTTTGAATGCATGGGATGACCTCTCCAGGCTCTCTTGCCAAGCCTCCCTTTCCTTTTCCCATTTCTCTTCCAGCTCTCTTGTGAGAGCCTTTTTGATTTCCTCTATGAGGTTCTTTTGTATTGAGGAGCAGCTTATATCCCTCCCAGGGGATACATCTGGGGACATTCTGTTCCTAGTCTCTTCAGCATTTGAAGTTTGCTCCCTCTCCACACAGAAGCTGTCAATGGTTAGAGCCCTTTTGAATTTTTTGTTCATTTTGTCAGAGCAGGAATCAAAGAAAAAAAACTGACAAGAGAAACAATTGGTCTGTTTTGGGGGGGATGGGGCTGGATGGTGTTAATGGGCTTCCTCTACAGACTGGGGGTAGGGCAGCAGAGAGCCACTAACAGAACAGCAATGACTGTACTGAGTCTGCGCTCTGAGGCTCTGAGAACGCACCGAGTCAGTCCAGGTGGGGGTTGGGGTTGGCCGGGTTCTGAGAGATGCTGGCTTTCTGGGGTTTTAATCTTCACCTCGGTGTTTACACCCTCTCCACCGCTCCTGGCTTGCTGCCAAGACGGAGCATCCACACTGGGGCAAAAGCCCTTTCACAGAAACGGCAGAGATCACACCCCTCCCCCTCTGGTCTGAGCTGTGTGAGCTGCCTGTCTTGCTCTGGCTGTCTGCCCTCAGTCTGCGCCCAGTCTGATTGACCCTCCCCCGAACAAACACAGACCTTTTCTGGCGACTTTCAAGGATGTCTTCTCTTGGTAATAATTTGTGGATTTCTTTCTGGGTCAAGCATTAAGTCAGAGGCTTGTCATGAAGTAAGTTCTGAGAGAAAACGAGGAGCTCAAGCAGCTGTCTGCCTCCACGCCGCCATCTTGGCCGGAAGTCAGCATCTAACTTTCTAAAGGAAAAGTTAAGAGAACTGCAAGAAGAAATAGACAGTGAAACTATAATAGTGGGAGATCTCAACCTTGCACTCTCAGATTTAGACAAATCAAACCACAAAACAAACAAGAAAGAAATTAAAAAAGTAAATAGAACATTAGAAAAACTAGGTATGATAGACCTTTGGAGAAAACTGAATGGCAATAGGAAGGAATATACTTTCTTCTCAGCAGTTCATGGATCCTATACAAAAATTGACCATATATTAGGACATAAAGATCTCAAAATTAAATGTAGGAAGGCAGAAATAATAAATGCCTTCTTCTCAGATCACAATGCAATAAAAGCTACATTCAGTAAAAAGTTAGGGGTAAATAGACCAAAAAGTAATTGGAAACTGAATAATCTCATCTTAAAGAATGACTGGGTGAAAGAGCAAATTATAGAAACAATTAACAATTTCACTCAAGATAATGATAATGATGAGACATCATATCAAAATCTTTGGGATGCAGCTAAAGCAGTAATAAGGGGAAATTTTATATCTTTAGAGGCTTATTTGAAGAAAATTGAGAAAGAGAAGATTAACGAATTGGGCTTACAACTTAAAAGGCTAGAAAAAGACCAAATTATAAACCCCCAACCAAAAATTAAACTCGAAATACAAAAATTAAAAGGAGAAATCAATAAAATTGAAAGTAAAAAAACTATTGAATTAATAAATAAAACCAAGAGTTGGTTTTATGAAAAAGCCAATAAAATAGATAAACCTTTGGTAAATTTGATCAAAAAAAAGAAAGAGGAAAATCAAATTGATAGTCTTACAAATGAAAAGGGGGATCTTTCCACCAATGAAGAGGAAATTAGAGAAATAATAAGGAGTTACTTTGCCCAACTTTATGCCAATAAATTTGATAACTTAAGTGAAATGGATGACTTCCTCCAAAAATATAGGCTCCCTAGATTAACAGAGGAGGAGATAAATTGCTTAAATAGTCCCATTTCAGAAAAAGAAATAGAACAAGCTATTAATCAACTCCCCAGGAAAAAATCCCCAGGGCCAGATGGATTCACATGTGAATTCTACCAAACATTTAAAGAACAATTAGCCCCAATGTTATATAAATTATTTGAAAAAATAGGGGATGAAGGAGTCCTACCAAACTCCTTTTATGACACAGACATGGTACTGATACCTAAACCTGGTAGATCGAAAACTGAGAAAGAAAATTATAGACCAATCTCCTTAATGAATATTGATGCTAAAATCTTAAATAAGATATTAGCAAAAAGACTTCAGAAAATCATCTCCAAGATAATATACTATGATCAAGTAGGATTTATTCCAGGAATGCAGGGCTGGTTTAATATTAGGAAAACTATTAATATAATTGACCATATTAATAATCAAATTAATAAGAACCATATGATCATCTCAATAGATGCAGAAAAAGCATTTGACAAAATCCAACATCCATTCCTACTAAAAACTCTTGAGAGTATAGGAATAAATGGATTATTCCTTAGAATAATCAGGAGTATATATTTAAGACCGTCAGTAAGCATAATATGCAATAGAAATAAACTGCAACCTTTCCCAGTAAGATCAGGAGTGAAACAAGGTTGCCCATTATCACCATTACTATTCAATATAGTACTAGAAACGCTAGCCTCGGCAATAAGAGCCGAGAAAGAGATTCAAGGAATTAGAGTAGGAAATGAGGAAATTAAACTATCACTTTTTGCAGATGACATGATGGTATACTTAGAGAACCCCAAAGACTCTGCTAAAAAGCTACTAGAAATAATTCAAAATTTCAGCAAAGTGGCAGGATACAAAATAAATCCACATAAATCCTCGGCATTTTTATATATCACTAACAAAATGCAACAGCAAGAGATACAAAGAGAAATTCCATTCCAAACAAATGTTGAGAGTATAAAATATTTGGGAATCCATCTACCAAAGAAAAGTCAGGAATTATATGAGAAAAATTACAAAATACTTGCCACAAAAATAAAATCAGATTTAAATAATTGGAAAGACATTCAGTGCTCTTGGATAGGCCGAGCAAATATAATAAAGATGACAATACTCCCCAAACTAATCTATTTATTTAGTGCTATACCAATCAGACTCCCAAGAAACTATTTTAATGACCTAGAAAAAATAACAACAAAATTCATATGGAAGAATAAAAGGTCAAGAATTGCAAGGGAACTAATGAAAAAAAAACTCAGAGGAAGGTGGTCTAAGTGTACCTGATCTAAAGCTATATTATATAGCAGCAGTCACCAAAACCATTTGGTATTGGCTACGAAATAGACCGGTAGATCAGTGGAACAGATTAGACACAAAGGACAAAAAAGGGTACATCTATAGCAATCTAATCTTTGACAAACCCAAAGATTCCAACATTAGGGATAAAAATTCATTATTCGGAAAAAACTGTTGGGAAAACTGGAAATTAGTATGGCAGAAATTAGATATGGATCCACACTTAACACCATATACCAAGATAAGATCAAAATGGGTCCATGATTTAGGCATAAAGAGGGAGATAATAAATAGATTAGAGGAACAGAGGATAATCTACCTCTCAGACTTGTGGAGGAGGAAGGAATTTATGACCAGAGGAGAACTAGAGATCATTATTGATCACAAAATAGAAGATTTTGATTACATCAAACTAAAAAGTTTCTGTACAAATAATACTAATGCAAACAAGATCAGAAGGGAAGTAACAAATTGGGAAAATATTTTTAAAAACAAAGGTTCTGACAAAGGTCTCATTTCCAAAATATATAGACAACTGACCCTAATTTATAAGAAACCGAACCATTCTCCAATTGATAAATGGTCAAAGGATATGAATAGACAATTCTCAGAGGAAGAAATTGAAACTATATCCACTCACATGAAAGAGTGTTCCAAATCACTACTGATCAGAGAAATGCAAATTAAGACCACTCTGAGATACCACTACACACCTGTCAGATTGGCTAAGATGACAGGAAGAAATAATGATGAATGTTGGAGGGGATGTGGGGAAATTGGGACACTAATACATTGCTGGTGGAGTTGTAAAAGAAACCAGCCATTCTGGAGAGCAATCTGGAATTATGCCCAAAAAGTTATCAAACTGTGCATACCCTTTGACCCAGCAGCGCTACTACTGGGATTATATCCCAAAGAAATACTAAAGAGCGGAAAGAGACATATATGTGCCAAAATGTTTGTGGCAGCTCTTTTTGTTGTAGCTAGAAACTGGAAGATGAATGGATGTCCATCAGTTGGAGAATGGTTGGGTAAATTGTGGTATATGAAGGTTATGGATTATTATTGCTCGGTAAGAAATGACCAGCAGGAGGAATATAGAGAGGCCTGGAGAGACTTAAATCAACTGATGCTGAGTGAAATGAGCAGAACCAGAAGATCACTGTACACTTCAACAACAATACTGTATGAGGATGTATTCTGATGGAAGTGGAAATCTTCAACATAAAGAAGATCCAACTCACTTCCAGTTGATCAATGATGGACAGAGGTAGCTACACCCAGAGAAGAAACACTGGGAGGGGAATGAAAATTGTTAGCACTAATATCTGTCTGCCCAGGTTGCATGTACCTTCGGATTCTAATGTTTATAGTGCAACAAGAAAATGATATTCACACACATGTATTGTACCTAGACTATATTGTAACACATGTAAAATGTATGGTATTGCCTGTCGTCGGGGGGAGGGAATAGAGGGAGGGGGGGTAATTTGGAAAAATGAATACAAGGGATAATATTATAAAATATATATATATATATATATAATTAAAAAAATTTAAAAAAAAAATTTAAAAAAAAAACATATTCATAAACATTTTAACATTAACCCTTAAAAAACCTTGTCTTCTAAAAATTTTCCCTCCCTTCCCCTTACCCCTCCTCTAGATAGCAAGTAATCCAATATATATTAAGTGTGTGAAAATCTTCTATACATATTTCCATGATTATCGTACTGCACAAGAAAAATCAAATCAAAAAGGAAAAAATAAGAAAGAAAACAAAAAGCAAGCAAACAATAATAAAAAAAGTGAAAATATTATGTTGTGATCCACACTCAGTTCCCATAGTCCTTTCTCTGGGTGTAGATGGTTCTCCCCATTACAAGACCATTGGAGCTGGCTTGAATCACTTCCCTGCTAAAAAAAAGCCATGCCCATCAGAATTGATCATTGTATAATCTTCTTGTTCCTGAATACAATGTTCTCCTTGTTCTACTTCACTCAACATCAGTTCTTGTAAGTCTCTCTAGACCTCTCTGAAATCATCCTGCTGATTGTTCCTTATAGAACAGTAATGTTCCCTTACATTCATATACCATAAATTATACAGCAAATCTCTCAGTGGTTCTCAAACTTTTTAAATAGAGGGCCAGTTCATTGTCCCTCAGACTGTTGGAGGGCCAGACTATAGTAAAAACAAAAACTCACACTCTGTCTCCACCCCTCAGACCATTTGCCATAACCCTGCGGGCTGTATAAACATCTTCAGTGGGCCACATCTGGCCCGTAGGCCGCAGTTTGAAAACCCCTGCATGACTGATGGGCATTCACCCAGTTTCCATTTCCTTGAAACTACAACAAACATTTTTGTACATGTGGGTTTTTTTATCTCCTTCATGATCTCTTTGAAATACAGATCCAGTAGAGACATTGCTGGATCAAAAGGTGTGCAGAATTCTATAGCCCTTTGGGCGTAATTCCAACTTAAGTGCATAAATTCTAATAGAGAAAATAACATATCATTACCTAGTTACAAACAAAACATATATAGAATGAAAGGCCTTAGAAGTTGCATAGACCAAGGCCATCTATAGAAGGCCCTTTATCTCATCTTTTAAGCTGAGTCTCAAAGGAAGTTGGGAATTTCAGTGACAGAGAGGAGAAGTGAGAATACTGAAAGGTAGAGACAACCAGTACTAAGGCATGGAGACAGGAAACAGTGTCATGTGTGTGAGAAACAGTATGTAGGCCGATATTGCTAGATGATAGAAGACATGAAGATGACAAAGAATTGCATTTTAGAAAAATCAATTTGACAACTGAGTGGAGGATGGATTAAAGTTGGGAAAGAGTTGAAAGACCAATTTGGGAACTATTGCAATTGTCCAGAGAAGAGGTAATGAGGGCTTGAACTATGGTGTTGATTGTTAAGAGTGGAGAGAAAGAGACATGTATGGGACATAATGTAAAAGTAGAAATGACAAATGACCTCTATTTTCTCAGTAAATTAGAAGTTAAGGTTCTCTCTTGTAAGGGAAAAGGAAGTGGTAGTGCCCTGTAACTTAAGAAGAGAAAATCTGGAATAACTGCTAAAACTGATGGGAAAAATGTGACAAAGTATTGATAAGGAAAAAATAAAGATGCAGTTTGATATAGTGGGTAGAATACCAAACTCAAAGCCAGAATCCTGGTTCAAATCAGGCCTTAGATACCTACTAATTATATAACTTCAGGTTAAGTTACTAGTCACTTAATATCCCTCAGCCTCAATTTTTCCCCTCTGTATAAATAAGGTGATTGCACACAATCTTCTGGTTATAAATCAACAGTATTATAAGACTTGTATCTCAGAGCCAGCTGGATAAAGAAATTGAGAAAATGAGATTTTAGAAGACAAAAGTAATATTTTAAGCCCATTCATCATGTTTTGTGACTTGTCTCTAGTAGAGTTCATAAATATAGGAGCAGATGAGATGAATGGAGATTACCTGGGGTTGAAGATTGGCAAAGTGGGACTTGAAATAGGATATGTAAGCAAGTATGAATTTAAAAATAGTGCTTAGCAAATAGTGCTGGTTAGTCATAGAACCAAGACCAAAAGGGAGAAAGACCATTGCAAGAATACATAGAAATGGAATGGTTGGTGGCTGTCCTTTGTTCCCAAAGAGCACCAAAATAACATCACTACAATCAAGTCAAGTTACATTGTGTCCAATCGTGGATAATCAGTCTTATATGAGCTTGGAATGTCCTACAACAGATCAGGCACAGATAGTCCTTGGGAATATTTGGGAAGGATTCTCTAAATTTGCATATCTCGTGTTTCTTTTGAACTACTTCAATTCTATTTTGCTTATAGAGCACAGTACTTTCCCTGATGAGAATATGCAGTGATAGTGGTCCTGTGTCAGTATCTCCAATGTCCCATCAATTCCAAAGTTCTTAAAAGATACTTTGTGACTGTCCTTCTTCTAACCATTACAAAATAGCCTTTTTGACAAACATTCATTTGGCATTGGAACAATGTGGCCAGTTCAAAGGATATGCATTCTGAAGTAAAATTTGACTGCTTTGCAGTTTAGTTTGAGAAAGGACCTCAGTGTCTGGTATCTTATCCTGCCAGATGATCTTCAGAATCTTCCTAAGACAATTCAAATGGAAGTGATTCATTTTCCTGGCATGGTTCTGGTATACTGTCCAAGTTAAATAATAATACAACAATGAGGTTAGCATAACAGTTCTATAAACCTTCAGTTTGGTAGTTAATCTAATACTTTTTTCCCAAACTTTCCTTTGGAGCCTCCTAAATACTAAGTTCTGCAAACAAACAAATAAAAATTATGCATCAATACTCCTACTTTAGTCTTAGCTTGAATAATTTTCCATCTAAAAAATAGAATAGGATAGAAGGTCATGGTAAGGATGAATGAGAGTCAATTTAAGGTGAAGGTAGAAATAAAAGGTTAGTGATCAGAGAAAGAATTGGAGAGTTCTGGAGCACAATTATGTGGTTCTAGCTAGAGAATTCCACTACCTCTATCCCTTAGTTCCTACCTCCCCCCTCCCCACAAACAGACACATACGCACAAACACCCCCACCATTGGTTTTTGAAGTAAAGCAATAAAATGACCCAGGGAATTAATATTGAATATTAAATAATATTGAAGAACCCAAGTACCCAAGGGGTTTTTGGAGTAGAGAGGAATAATGAACCATATACATTATTTCTTGAAAAAAAGGAAAAAGGATGATCGGGAAGCAAGTAGATGCTTTGACAAAGATCTAAATCAAAGAATATAAATAAAATGAACCTCAAAGGAAAAGAAAATTATTATGTATTATGTGACTGCAGCAAAAAGGTGATTTGTAAGTGGCAATATAGAGAATATGTCTATATCTTTTTAGTTCAATGCATGCATGATAAAATTGGGAGGTAGCAATAGGAGAAGCCATGTCCAGTAATGAAATGGAGATGGAGAAATTGGATGGAAAGCAGGATCTTCTGGGAAAACTAGGATTTTCACTTATGGAGAAGGAAACTAAGGTTCAGAGTTATTAATTTTTTTCCAAGGCCACAGAACTATTAAGGGTTCAAACTGAAATTTTAATGCAAGTGCCTCCTGGCTCCAAGGTCATTAAGCCTGCCTCTCAAATAGTATTTTCAGGAGAAATAAATAATGATAATACATAATGATGCTCTGGCAGAGAAGGTAAAGCAATGTGGAAAACAAGAAGTATAAAAATTAAGCCTATTCTCTTTTTAGCACCTGGGGGGATTTCATATACTTGTAAGACATGTTATAAAAGTGGGAATTGCTTCTGTTCAGGGGATAATTCAGAATATATTTTGAAACAATTGACATGCAACTAGGCAATTTCTAACTCAATAGAAATTACTGAAATATTCTTGGCTGCCAGGAGATTATGCCTGTCACCTGCATTATAAAAATCTAATGATGATGATGATGATGATAACTCTACAATCTAATAGGTTTCAAAATACAGCAGAGATGACTAGTCCCTAGCCCCACTCATTTTGTGGGTTTCAGTGAGGCATCAGACAGACTGATTCACTCATTCTTATTCTTCAGTCACCTCACTTCGAAGACCCTTCCTATAATAATGATGTCAACTCTTAAAGGTGGAGAGCTTTCAGGAACTTTTGAAAAGTGAGTCATTCACTCCCCTCTCCCAGGAAGCTGCAGGATTATTGTTTCCATTTCAGAGAGACCCTGATCAAACCCAACTCCTAAGTTTCCAGGAGTAGCAGAGATGAAGCTTTTCTTAACGAAATGTCACTGTAGCCATTAGGTGCTATATACAATTTCATAAAGTCTCTGTGGAAATAGTAAATTTAAAAGTAATTCTGGGAGGAGGATTGTCAATTATTTCATGGATTCCAGTTTCTCCAGGACCTTGACATCCTGACATTATTAATTCCCACTTTATTTTCCATGATATCAACTTTGGCACCAGGCTTAGGCTTCTTCCATCAAATTGCCAAAGGCATAATTAGATGCCTAACAGAACTGTCTCAACCTCAGATGTCTTTCTCCCTTTGAAGTGAAATCCTCTACGCACTTATCTGATTATTAGGGTAAATTTTATGTTCTCTTCCATTGGTTTAGCTTCTGTGCTTTTGTATTATCATTGTGATCCATTCTAACTAGAGGTGAAATATATTTTCTAATGTTGCTAAATAATTACAAATGCAAACAGTAGACTTGTATGGGACTCCTGAGGAAAATATCTCAATCTAAAAACAAAGCTTGTGGAAGCCAACAAAGAAGAAAAACAATGATGAAATAAAACATTAGATTACAGACTGGCTTCTATACCCAGCACACAGGCAGGTTAGAATAGGTACCTGGGGAGCTCCAACTTGTTTTTTGTGGGGCTGAGGATCAGTAGGACATTGTGGCTTTGACTTCAGGCCAGATTTATTTGCAGCATTAAATTAGCATTTGGTTAATTGCACCTTTGAATGGTCTGGGATCTTTTAATGTATATGTTTTGTTTTTCCAACTGGATTTTAAAGTCCTTGAAGGCTAAAACTAGGCCTAGACAGATATTATTCATCATCATATCCCTAGATTCTGGAATGGAATTTTGGACCCATTAAATACTCAAATGTTTGTTAATGATAATAGGTACAGCAAATCAAGTCAATAGCCATAATGGTAAGACTGAGTTTCCAGGGTACTTATGTTTTCTATCTTTCTTTTATAAAGAGACTATTCCCCCCATTCACCACTTATCCCATAACAAATGAATAATTTCTCTCTGGATGAGTTTTATCCTACTACAGACTAATAGGTATTTTGATAAGTAGTAGATTATGATATTAGGGAGTTCGGTAAACAATATATAGTACAATGCAAAATAAAGAAGGACTAAGTAACATCTAAAGTTCTGGGAGATGAGCACACAGTCTCACTAGCACAAGTGGATTGAGAAAGGAGAAAGGAGATCAGTTGTATAACTGTACTGGCATGTAAAATTAGACATCACTGATCCATATTTTCCTCCCTTGTATACCTTCTCTTGTGTTCCTTAAATTTTAGACTTGAACATATTTGGCTCCTGATTCAATATTATCTCTGATTTATAATTATTTGGTATTATCCTCTTTTGGACTCCAGCCCTCTTTCCCACAGGTTATGGGATATCTACAGTAATGACTACCTAATCCCCAACAACATGCCAGTAGCTCCTATAGAAGATATTATTTCTTATTATTAGAAATCTGTGCACATATGTAAGGACATGAGATCAAGAGAGACACAGAGAAAGGACATACAAATAAACCCCAGGATCAACTCACACCAGTAGATATTTAAATAATGCATTGTGGCCTTGGGTAAATGAATTTCAATTACTATACTTTAATGGTGATTAATGGAATGAATTAATGGTTAGACTATTAATTTGTTGCTGAATATTTTGGTAACCTAAGTTAAATATTTTTCAATTGCCTTGTTATATTGACTGAAGGGCTTTAATCAAAGACAACAAAACCATTTTATACATTAAGAACTTTAAAAGCCATGAATTTTGTTGAAAAGTAAACAGCTATTTAAAGCATAAATAGTGGAGACATTTGAATTAAAGAGGGACTTTCTTCCTTAAATCTTGACTTTAGTAATTGTATATCCTACATCCTACAGTAAAAAAAAACAAACAAAATTTCCATCAGTGTGGTCAATATTACCTTGCTTCATTAAATATGTATTCAGCGATATTCTTACCTTGTATATGTTTATGTATCATAAAAATGTTTTAAGCACCTTTATTCAGTAGAGAAAAATCACTACTCTATCCATATCCTTCATTCCTACAGAGGGGGTATAACTGCTCACTGCCCCATGTATAATGAGTCCCAAATGGAAACTTGCCAAAGGCAAAGCCAATGGGAACATAATGACAAATGTCTGACTTGACTTCTATCCCCTTGTGAGTCCCAGGTAAAATACTGTAGCATTTCCCTTTCCTGGTAGTAGCTTGCCTAGGTATCTTGGGTGTTGGATAAGCTTGCCTATGGTTATTCTTCCATGATAGGAATGACAGGTCCTCCCCTACCTCATTTTCCTTTAACTTGGATGGAGTCCATAAAAACAAATTTATTTTGTGCTGAATCATAGCAGGTAAGATGTTGAAATAAAATTGAATTTGACCTCAAATCTTCACTGAGGGGGGGTTAGTTCCAAGACCATACTACTCACATGACATTTAGGATACATTCTCATGATTTATTTTGAGTTATATACTATATTATGACTATATCTGATCTCCTAAAGTTATTGTAAGCTCTGAAAGTTCAGAGATCGTCTCTTAAACTGCCTTGCTGCCCTCCACAGGATCTAGCACAGCATGAAAAAGAAAAAAAATAATAATAGAAAGAATTTTTTTTCTTACAGAAGGAAAAAGTGTTCCTAAATATACCTGAAAATATATATTGTGCAATGTTCTAGTTATTTTGGAATAGTTGTATAGAGGTACAGGAGGAAACAAAGAGTTAGTAAACACACAATAGAGTATGGATGAGCCTGAGCTCACTAAAGCAATCCTTTAGATCAGGGTTTCTTGTCTTTTTGTGTGCTCTTGGTCTATTGGAAGTCTGATGACTTCTTCTTAGAATATTGTTTGAAGTACATAAAATAAAATACATAGGATGATAAAAGACACCAAAATGCTGAAAAATTATTATCGAATTTTTTTTTTTTATAAAACAAAATCATAGACCCCAGATTAAGAGCTCACATAGTTGAGTATGCACTGAGATCCCCAGGAAACTTCCAGAACTCCTTTGGCTTCAGGCTAAAAGAGCATGTCATTTTGGGATGAATCAGCAAACCTCCAGACATTACAGAGTAGGATGAACAATGGACCACTCCAAATTTTCTTCTTCAGCCTAAAGAAGCCCTTTTAAAAAGCAATATTTAGTTTTCCCTTAATTATATATAAAAACTAAATTTATATATATATATATATATATATATATATATATATATATATATATATATATATATATATATATATACCTATATACACACACATACACACACACACACACAACTATGTATGTATTTGTTTGGAGTTCCAAATTTTTCTTCCCTTCCTTCTCCCTCAACACTGAGGCAATAAATAATCTTATATAGCTTATACATTTGTAATCAGATAAAATACATTTCTGTATTATTCATTTTGTAGAAGAAAACTCAAATAAAAAAAAAGAAAGTGAAAAATAGCATGCTTCATTTTTATGCAGATGCAATTAATTCTTTCTCTGGATAGCATTTTTCATCATTAATTCTTTTGAGATTGTATGGAGTTTTGTTTTGCTAAAAACAGTTATGTCATTTATAGTTGGTCATCATGCAGTATTGCTGTTCCTGTGTACAATATTCTTTTGGTCCTGCTCATTTCCCTCTCTTCTGCATCAGTTCATGCAAGTTTCCATATTTTTTTCTGAAATCATTCTATTTATCATTTATTATCGCACAATAATATATTCCATTACAATCATATGCTACAACTTTTTCAGATTTTCTCCAGTTGATGAGAATCCACTCAATTTCCAAATCTTAGACACTAAAAAAGCCCTTTAACTTTTGAAACATAGATATCCCCAGAAATTTCCTGGGGAAATCAATAGAGGCTCTTTAGGATGAACTATCCCCACACAAATGCTACATCTAACTCAATCCAAATACATATATTTTAGGGTTTCTTTGAACTGAGCAAAATTACTACCATGAAATTTCCATATTCTGTGGAAATAACGTCAAAGAATCACCAAATTTCAGAGCTGGAAGGAACCTGAAAGACTTGATAGCACAATACAGATATTTAGAATAGGAATCTCTTCCATAACATATCTGAAAAATGGCCATACAATATTTGCTTAAAGGCCTTTTGTGAGATCCAACTCACTTGCTCCGGAAGCAGCCCAGTTGTTAGAAAACTTTTTTACCTGTTAATTCTAAATTTGCTTCCTTGAAATTTCTGCCCATTCTTCCTAGTTTGCCTTTGGGGACAAAAATAACAGATTTTGTGCTTCTTCCATGTAACAATCCTTCAAACACTTGAAAGTAATTATCAACTTTACCTTAATTCTATAGATTTCAATTGTTGTTCAGTCATTTTTCAGTCATTTTAGTCTCTGTGACCTTTTTTTAGAGTTTTCTTGGCAAAGATGCTTTCTTAACAAAGATGCTTGATTTGCCATTTCCTTCTCTAGCTCACTTTAAAAATGAGGAAACTGAGTTTAGTAATTGTCTGAGACCAGATTTGAAATCACGAAGATGAGATTTCCTGACTCCAGATCCAGCACTCTACCTACTATGCCACTTAGCTGCCCAATTAAATAGTAAATTAAATATATCAATTTCTTCAACAAATCTTTAAATTGTAAGAATTCAGAGTTCCTCTCTATATTGGTGGTCTTCTTCTAAATACTTCTTAAATTATCAAGGTACTTCCTAAAATATGACATCCAGATCTACACTCAATACTCTTGATATGACTTCACCACTACAGACTAGTCTGTTTCAATTCTGATACTCACATGTTATATCATTAAGGACAAGTTTTTTGAATTCTCTTAGTTTCAGTTTCTTTACCTTTAAAATATTTCATACTGTTATTATGAGACTCACATGAAATAAAATGTTATATACTTATAAAAATAAAATCATATATTATTAGTTCTTCAATTAGTATGCATTTTTAAGTACCTGCTAGGTTCCAGGCACTGCAACAGGCATTTTGAATGACAAAATGAAAAAATTTCTACTTACAAACAGCTTATTTATTTTTCTGTTTTCATGACTTAAGCCAATCCTTCTCTTAGACAACTGGCTACTGTACATAGCCATGTTGGTTTTATGCTTGAGTTTTTTGGTCTCAATATCTACATCAGTAAGAGCAAAGGAAAAAAAAAGGTATTTTGTTTTAAGTTAATTCTTCTTTATAGATGATCCTTTAATATTTAATATTTAAACCTAATTGATTCTAAAACTGCTTTAACTGATCATTATTCCTATCTCTTTTCCATATTATAATTATATTTCACATAATCTATTCATAACATGTGATCATTATTTATATTATTAATTATAATATATAATTATATTAGAATCTAACAAATTATATCAGGTTAAGAACCTCCAAATCAATAGTGAAAAGAAAATCTCTTAGAACATTTTTTCCTTTATTTTTTAAACAATATTATATATTTTCAGGTTTCAGAAAAAAAGTTTTATTCACATGGTAATTAAGACAATATCACATATTTCTTTTGTTTTACTTTGAAAGGATGTCTTGTCATTACTACATTTCTATCTTTTTTGTGTACCCATTTTATTTTACTTTTATAGCCACCACTCTGGGCTATGCTCACATCACTTCCTTCCTAGGCTATTGCTAAAGCCTTTTGGATATCTTAATGTCTATCTCCATTTATTCAATACCATGTTTTATTTTTTTTCTCCTCCTCTATAAGAGGAGCAAAAGAAATAGGGGAAGGGGAAAGAGAAGGAGAAGAAAGAGAAAGTGAAAGGAGGAGAGAATAATACAACTTGGAAACACAGTTATATGTTTGCTTTATAAGAGAATGGGATAAAAGTTTAAAACCCATGTCTTTTCTTCCAAGAGATCTGTGGAAAAAAATACAGGTAGAAGGGATCATGATAGCAACAATACAGGGAGGCCTGTGAACCTAGAAAGGTGAAACCTAAGAGCCAAATTAATAACAGGAAGCCCTATTTAGGGTTTACTCTAACACCTTATCCTCAAGACAGTTTCAAAACTCTGGCAACATCATCTGGACCTTAATTCTTCAGGGCCAATTTGAGCAAAGTTAGGGGTATGTATAAAGATTTTAGAAGAATCAGTCTCAGGAGAAGTAGTAGTCAGAGAGAGAAGCAACTTTCTTTATTATTTCTTTATTATTATAACAAGTTATATGGAATAAATGTTAATGTACATTTTGTACATTTGTACTATAATGTACAATAAAAAGTCACATATGAAGCTTAATGATAAAACAGAAAGATAAAGTTTTGAGAAATATTATTTCTCAATTACTATAAATCAGAAATTAGATCTTGGAAAAAATATCAGAAAGTAAAATACTAGATTTTTGCTTGTAAGAGATAATATGATACTGTGTACCTTCCAAACTTTGGTAAGGACTTGTATCCTGATATATTATCACACACCAGACATTGTTTGATGGAAAAACCTTTTAGTCTAAAAGGCAGATAGAACAATTCCATTAATATCAGTTCTGAACCTCTTTTAACTCCCTGAGAAAAAATAGGCTAAGATTTCTATCCCAAAACTTACAAACTTCTGACAATCTCTAGTTACTCTTTCATTATTTTTTATTTATTTCTGTTCTCTATTTTATAAAAGAATAAACAATGATAGCAAGAGGGAGATTTTTTTGCATCATCTCTAATCAATTAGAAAATGTGAGTATTCTTAACTGAATCAAGGATCCTTTATACTTACTCTCATTTCCTGCTCCTATCACTTTGTTTTTATTTTTCTCCACATTCTTTTCCTTTTAGTTTCTGCTGAAACAAAGGGGAAAAAATAAACCTTTCCCCTATCTATTCACCCAGAAGTTATGTCAATGTCATTGCTGCATTAATTAGTTCTCGAGGGTAAGAAATAATGAAGTAACTACAGATTGAAGACTGAAGACACTAGGCACTTCTAGAGCCCATACAAACTTCTTTCTACTACCTTGAGGTCAGAAAAATCACCAGTGGTTTCCAGGGCTGGTTTCTTCCCTATTCACAGATACATTGAGAATCCTTTATCTTAATGTGCCTCAGGCAATTTTTCTGCTATCTTATTTTTTATAAAGCTCCTGAAACTTTAGTTGCCATAAATACTCAGGTTCATTGTTTTCCACATACTTTTCTACTACACTAACAAAAGAAATACTTTATTGGAGTGATTTTTACTATTTCCTATTTCATCCTCTGGTCATTAGAATCACAAGAAATGCAGCAGTCCCTAACATTGTGATAGGTTAGTTTCATTAAGTATGTTTCTCAGAAAGAGCTTTTTTAGAATTGAAGTTATACACAGACACTATTATGATAGCTAAAACTCAGGTCTTCCTCTTAGAACAAATGCAAGGGCTTAGAATACAATGAAATCATCCATAGAGAGACAGGACTGAAATGCATCTAAATTCTATGTGTGTGACTCTCTGTATGGAGCCATTCAATTGTACTAGATCTAATTCAGAGGGCAAAGGCAGGCAGCACAAAAGAAATTCAGCAATCTAGCTAGTGAGACAAGACTCACGCCAAATAACTGAAGAATATACTTATAAAGCACCACAGCAACAAGTGTGAATCAATATAGTGCAGTAGAATTTTACTGACATCACTAGCTTTGACAACCTTTTCCCAATAACCCAGGGAAAAGGGATAGTAGGCAGAATCATAGTCAGAACTATGAAGAATGCCTCTCACAAATGCCTCTTCACCCACCCAATATTTATCATGGAATAGCATTTTTCTAACATAGTGAGTAAGTGCACTTGAAAGATGGATGACCACTAGGAGGCACTATGACCCAACCATATGTAATTAGGATGCCTTGACCAAGATGTCAAAATCCTCTGGACTCACATCTAATTTGAAAAACATTTATTAAGGCCCATTAGGGTAGGAGATCTATATGGGATACAATATCTAGCCCAATATGGGATATAAATGTGGAGAAACACATGGTTTGTTCTCATGGAACTATTTCAGGTATCTTACACCACATTTAATAGTCTTCTTCAGAGACTCACTGCTGATTACAAAATGAAAACAAAAAAGAAAAAACAAAAACAAAAAAAAAAAAAAAAACAGACCCAAACCTTTGATAATCTAGTGAAACCCAACAGTTCTCAGAATACATTTTTGATGTCTAACTTCATAATTGAAACTGAAAATGATGCACTTTTTTCCTGTCCGAGTTTATAAATTCTCTAAAAAAGAAACATTAGCAGAATAGTTGGTGTCCTTTGCAGATGGGGGTCAATTAAGAAATTCAGTCCCTAGAAAAGCAGTCAATCTGGCTGGGAAACCAGAGTGCACATAGCCCTTGACAATAACCAAAGTCAATCATTCTGAGATTGAATAGGTTACCTGTTAAAGGAAGGTAAGTTCGAAGACATTTTTAATGAGAATAATAACTGACTTTTTCACCTATAAAATAGTTACACCTCATCTGAATTAGCAGTTTTTAGCTAATCAATTAACTAATAATTATCTGCTGCATACCTATTAAATGTTCAACATTATATTAGATGCCATAAAATTAATGACAGTCCATTCTATTCACTAGTGTTTTTTTTTTTAACTTCTTAAAGAAAGAAATATTTCTTACAATTTTCAAAAGTACTTAGATCCATCCTACTTTGCATCTCCATCTCCTCTTGACAGGACAATTGCAGTAGTTTCTATTTGTTCTCCTTATTTCAGTTCTCTCCCCTCTCCAATCCCTCCTTAATACAGCTTCCAATGATATTCATAAAATATAGAATTGATGATGCTATCCTCTTGCTCAACAAACTGAGATCAACTTGCTTATTATTTCTATAATCAAATACCTCCTACTTTTTATGTATTTTTCCAATCCAAATTGGTCACATGACATGACATTCTATCTTTCATATCTTTGTGTGGAATATCCCACATGCTTATAATGTACTTCCCTTTCAATTACATGTTTCAGAATCACTATATTTTTTCAAACCTCTACTCTAATACATGGTCCAATAGCAACCATTATCTTCCTCCTTCATTGTGAGGGTCTTGCTCATAGAATTATCCTGTATTTAAGGAAATTTTTATATATGCTAATATATACATATATACATATATATATATATATGTATGTATGTATATTCATGTTATCTCCTTAATAAAATATAAAGACCTTAGGGTCAGGAACTGTTTTATCTTTCATTTTATATCCTCAATATCTAGCAAATAGTTGGTACTTGAATTCATGATTAGTTGATTGGTATTCAGCAAATACTTATTTCTGTACTGCTTGATTGCAAACTAATTGGTTCTCTTCACCCTCTATACTATTTTCCTTGGTGATCTCATCAACTCCCATAGGTTCAATTATTATCTCTATGCAGATGACTCTAAGAGCTATTTATTTAGCCTTAATCTCTCTTCTGACCTCCAGACTTGCATTTTGAACTGCCTTTTAGATATCTTGAAAAATGTGTCTTAGATATCTTAAATTCAATTTATCTGAAACTGAACTCCTCATCTCCCTACCATCTGTAGACTCTTCCCTCTTCCTAAATTCTCTACCAATAGTAAGTGCAAAATCATCAGATTACTTTCTTGGATTCACAACATATTTGCGCATATTCTTATGTAATGTTTCCAAGTATTATTGTTAATACCTTAATAATATCTTTCTTATATTTCCCTTTCTCTCTTTAGACACTACTACCATCCTTGTGAAGGTCCTTATCACCTCACACCTGGAATATTGAAAAAGTCTGCTGATTGGCTCCATGCCTCAAATTTATCCCCATTATATTACATGGTCCACTGAGTTGTCCAATTTATCTTCCTAAAACATCTATGTCAACCCTTCTTTAGTAAACTGTACTTACTCCTTCCAGGATCAAACTGGTGTTTAAAATCATTTATAACTTAGCTTCCTACTTTCCAGTCTTTTTCCATTTTACTTCCTTCCAAGGTCTCTAAGATCTAGTAAAGCTGCTTGCTATCCTTATATAAAATATTGCATCCCCATATTTGATGAGTTTTCACTGACTGTCCTCCATGACTACAATTCTCTCCTTTCTCATCCTCATCACTGAGTTTTCCTGGCTTCCTTAAGATATGAGATAAAAAGCCACCTTCTTCAAGAAGTCTTTCCTGATCTAAGTCATGGTGTCTTTCCTCTGACTATCTCATATATCCTATATGCATAATATGTTGGTTATATATATTTTTTGTAGAAAGTTGTTTGCATATTCTTTTCCTTCTGTAGTTTCAGCATTTTAACTCAGTGTCTGGCACATGATAGGGGCTTAATAAGCACTTCTTGACTCACTATAATAAATACTGCTTGACTTTTTATTGAAGAAAGCACATATGTAGTCTTGTGGCCTGAGAGTTGATTAGAAAGTTTTTTTATGGAATAGGTCTTAAACACTACAAACTTGAGTCAGCTCTGTGCCATTGTCTCAAGTCTTCAAACATTAAACCATGACATAGCCATCCCTGTATTCCTCATCCATCTATTAAAAATGTACTTTCCAACTCTGGCTTGCTTTCCTATGTGTGCCATTCTCTTTCATTAGAAAGTAAGCTCCTTGAGGTCAGGGATGATCTTAGTCTTTTATATTTGTATCCTTGATGCTTTGCAGAGTGCATTATAATAAACACATAATAAAAATAAATTCATTCATTCATTCATTTATTCAAGACAGTATTTTAGATCACAAATGAGCCCTTCTTGATTTTTCCATCAGTTATAAACCATCTTGGAAGACAAGTGGCATATCATGTGAGAATCATACAAAGAATTAACTAGTCCTTCAGATTTTCCTTAATCCTTTCAAAATTTAGAAATATTCAAGTAAAGGCAATTGACAGCTATAAGCACTAATTAAAGACTAAGAGTTCTGCATAATAACTAAAAATTTTAGTGCCTAGAATAAGCACACAAATTTATTCCCAAATTAATTTTGAAATATAAGACGTGAAAACAATGCAAGAAACAATTAAAATGAACTTTGTTATATGGTAGGGGAAATTGGTTTCTATCAACTATATTTTGCACCATGAAAATATTAGTACCCCATACAATGCTATTATACCCTTCTAATTATACTTCTTTATAAATAGCTTGCAAGACTTTTTTTTCTCTGTCTAGCTCTTAGCTAATGTACTCATCTGTGAAGGTAGTTCTTAATTTTTTTTTTACTAGGTGGAAGGATGTGTCTACATTGTCTCAATTTCCTAGTCACTCTGAAGTTTGTTCTAAGCTGATCTATTGCAAAGAGAATTATTTTTGGTGTTAGTTTAATGCACTGTGTTTTTGAGAAGATAAGATAATCATACTTATTTTATATAGGATATTTTACAGACAGTTAGACGAAATGCTTTTAGCTAAATGAGAACTGTATAGAAAATGGGTTGTTGTTGTTTTAAACAAAGTCCCCAAAGGATTACATTTTCTGCTTCTGAGGAGCATTTATTTCTATTTTATTTCTCTGTCTCCTGTAGATATTTTATTTAAAATTTGAGTCTCGATTCACAGCACTGAACATGGGCTTCAGTGAGTGCAAGAAATTAAAAATTTAAGTACTGCCAAGTGCTCTTGGAAGAAAAATGGAAGGTCAGACAAGGTGGGCTGTCTGAGCCCCTAAATGATTGAAGAGGAGGAAGGGGACTCAAGAACAAGCTGCAGCTCATGACCACATGGGGATGCTTGAAGCAAACAACCAAAGGACAGGATGCAAGTCAAAGCAGTTAACGTGTGTTAGTGTTATTATTTGATGAAGGGTTGATTCAATCCAGGTAGGATATTGTTGAACATTTATTATTTAAAATGTATTAATGGGCTTTCAGTAGGTAGTTAGCCCATCTGCCCAATGTGCTGTTTATTAATGTTAGTGTTTCTCAGTGATCTTCAGGGGGCATTGATGCCATTTATAAAAAAGTATTTTCTCTTCTGATCACATTTTAATGGGAAAAAGCAGATAACAGTAATAACTTGAAAGAGAAATATAACTTAATATTTCAAAGCCCTCAGGTCTCTGATTAGAACATTACTCTCTGTACATAATATCTTACTAAACTAAATTGATTCTTTTTCCATATAAAAATAGCACCAAGTCTCCAAATTTTGAACAAGCAAGGGCCCTGTGAATTCCTTGAATTGCAGGCAGGAAAATAATAAATCTTATTTAATTAACAAAACAATGAGAGAGGGATGAAAAACATGATGTTAAGACATAGTAAGAATTGATTGGAGCTTCGTTGTTAGCTGTAAATTTGGTGAGTAGACATAGCTTTTGAGACAAGCAACATTAATTATCCTGTTCTTATAGTACATCCCTTATTTTTGGAGAAAAAAAAATAACAACAACACTGTAAAGGACTAGAGCCACATCTGTGGGTACATTCTTTGCACCAATAAAATAATTTTATCATGCTCCATTTCCATGAATCCTTAAAATTTAAATCCATGATATACAATAGGTCTATATTCATTAAATATTATGTACCACTTTATGTGGCACTAGGAATAAAAAGGAAGTGAAAACACAATTAAAAATAAATTCTGTATTGCTTTGGTACTTCATAAAATGCCATGTTTCTTCTTGACTTTAACTGACTGTTAAAGGCTTATTTTGTGTTTGGTACTGTAATTAGTACTGAAGTTAAAAAAGAAAAGCACAAAGACCATCTCTACCCTCAAGGAGACTGCTTTCTATTGTGAGAGAAGTTGGATAAATAACTAAAGTCATTTGATTTGTCCATAGGCTATTTGGAAACCAAGGCCTTACTCAATACTTACAGTGAAGTTTTATCCTGACTCAAAAACTTCTAATTTTATGTAGTATCTATTCTAGATGGTGGCTTTGGGAGAGTAAGAATAGGAATCTTTGAAGATCCCCCCTCTTTTTTTAAGAAAATAAATTACAGGATTTCATTGTTCATAATTTAAAGTTTGATTATTTTTGCTTTGATTTATTAAACATTCCTAAAAGGCAAAGTCTGAGAACTTTACCAAATGTTACTAAAACAGATTCTTCTGGACAATCTCAGGTGGATGAAGAAGAAATGGCATAATGGAAGAAAAATGGTATTGCTCTTCAGATAAAGTAAACATTCAGAAAATAATCAGGATTTCAGAGCATTCCAACTATTCCTCATTGGATGGCATATAATTTCTAAAGCTTCCCTACCATCTAAAACATATAATTTCATGGATATGAGAACTTCTTCCATGTGTAGGATAATAACCCTCTTATAGCTTATAGTCCTAAAGAGTTGCCTATGGTTCAAAGAAATTAAGTCACCTATAATCAATCATAAAGCTAGTAGGAAATTGAAGTGAGTATTTCCTTCAACTTTAGCCCTTTATCTCTCTCTCTCTCTCTCTCTCTCTCTCTCTCTCTCTCTCTCTCTCTATATATATATCTATATCTTTATCTCTATATTTTATCTGCTTACTGTATGACAATTCATCCATTTATCCAATAAATATATTTTATTTGATGAACATATGACAACCACCAGTCTAGATACTGTTGAGATAGAAAGACATATAAGAAACAGATCCCAGTAAAAAAAAAGAGTTTAAAATCCAGTAGAGAAAATAAATTACAGTAAAAGATAAGATGAAAAATGGGATATCATCTATAAGGGTTCAGCAAAAAGAGAGATTTGAGTTATATTTTAAATTCTTTGTAAACAAAAATATTATTATAAAATAACATTATAATGAAAATATCTCCTTTATTGTTACTAAAATGTCATGGAGGAAGTAAGATAAGAGTAGGCCATCAAGGTTGAATAGTACTATAAGGGACCTTAGCAATTATCTATTTCAGAGGTTATCAAATATGCATGTGATCTACAATACTCCCAAGTATATCTGGAACAGATAAAAATTAATTGGAAAATATTTAACAAGACAAATAGAAATAAAATAAAACCTAGAAAATGCTCATTTACTGTTTTTTTAAGTCAAAAATACCCTGAATCCATATATATCATTTAATTCCTCACTTCCCCTGTTTATATTTGAATTTGACACCACAAATCTAATCTAATTTTCTCATTTCATAGAAGGAACTAAAACCAATAGGCATAGAGATGATAGATAAAGGACAGAAGTAAAATTTAAGTCAAGCCCTCTGCTTCCAAATTCTCTGCTCTTTCCATTTTGTCAATGGCATGAGTAATTACTTACAGGAGAGAAAGCTGAAGAAATGTTCAGAGGACACTGAGAATTCCTTTTTGGAGAGAACAAAGAGTTACTACATAGGAAAAAAAAACTAAAAAAGTAACTAGCATAATGATTGTGAAAGATTTTGAATTTTAGACTACATAGTGTAGAATTTACCTGTTTGTAATGGGGAGCAATTTATAGATTTTAAATAGAGTGACTACATTATAAAAGTAGTGTGTGAATATGAGAACAAAATAGTCTGGGCACTATATATTTAGAAAACTATTACAATAACCAAAGTGTCAAGGTATAGATTAGGGTGAGGAAGGGCATGATGTGAGCAAAATTACTAAGGAAGAATCAAGGGGACTTAATTATTACTTTGGTTTAGGGATTAAAAGAGAGCAAAGAATCAAAGATAACTCCAAGATTTTGAGCCTTCTTGACATAGAGAATTGTAATATCTTTGAAATGAATAGAGAATTCAGGAGGAAGAATTATTTGGGGGAAAATAATACTCTCCTTCCCATCAATGTTCTTTCTTAAAGTGGCACCCAATACTAAATGAAATTGCAACTATGCTGTTGTTATAATAAAGTGCATGGTGATTATCTGGATACTTTAATAAAATCAAATGCATCTGCAATTTTCTGCTATCTTACAATAGTGACTTCTAACATCCTATTAAAACCTTTGTGACTTTTTTACTTTTTAGAATTCAAATTAATTTCTCTGGAGCAATGCCTACTTCATCTCTTCCTGGGGAAAAGAATCCTTTGAAACTAACTTTAGAATTTTACATTTATCACAAATAAATTTCATCTTATTAGAAGTAGTCCATAATACTGCTTGTCAAGATCTATTTGGATGTTGAATTTGTCATCCAACATAATAGATAATGAGTTCTGTTTTAGTCATATCAAAATTGAGACATTACCAGAATATCAATTTTAAACTGCTTCATAAGCAGATGGAAATAAAAAAAAATTTAGAATCATTTACATGTAAATAATAGTTGAAGCTGTGGGCATGGCTAAAACATCCAAAGGGCAGAATGTATAAAAGAAGAAATCTAGTATAAAGCCTTAGAGGTTGATCTCAAAAGGGCAAATCAAAGGAGAAGTACCATGATATCTATAATATGTGAATAATATTTAAATCTTAGATTATAAAGAGAATACATAACAAAAATGAACATGTATTTTAATATTTTTAATGATAATAAAAATTTCAATAATGGCTATACATTATATTTCCATGATATAAGGCTATTATTAACTCCATTTTTACAGTTGAGAAAAAGGAGGCTGAGAAAGACTGATTAACCAAGAATCACATAACTAGTAAGTGTCTGAGTCAAGATTTGCACATATATATTCTCTCAATCTTATTCTTAGTTGAAAGAACCTCAGGGATCATCTTGTCCAATCTCTATCAAAACAAGAATCCTTTCTATGCTCTCCAACATGAGAATTTTTGAAAATCTGAACCATAGAAGTTCCCATATATGGCCCTAGGGTTCTCTTAAGTGCAGTCTCCAGTTCTTTATCATGTTAGTCACTTTTCTATTAAGGTTATGTAATTTTCTTAAAGGCAGAATATAAAAAGGAAAATAATATTTTTTAAACATTTTTTATTATATATATATATATATTTTTTTTTTATAATATTATCCCTTGTATTCATTTTTCCAAATTACCCCCCTCCCTCTATTCCCTCCCCCCGACGACAGGCAATACCATACATTTTACATGTGTTACAATATAATCTAGGTACAATACATGTGTGCGAATATCATTTTCTTGTTGCACAATAAACATTAGAATCCGAAGGTACATGCAACCTGGGCAGACAGATATTAGTGCTAACAATTTTCATTCCCCTCCAGTGTTTCTTCTCTGGGTGTAGCTACCTCTGTCCGTCATTGATCAATTGGAAGTGAGTTGGATCTTCTTTATGTTGAAGATTTCCACTTCCATCAGAATACATCCTCATACAGTATTGTTGTTGAAGTGTACAGTGATCTTCTGGTTCTGCTCATTTCACTCAGCAACAGTTGATTTAAGTCTCTCCAGGCCTCTCTGTATTCCTCCTGCTGGTCATTTCTTACAGAGCAATAATATTCCATAACCTTCATATACCACAATTTACCCAACCATTCTCCAACTGATGGACATCCATTCATCTTCCAGTTTCTAGCTACAACTAAAAGAGCTGCGACAAACATTTTGGCACATATATGTCTCTTTCCGCTCTTTAGTATTTCTTTGGGATATAATCCCAGTAGTAGCGCTGCTGGGTCAAAGGGTATGCACAGTTTGATAACTTTTTGGGCATAATTCCAGATTGCTCTCCAGAATGGCTGGATTCTTTCACAACTCCACCAGCAATGTATTAGTGTCCCAATTTCCCCACATCCCCTCCAACATTTGTCATTATTTGTTCCTGTCATCTTAGCCAATCTGACAGGTGTGTAGTGGTATCTCAGAGTGGTCTTAATTTGCATTTCTCTGATCAGTAGTGATTTGGAACACTCTGTGTGAGTGGATATAGTTTCAATTTCTTCCTCTGAGAATTGTCTGTTCATATCCTTTGACCATTTATCAATTGGAGAATGGTTCGGTTTCTTATAAATTATGGTCAGTTCTCTATATATTTTGGAAATGAGACCTTTGTCAGAACCTTTGTTTTTAAAAATATTTTCCCAATTTGTTACTTCCCTTCTAATCTTGTTTGCATTAGTATTATTTGTACAGAAACTTTTTAGTTTGATGTAATCAAAATCTTCTATTTTGTGATCAATAATGATCTCTAGTTCTCCTCTGGTCATAAATTCTTTCCTCCTCCACAAGTCTGAGAGGTAGATTATCCTCTGTTCCTCTAATCTATTTATTATCTCCCTCTTTATGCCTAAATCATGGACCCATTTTGATCTTATCTTGGTATATGGTGTTAAGTGTGGATCCATATCTAATTTCTGCCATACTAATTTCCAGTTTTCCCAACAATTTTTTCCGAATAATGAATTTTTATCCCTAATGTTGGAATCTTTGGGTTTGTCAAAGATTAGATTGCTATAGATGTACCCTTTTTTGTCCTTTGTATCTAATCTGTTCCACTGATCTACCGGTCTATTTCTTAGCCAATACCAAATGGTTTTGGTGACTGCTGCTATATAATATAGCTTTAGATCAGGTACACTTAGACCACCTTCCTCTGACTTTTTTTTCATTAGTTCCCTTGCAATTCTTGACCTTTTATTCTTCCATATGAATTTTGTTGTTATTTTTTCTAGGTCATTAAAATAGTTTCTTGGGAGTCTGAATGGTATAGCACTAAATAAATAGATTAGTTTGGGGAGTATTGTCATCTTTATTATATTCGCTCGGCCTATCCAAGAGCACTGAATGTCTTTCCAATTATTTAAATCTGATTTTATTTTTGTGGCAAGTGTTTTGTAATTTTTCTCATATAATTCCTGACTTTTCTTTGGTAGATGGATTCCCAAATATTTTATACTCTCAACATTTGTTTGGAATGGAATTTCTCTTTGTATCTCTTGCTGTTGCATTTTGTTAGTGATATATAAAAATGCCGAGGATTTATGTGGATTTATTTTGTATCCTGCCACTTTGCTGAAATTTTGAATTATTTCTAGTAGCTTTTTAGCAGGGTCTTTGGGGTTCTCTAAGTATACCATCATGTCATCTGCAAAAAGTGATAGTTTAATTTCCTCATTTCCTACTCTAATTCCTTGAATCTCTTTCTCGGCTCTTATTGCCGAGGCTAGCGTTTCTAGTACTATATTGAATAGTAATGGTGATAATGGGCAACCTTGTTTCACTCCTGATCTTGCTGGGAAAGGTTGCAGTTTATTTCTATTGCAATTATGCTTACTGACGGTCTTAAATATTACTCCTGATTATTCTAAGGAATAATCCATTTATTCCTATACTCTCAAGAGTTTTTAGTAGGAATGGATGTTGGATTTTGTCAAATGCTTGGAAAATAATATTTTAATATAATCTGATCAGGGAATATGATTACTTTCCTTGTTCTACACATTCTGACAGTATTTTTTTCCATTTTTGGAAATTATTTTATTTTATTTTTAATACACATTTCTTTATGAATCATGTTGAGAGAGAAAAATCAGAACAAAAGGGAAAAAACACAAACCACAAGAGAAAAAAAGAGAAAAAAAGAAGTGAACATAGCATGTGATGATTTACATTCAATCTCCATAGTTTTCTTTTTTTTCCAATGCAGACGGCATCTTCTATCCAAAGTCTATTGGGATTGCCTTGGATCACTGAACCACTAAGAAGAATCAAATCTTTCATAATCGATCATTGCAAATTCTTGTTATTATTGTGTACAGTTATTACTAGTTCTGCTTGTTTTACTTAGCATCAGTTCCTGTAAATCTCTTCAGGCCTTTCTAAAAGCAGATTGTTCATCATTTTCTATATAACAATAATATTCCATTGCTTTCATATACCACAGCTTATTCAGCATTCCTCAATTAATGGATATCTACTCATTTTCCAGTTCTTTGCTACCATAAAAAGATCTCCTACAAACAGTTTTGCACATCTGGGCCCTTTTTCCTCCTTTATGATTTCCTTGAGGTACAGACCCAGTAGTGACACTGCTGGGCCAAAGGACATAAACATTTTATAGCTCTTTGAGCATAATTCCAAATTGTTCTCCAGAACAAATGGATTATTTCACAACTCCATCAACAATGCATTAGTGTCCCAGTTTTCCCGCATTTCCTCCAACACTTATCATTATCTTTTCCTGTCATTTTAGCCAATCTGAGAGCTATGAGCTAGTACCTCAGAGTTGTTTTAATTTGTATTTCTCTATCAATAGTAATTTGGAGCATTTTTTCATATAACTATAGATGGCTTTAATTTCATCATCTAAAAATTGTTCATATCCTTTGACCATTTATCAATTGGGGAATGACTTGTATTCATATAAATTTGAGATGGTCCTCTATATATTTTAGAAATGGACCTTTCTCAGAAACATTGGCTGTAAAAAATTTTTCCCACCTTTGTATTTCCCTTTTAATCTTGTTTCTGTTGATTTTTGTTTATGCAAAAGCTTTTTTAATTTAATGTAATCAAAGTTGTCCATTTTGCCTTTCATAATCTTCTCTCATTCTTCTTTGACCATAAACTCCTCCCTTCTCTAAATATCTGATAGGTAAACCATCTTTTGCTCTCCTAATTTGGTTATAGTATCACCCTTTATGCCCAAACCATATATCTATTTTGACCTTATTATGTTGTGGGATGTGAGATGTAGGTTTATGCTTAGTTTCTGACATATGATTTTCCAGTTTTCCCAGCAATTTTTGTCAAATAATGAGTTCTTATCCCAGATGCTGAAGTTTAGGGGTTTATCAAATACTAGATTACTATAGTCATTAATTATCATGTCATGTTTCTCTAACCTATTCCACTGATCCAGCACTCTATTTCTTAGCCAATACTAAATGGTTTTGATTCCTGCTGCTTTATAATATTATTTTAGATATGGTATTTCTAAGCCACCATCCTCTGTATTTTTCATTAATTCCCTTGATGACCTTTTGTTCTTCCAGATGAATTTTGTTATATTTTTTTCTAATGTTATAAAATATTTTTGGCAATTTGATTGGTATGGCACTGAAAAAGTAGACCAATTTAAGAAGAATAATCATTTTTATTTTATTAGCTTGGCCTATCCATGAACAACTGATATTTTTCTACTCTTTTAGTTCTGACTTTATTTTTTGTGAGAAGGGTTTTGTAATTGTGTTTATATAATTCCTGGGTTTGTCTTGGCAGATAGACAACCAAATATTTTATTTTATCTACAGTTATTTTAAATGTAATTTCTCTATCTCTTGCTGCTGAGCTTTGTCAGTAATATATAGAAATACTCGTAATATGTTAAGGGTTTATTTTATATTCTGCAATTTTACTAAAGCTATTAATTGTTTTAAGTAGGTTTTAGAATGATTTCATTCTTATTTTTTTTATTGAAGTCTAAGTTTGGGTTAGATTACTTGAACTCTCTATAGATAAATATCATACTTATCTTGGGCTTCAAATTCCTCTTATCTACTTTTCATCTGTAGTCAGCAAGCTAAATTTAATCTATCCTCCTTGTGGGAGGAAAAAAAGAAAGCAAGTGATTCATCTTTTTCTCTCTTCTCTGTTATCATAATGCCAACTGTACCAATTCTGTTGTCTCTGTCTGTCTCTCTCTATTTCTCTCTGTGTTTCTGTGCCTATCTTTCTCTGTCTCTGTCTCTCTCTGTTTCTCTCTTCCCTTTATCTTCCCTTTCCATCACATTGTCTGAAAAGTCCAACAAAAAATTATTCTCTCTAGAATGAGCTCATTCTGAATTTTAACTACTCTGCTTATAGAACCATATTATTTTTACTTACAACTCTCTTTACCTGTTATCTTTTACATTTTCTACAGATTTGTTTTTAAAAATATAAAAATTTCTCCTTCACCTGTTAGTAATGTATTATTTCAATCTGGTTCATTCCTGAGAGCTTCCCAGCCAGTAAAGCTGACTTCAATTATATAATTTCAGTCTAAGAGATCCTGGCAATACTTTCTTTCAGGAATCGGAAATGAATCTACAATTTTATTTTCATCAGGAATTTCTGGGTAAGGAAATTGTATAAATGCAGGCCATTATCTTTTCTATAACTTATAGTCTTGGACAATTGCCTGAAACACTGAGAGTTGAAGTACCTAGCCCAAGATCACAAAGCCAACATGAATCAAAGGTGGATTTGAAAACAAATCTTCTTGGTCACCAGGTCAGTTTTTTTAATTACTATGGCAAGAAAGCTGCCTCTTGTTTTCTATGAGCTCTTCAAAATTGTTCTCCCATAATTTCAAATAATTTTCACAGTATTCTCATGTGCTTTTTTATATCATAAATTTATAGATGCAGAGGGTATTTCTTTAATAATCTGCCCCACCTTGTTAGTGAGAGTCAGAGAGAATTATTTCCATACCTCACTTTCTCAAACTATTGAAAAAATGAAGTGATGATTAAATCAAGAACTATTACCTACTTTACTATTGAACAAAACTAATACCCCCTCAATTTACTCTTTCTCTTAATTGTTTTTTTATGGTAAACTATACTGCCATCATCCTGGTTCATCACATAGGATTCAAATTAAATTGTTTATCTTTGTCACACACCCATATATTCTACTCTCAACCCTTCAAATGTTACTTTTTACTGCCATATATACTCTTGATCTGGTTGACTATTTCATGTAGTTCCCATCTTTACTATACTAACCAATTAACTTCCTTGCCACTTAAAGATTTTAATCTTTTTATTTCTGTGATTTTTTGCCCTGGGAGACAATTGTTCTTAATGATATTTATCTCAATTGGCCCACTATTTCAAACAGTTACACCTAGACTTCATGAAATTCTGTATTCATTGTCCATTTTCACTACAATTGCTTCTAACATTTGATTTCATTTAAGTAGCCTTCCTCTAACCTTTTAGAATCAAGATCAAACAAAATCTTCGCTTGTTCCAGGAATGTATGTCAGTCAGTTACTCTAAGACTCAATTAATAATCATTCTTTTAACATCAGAAATTGATATTTCTTGGCTACTATTTCCCTCTGTATTCTATCTTCCCAGCTCTGACTTGTTAGGTATTATAGTTGATAAAGTACTAAGCTTGGTTTCAAAAGATCTCTGAGTTCAAATTCTAACTCAGACATTTACTGGCTGTGTGATCCTTTACAAGTCATGAGCTCACTTACCATAAAATAGATATATATCTTCTAGGGCTGACATGAGATTCATACAAGATAGTGTCTGTAACATGCTTATCACATCACAAGGCACACAATAGGCATTTAGTAAATCAATCTTTTCTTCCTTCTTCCTTTCCTATTAAATTGTAAGCTTCATTAGGGTGAAACTGTTGTGATCTTTGTTTTTATATCTCTAGTACTAAGCAGTGTATTTACTCAACACAGTGCTGAATAAATGCATTTTTATTAATTTATTCATTTTCAGCCTACTTCTTTTTCATACAACACACAAACTTCACAAGAATAAAGATAAAATTTTTATCTATATTTTCTTGAATCTATAATTAAAATTTCAGAGGTCGAGGCATTTGTCAGTAGTGATACAATAAATGGGAGAGAAGTTTCAGACATCCATTTCAATGCTGACATATAAACTACACTTTGAGTAAAATAAGGGGATTTGTAGACAAAAGGTACAAGAAGGTAGGTGGTAAAGAAGCAGCAATGTCTTAGACTACTAGTTCAAAATTTTCCCAAGTAAAAGGAGGAGGAAAAAGGCTGCTAATTAGATAGTATATAAATTGAATGTATCTTCCAAATATAATGTAGCTTTAAAAGTAGAAAAGAGTTAGTGAAACTCAAAATACTATTGTAGAGATAATAGAAAGAATAGTCAAGAAAATAAGGGTTAGAGAATTTAGAACTGAGTCAAATTCAACATATATTTATTAAGTGCCTTTCCTATAAAAGTCATTGTACTAGGTGCTTAGTATTCCTCTGTGTGTATGTGTGTATGTATGTGTGTGTGTGTGTGTGTGTGTGTGTGTGTGTGTGTGTGTGTGTAAATTGACATGATATCTTGCTTATAGCAAGTTTTGGGGTAAATGGTATTTGTTATTATAACCATCATAATCTTTATTAAAGAAGTTCTTCAAAGGTGCAAGACATGGCAACATATCAAATTATGAGATTAGCATTACAGTGATGTGAACTTAGATATCTGTAAGAATGGTGGTGCCACCAAAAAAAAAAGAAACACACATTCACATACACATACATACTCACATACATACTCACACACACATACACACATAAATGAATGTCAAAGAGAGAAAGAAAGATCCCATATATCTCAAAATATTTAAAACAGTACTTTTTAAAAGCAGCAGCAAAGAACTGGAAACAAAGTAGATATCCAAAATGATTGAAGGTGGCTAAATTAATTCTAAAATAATAATATAATAGTAATGCAATGGTAATAATAATATGATATTATGATGCCATAAGAAATTATAAATCTGAATAATATAGAAAAACATGGGAAGGCTTACATAAATTGAAGTACAGTAAGCAGAACCATATAAACAATAAAGAAGATGATTAAAACTATGAAAACATAAACAATAACAGCAAGCACAAAACTGTGTGATTGTAAATATCAATCTTGGCTGTAGAGAAAAGATGAAAAAAATCGATCTCCTTCCCTTCATTACAGAAGTAGGGAACAATGAGAATGCAACATTACATATATCATCAAACTCATTTGCTGTGTTGGTTAGATTTGCTGAGCTACTTTTTTTCTCTGCTTTTTGTTATTCTTTTTTCAATGGGTTATTTTGAAAAGAAGAATGGGGAAGGACATATATAGAAAAGCATATAATGTAGAAACTAAATATATCAATTTTTTAAAATAAGCAAATAAATAAGGAAGTCAATAGGAAGGACATATTGTTGTTTATTTTTGCAGAGCATTCAGACATAGTAAGTTTGAGGTGGTAGTAGAATATTGAGTTGGAAGGGGACAGGAGGCTGCTGGAAATGCAGGACTGGCTTAAAAGGAGAGATCGGGGTTAGATATATTAATTTATAAGTCATCTTTATAAAATATATAATTGCATTGTATAAAATCATCAAGGGAAAGTACAATAATAAAAGAAGACTCTTGTGATGTGAAACTATCCCTCTTAGGGAATCGTAAGAAGTCAGTGCATTGGCAAGGGGGATAAATATGGTTTTGTCAAAGATAGAGAAGAATAAGGTAAAGGAAGAAAATATTATGAAATATAGAGAGAAAAAGCATACAGAGAAAAAGGATTAATCAACACACATACATAAAATTCCCAAGCTAATTGTACACCAAAGGGCTGTTAAACAATCCAAAAACAGAAAAGGAAACTGAACAAGTTATAATGAAACTTGGATTTAAAGAAAAAAATGAATATGTACACTATACAAGTTATTCTTAAGAATTAAGAAAAGAGCAATTTACCAAATGCTTTTTAATAAAAATAAGAAATTTCTAATGTTTAAACAAAATTTGGATAAAACAAAGACGGAAAATTGTAAACCAATATTGTAAATGAATGCAGCTTCAAAATTTCAAATAAAATCTTGGCAAAAAGAAAAAGAGAAGAGAGGGAGAAATCTTTTGTTCAAAATATTTTCTCTCCCTTTCTCCCATCCCCTTCCCATATAACAAGTAATCTAATATATGTTAAACAAATGCAATTCTTCTGTATATATTTCCACAAATATCATGCTGCACAAGGAAATTCAGATCAAAAGGAAAAAAATGAGAAAGAAAACAAATGCAAGCAAACAACAATAAAAAGAGTGAAAATACTATGTTGTGATTCAAACTTAGTTCTCATAGTTCACTCTTTTATTGTGAGACCATTGGAACCTGTTTGAATCATCTAATTGTTTAAAAGAGCCATGTCCATCAGAATTGATCATTGTATAATCTTGCTGTGTCTATGTATAATAATCTCTTGGTTCTGCTCATTTCACTTAGCATTAGCTCACGTAAGTCTCTCCAGGCCTCCCTGAAATCATCCTGCTGATCATTTCTTATGGAAAAAATAATATCCAATAACATTTATATACCATAAGTTATTCAGCTATTGAAAGAAAGAAATATAAAGAACTGTGCCAAATTTTTGACAGATGATTCCTTTATTGATAAATGGTCAAAGGATATGATCAGACAATTTTAAGATGAAGAAGAAATTAAAGCTATCTATAGTCATTTGAAAAAATGCTCTAAATCACTACTGGATAAAGAAGTGCAAATTAAAACAACTCTGAAGTACTACCTTACACTCCTTAGATTGGCTAAAATGATAGGAAAAGATAATGATAAATGTTGGGAAAAAAATGTGGGAAACTAGGACACTAGTGCATTGTTGATGGAGTTGTGAAATGATCCAACCATTCTGGAGAGCAATTTGTAACTATGGCCAAAGGGCTATAAAATTGTGCATGCTCTTTGACCCAGCAGTGTCGCTATTGTTCTGTAACTCAAGGAAATTATAAAGGAGGAAAAAGGACCCCCATTGCCAAATGTTTGTTTCGGCTCTTTTTGTGGTAGCAAAAAATTGGAAAATGAGTAGATGCCCATCAGTTGGGGAATGACTGAATAAGTTGTGGTATATAAAGATAATGGAATATTACTGTTCTGATTTTAGCAAGGCCCAGAAAGATTTACATGAGCTGATGTTGAGTGAAATAAGCAGAACCAGGAATACATTGTACACAGTAACAGTAAGAAAGTGTGATGATAGGGGCAGCTAGGTGGTGCAGTAGATAGAGCACCAGCCCTGAATTCAGGAGGACCCGAGTTCAAATCTGGTCTCAGACACTTAATACTTCCTAGCTGTGTGACCCTGGGCAAGTCACTTAACCCCAGCCTTAAAAAAAAAAAAAAAAAAAAAAAAAAAAAAAAAAAAAAAAAAGAAAGTGTGATGATCAACTATGAAAGACTTGGTTCTTCTTAGTGCCTCAGTGATCTAAAGCAATCCCAATAGACTTTGGATAGAAAATGCCACCTGCATGCAGAAAAAGAACTATGGAGATTAAAAGTAAATCAACACATAATATGTTCACTTCTTTTTCTGATTTTTTTCTTTCCCATAGTTTTTCCTTTTCTTCTGATTTTTCTTTCCTAAATGAATTATAAAGAAACGTGTATTAAAATAACATAAAACAAAATGAAAAGAAATAAATAAGGAAAAAAGGAAGAAAAAGAAAATAAAAATATACTTCAGCCTGCACTTGGAGTTTATCAGTTCTCCCCTCTCTCTCTCTCTCTCTCTCTCTCTCTCTCTCTCATTAAGCTCAGACTTGACCTGATATCTGTACTGAGCAATCAAAGTAAGTAGGACAGACAAGGTGCACCTATAGTTGTTACTTGGAATCTGAGGAGCTTTCTAGCTAATTGTCACAGACTGAATTTGACAACTACTAACTGGAGTTCCTTCTTGGAGTAAGCCTACAAATGTATCTTACAGACTCAAACTGCTATTAGAAGATGTCAAGCTCAGACAAAGAGAGTAAAGATCAAACCATGCACTAAATCCAATGTATTTGGTTGTGCTAAAAAAAAAAAAAATTAGCTTCCTCCAAGAGATGGTTCCTAAGATTTTTTTTTTTTTTTGGCTGAGGCAATTGGGGTTAAGTGACTTATCCAGGGTCACGTAGCTAGGAAGTGTTAATTGTTTACAACCAGATTTGAACTCAGGTCCTCCTAACTTCAGGGCTGGTACTCTATCCACTATACCAACTAGCTGCCCTAGTTCCTAATATTTTGGAAGAAAACAGCATTGCATAGCAAAAGAAAGCAGTGCATAATCCCAGAAAACACAAATCAGAATCAAACGATAATTCAACTTCTCTGGCAACAAAATGAACTCATTTAAGTCCCAATTGAGAAAGTTTATACTATAAGAACTTATTAATCAAATTCATCAATTAAATTAAGATTTCAAAGATAAAAAGGTATTTTGGAGCCAGGAATGCTCAAGATAAGAACCCAGAAAATGAAAATAATTTTGTAATATTCCAGTCACTCCTCAAATAAAAATACAATGTGACTAAAAAGTTATTATCAGAAAAAGGGAAACATGAATTTAAAAGAAATAAGGGCAATAGAGCAAGGGTTCTTAGGTTGCTTCCACAGACTCTAAGGGGGTCCATGAATTTTAAGAGATCCATGAATTTGGATGAAAAAAAGAGTTCTTTTTTTCAACATAATTAGCTTCTTTTCTTATACCATGTATTTTATTTCATGCGTTTTAAGACATTATTTTAAGAAGGGGAGTATATTTTTCAATATATTCCAAGGGATTTTGTTTTAGTGGAAAGACTTGGAAGGAGAATTGGTAATTAAGAAGTGAAAAAACTTGGCTAAATTAAAACTGCCCAGGAATTAGAATAAAGCACACATATGCTAATGAATCCAGGAGACAACCAAAAACTTCTTCAAATAGAATCAAAAGAATGATAAAACATATGTGATATTTCATATCAAAGCCAAGGTCAAGAAGAAAAACTGATCAAGGAGAAAAGAAAAGTTAAAAATCATCAGTCCATAACCAAAAACAGAGTCATGATGCCATATTTCAAGAAATCCTAAAAGCAGTCCAAACCTTTTAGTAACAGATCAAAATACAACTCAAAAGAATTTGATGATCATCTCCTAAAGGAATGTCACTTCCAACCAGGAATAAATTATTCAGCAAAACAATACAATCCTAAAAAGGAAAAACAGAAGCCTTAATGAAATAGATGGTATCCAAGTCTTCATGATGAAAAGAACAGAGCTGAATGAAAACTTCAAAACATAAATATGGAGTCAATAGAAAAGAAAAGGGTAAATAGGTTGGAGCAATTGGAAAGTACTTTTCAGGAGTAAAGTATTTAGATTCTAATAGGAAAAAATGAAACAAGGGATCCTTAAGAACATAATGTTATCATTGGTCATAAAGAGAATTAAATAATAGAGGGTTTAAGAGTAATTTTGGAAAGAGAGGTAGATAAGTAATATACAAAAGAAGAAAAGAGGAGGAATGGCAGGGTGGGAGAGGAACTATCTCACATAATTAAATTATGGAAGTAGAAAATTACATTAAAAAAGAGTAAGAAGAGTTTTGAAAGACAAGTGTCACTTGAACTTTATCTTAAACTAAACTGATCAAACAGTGATAGAAAAAAAAATATATATATATATGTTCTCTCTCTGTTTCTCTTTCTGTCTCTCTTTTTCTTCTTTCTCTGCCTCTTTCTCTCTTTATCTGTATCTCTCACTTCCTCCTTCTCTCCTTCCCTTGCTCCCCAAAATGCACATGTAAACACATAGACAGAATTTGGCATAAACATATATTCAACTCAAGACAGATAGAGAAGGAATAAAAAGGATAGAGAGCACTAAAAGGTGAAAAGGAATCCTGGAAGTATTTGTTATTGAAGAGGAATCCCCAAAACTCTGAAAAATCCTTAAAGGAGAAAACCTCCTTTGACTCTCAGTGAGGAAACTCCACCCTAAGCACAAACAGTTTCATCTTTGTTATCTGGGTGGGAGGGCTCAGTCCCAAAACCCATTGAATTCAATTCAAATTCTAACCCTGGCTGAAACCCAGCCAGGAGCCAACCTGGGACTCCACCCATAAACTCCCTATTATAAAAGAGCCAGTCTGAAGCCCTCTCTTTGAAGAGGTCCCAAACATGGCAGCCTTACACCTGACACTAAGGATCTCTGTCCACTGGAACACTGTTTCCAGTGCCCTCCTATCTCTACCTTCAACTTTACTAATTAGACTTTATCTTTACTTCCAAACCCCAAAATAAATCTTTTGTCAATCTAGGTTTTTGGGTCTGTAAATTCCTTTACAGGGAACTCTTGCACTGCCACCAGATCTCATTTAACTCCATATCCCTGCGCCAAATCCAAAGGGGTTGCAGGGGAGCTCTATTTGACTCCCTGTACCCTGAACCTGCCACTAGACCTCAATTAAACCCTAATTTCATTTAAGTACCCCAATTATAAACCTCATCACTATAAGTTAAATAAACTCAGATCTTGAAGGATAGATTATGAAGATAAGAAGAAAGGAAAGATAAAGATAGGGAAAGAAAAGGAAGAGAAGGAAGGAGAAAAGAAGGAAAGGTATGAAATTCAGGATTAGAATGTGGGAGAAGGAAGGATTAATGGCAATATACTAAATTTGAGGGATTCAGTCAAAACAAATTAGGGGAATATATACATCATAATATAGAAATAAAAGAGTAAAACAACAGATCAATGAATTGATCATGCAACTGGAAAAAAAGGAGATAATTGAAAGAGCAATTGTAGATGACAAACTCTGAATAGGTATACTTGAATCCAAGAATGCAGAGCACTTAAGGCTAATTACCTATTCAATGTGAGACAATGGCTTTATTAGCATATATTTGGATCATGGCTCTCCTCACCTTTGGTGCTTGCTGAATGTTTAGTAGTAAGATAATTGTAGACAAGGATTGGGGAGGAGAGTGAGAGAATTGGAGGCAGGATGTGGAGGAGAGAGGCTGGTGACTCCATATTCCAGAATCCAGGATACATCTTTGGCAAGCCTTGTGGCAGCTTGCCTGCCTCCTTCAGTTTTCCCTCTAAAGACCAAGGACTTTAATTTATCCTGACTCTGGCTGACCCTGAATCCCTCCAGGGAGCTAGCCCATACTCGACAATCAATGAATTGGTCAGGCAATATATTCAAACCATATGATTAAATAACAAAATAGGAATCATGATAATCAGAAGACAGATTAACAAAATTGAATGCAAAAAAAATATATAAGAAAATGGACCTTCTTTTAAAAAAATTAACTTTTTATTTTTCAAAATACTTGCAAAGGTGATTTTCAAAACCTTGTGTTGCAGGTTTTCTTTTTCCCTTTCCACCTCTCCCTTTTCCTACACAGCAAATAATACAATATAGGTTGAACATGTGCAAGTTTTTAAAATATATTTTTAAATTTATCTTGCTGCTCAAGAAAAAATGGATCAAAAAAGGGAAAAATGGTAAAGGGAAAAATATATAAGAAACAACAACAAAAATAGGCAAAAATACCATGTTGTGATCCACATTCAGTCCCCATAGTCCTTTCTCTGGATGTAGATGGTTCTGCCCCTCAAAAGTTTATTGGAATTGGCCTGAACCATCTTCATTGTTGAAAAGAGCCAAATCCATTACAGCTGATCATAACATAATCTTGTTGTTGCTGTGTATAATGTTCTTTGGGTTCTACTCAATTCACTCAGCATCAGTTGATGTAATTCTCTCCAGACCTTTCTGAAACCATCCTGCTGATAGTTTCTTATAGAATAATAATATTTCATTACATTCATATACCATAACTTATTCAGCCATTCTACTACTGATTGATGGGCATTTCTCCATTTCTAGTTCCTTGCCATTACAAAAATGGCTGCTACAAACATTTTTGCACAAGTAGGTCCAATAAAGACAGATCAGAGGATATGCACAGTTTGGTAACCCTGTGGTCTTTCCCAATTGGTCTCCTAAATGATTAGTTTACAACCCCCCAACAATGTATTAGATCCCAGTTTTCCCACATCCCCTTCAACATTTACCATTATGTTTTTTGGTCATCTTAGTTAATTTGAGGGATGTGAAGCAGGACCTCAGAGTTATCTTAATTTGCATTTCTCTAATCAATAAGGATTTAGAGGGGTTTTTTTTTCATATGACTATAAATGGCTTCAATTTCTTTGTAGGAATATGGTCTGTTCATGTTCTTTGATTGTTTATCAATTAGAGAATGATTTGTATTCTTATAAATCTGAGTCAATCATATATATATATATATATATATATATATATATGAAGTGAGACCTTTATCAGAACCTTTGGATGTAATTTTTTTCTTATTTTTTTTCTTCCCTTCTAATAGTGGCTGCATTGATTTTGTTTATACAGAACCTTTTTAATTTAATGCATCAAAATTAGCCATTTTGCATTTTATAATGTTCCCTAGCTCTTCTTTGGCCATAAATTCCTTCCTTCTCCATAGATCTAAGAAACAGATGATTCCATGTTCTCCTAATTTGCTTATAGTGTCACCCTTTATGTCTAAATCATGTTATATTAAATTTAAAAGTCTTTGTACAAGCAAAATGAATGCAAACAATATTAGAAGGGAAGCAATAAAGTGGGAAAACATTTTTACATTCAAATGATCTGATAAAGGCCTAATTTCTAAAATATATAGAGAACTGACTCAAATTTATAAGAATTCAATTCAATTGACAAGTGGTAAAAAGGATATGAACAGACAATTTTCAGATGAAAAAATTGAAACTATTTGTAGCCATATGAAAAGGTTTTCCAAATCACTATTGATCAGAGAAATGCAAATTAAAACTCTGAGATACCACTACACTCCTGTCAGATTGACTAAGATGAAAGGAAAAGATAATGACAAATGTTTGGAGGGGATGTGGGAAACCTGGAACACTAATACATTATTTGTAGAACTATGAAGAGATCCAACCATTCTGGAGAACAATTTGGAACTATGCTCAAAAAGATATCAAATTGTGCATACTCTTTGACCTAGCAGTGTTTCTACTGGGCTTATATCCAAAGAGATCTTAAAAGAGGGAATGGGACTCACAAGTGCAAAAATGTTTGTGGCAGCCCTTTTTGTAATGGCAAGAAACTGAAAACTGAATGGATGTCTATGAATTGGAGAATGGCTGAATAAAATATTGCATATGAATGCTATGCAATATTATTTTTCTGTAAGAAATGACCAACAGGATGATTTCAGAGAGGCCTGGAGAGACTTACTGATGCTGATGATGCTAACTGATCCAAAGTGAAATGAGCAGAACCAGGAGATCATTATACACAGCAATGACAAGACTATACAATGATCAATTCTGATATACATGGCTCTCTTCAACAATGAAACGATTCAAACCAGTTTCAATTGTTCAGTGATGAAGAGAGTCATTTATATCCAGAGAGAGGAATGTGTGGACCACAACATAGCATTTTCACTCTTTCTGTTGTTGTTTGCTTGCATTTTCTTTTCTTTCTCAGGATTTTTTTTTCCTTTTTGATATGATTTTTCTTGTGCAGCAAGATAATTGTATAAATATGTATACAAATATTGGAATTAACACATATTTTAAAATATTTAAAATATATTGAATTACCTTACATCTAGGGATGGGGTGGGAGGAAGAAGGGGAAAATTTGGAACAGAATGTTTTGCAAGGGTCATTTTTGGAAAATTACCCGTGCACATGTTATGTAAATAAAAAGCTTTAATTAAAAATTTGTCTAAATCATGAACCCATTTTGGTCTTATTTTGGTATAAGGGTGTTAGGTGTGGGTCAGTGCCAAGTTTGTGTATGCTATTTTCCAATTTTCCCAGCAATTTAGTGAGTTCTTATCCCAGAAAATGGAGTCTTTGGATTTATCAAATGCTAGATCATTAAAGACATGGACTTTTGTGCTTTGTGAACCTAACCTATTTCACTGTTAAGCTACTCAACTTAGCCAGTATCCAGTGGTTTTGATGACTAACTGCTTTATAATATAACTCTTAGATATGATACAGCTAGGCCAACTTTATTTGCACTGTTTTTCATTAATCTCCTTGAAATTCTTGTCCTTTTATTTTTCTAGATGAAGTTTGTTATGTTTTCTAGCTTCATAAAGGAATTTCTTGGCAATTTGAGTGGTATGGCACTGAATAAATAAATTAATTTAGCTAAAATTGCCATTTTTATTATATTATATGTGAGCATTTGATATTCTTCCAATTGCTTAAAAGTAACTTTATTTCTGTGAAACGTGTTTTTGATTTGTGTTCCTATATTTCCTGACTTTGTCTTGGCAGGTAGATACCCAAATATTTTCTATTATCTTACTATTTTATTTTATATTATTTTATTATTATTATGTTATATAATTTTAAATGGAATTTTTCTCTCTCTTGCTGCTGGACTTTGTTAGTAATATATAGAAATGCTGATGATTTATGTAGATTTATTTTAAATCTGTTAATGTTGTTAATTGTTTTTGCAAGGTTTTAGTTGATTCTCTTGGCTTCCATTAAATCTTCTGCAAAAAGTGATAATTCTGTTTCCTCATTTCCTTCTATAATTTCTTCCCTTTTTTCTCTTATTACTAAAGCTAACATTTCTAATACAATATTTAATTTGTAATAGTGATAGGGGACAATCTTATTCTATCCATATCTTATTGGGAATGCTTCTAGTTTATCTGTAAAGGGCTAAAATTCTGAATAGGTGCACTTGAATCAGACAGAGAGCACTTAAGGCTAATTACCTATTGGACAATAACTCTATTAGCATGTTTGGAATTTCTCTTCTTACAGTTAATGCTAGCTCAATGTTTGGGGTTAGGAGACTTGTAAGGAGGGATTAGGGGGTGGAGTGAGAGGAGCCAGAGACATTTTGGAGGAGAAGGGAGGTTGTGGAGAGCTTGTGGCAGTTTTGTCCATCCCCTTCACTTCTCCCTCTAAAGACCAAGGATTTTTACTTATTCTGATCCGGCTGATTCTAAGACCTCCAGGAGGTTAATCCAGACTTCACATTTATCTTCATTACATGCAATGCTTCCTGATGGTTTTAGGTAAATGCTACTGACCATTTTAAGTAAAACTCCATTTATTCCTATGCTCTGCAGTGTTTTTAATAATAAAGAGTATTGGATTTTGTCAATGCTTTTTTTGCATCTATTGAAATGATTATATGATTTCTGTTAGTTTGGTTATTCATATAGTAAATTGTGTAATTAATTTCTTGATATTGAACCAGTCATGCATTCCTAGTGTAAATCCTACTTGGTCACAATGTATTAGCCTGTTGATGTTACTTTAATCTCTTGGCTAATATTTCATTTAAGATTTTTGCACTAATATTCATTAGGGAAATTCGACTAAAATTTTCTTTTTCTGTTTTGGTCCCTCCTGGTTTAGGTATTAGCAGTATATCTATGTCATAAAAGGAATTTGTAGGAATCCTATTTTCCCCTATTTTACCAAATAGTTTATATAGTATTGAAGTTAGTCATTCCTTAAATGTTTGGAAAAAAATCTTTTATAAATCCATCTGGCCCTACATATTTTTTTCTTAGGGAGTTCATTAATAATTTGGTCAGTTTCTTTTTAATGGGACTATTTAATTAATGTATTTCCTCCTTTGTTAATCTGGGCAATCTATATTTTTGTAAGCATTCATCTGTTTCACTTAAATTATCAGATTTATTGAAATGGTGTTGGGTAAAATAGATCCCAATTATTGCTTTAATTTTCTTTTCATTGGGGTAAGTTTATCCTTTTCATTTTTGATACTAGTAATTTGATTTTCTCTTTCCTTTTTTAATAAAATTAATTAATGATTTATTTTTTTTTTCATAAAACCAACTCTTAGTTTTATTTACTAATTCACTAGTTTTCTTACTTTGTTAATCTATCCTTAAGTTTCAGAATTTCAAGTTTGGTATTTAATTGGGGAGGTTTAATTTGTGATTTTAAAGCTTTTTTTTTTTAAGTTACATGCCTAGTTCACTGACCTTTTCTTTCTTTATTTTATTCATGTATGCATCTAGAGATATAAAATTTACCCTAAGAATTGGTTTAACTGCATTCCATAAATTTTGGTACCTTGTTTCACTGTTGTTATTCTCTTGGATGAAATTATCAATTGTTTCTGTAGATTGTTTCATTTACTCATTATTTAGGATTATATTATTTAGTTTCCAATTGATTTTTTAAAAATTTTAATCTTTTTCCCTGCCCTTTATCACAACCAATTTTTATTGCATCATAATCTGAAAAATGTGCATTACTATTTCTGCCTTTCTGAACTTGATTTAAAGGTTTTTATACTCTAATATATGGTTAATTTTTGTGTAGCCTCTATACTTCTGAGAAAAATGTTTATTACTTTTTGTCCCATTCACTTTCTCCAAAGGTCTATCATACTTAACTTTTCTAAAATTTTATTTACTTCATAAACTCCCCTCCTGTTTATACTGTGTTTCAATTTATCTAGTTCTGAAGAGAGAAATTGAGATCCTCCACTAACATAGTGTTGCTGTCTATTTCTTCTGCAACTCACTTCCTTCTCTGGGAATCTGGATGCTATACCACTTGATGGATATGTATTTAGTTTTGATATTACTTCATTAGCTATGGTACTTTTTAGCAAGATGAAGTTTCCTTCCTTGTCTCTTTTACTTAAATCTATTTTTATTTTTATTTTATCTTATTCAGGACCATTACCACTGCTCTTTCATTTCAGCTGAAGTATAATAGATTCTTCTCCAGCCTTTTATTTTTTCTCTGCATGTATCTCTCTGCTTCAAATTTGTTTCTATTTAACAACATATTGTAGGATTCGGCTTTTCATTCAGTCTGCTATCCACTTCTGTTTTATGGGAGAGTTCAGCTTATTCATATTCATAGTCAAAATTACTAACTCTGTATTACCCATCATTTTACTTTTTTCCCAAGTTATTTTTTTCTCTCTTCTTTCTCCCTTTCTCTTCTTGCCAGTGTTTTGCTTCACACACTCTCCACAACCACAACCTTCCTCAACCTGTCCTCCCTTTTTTAGCCTCCCCTCCTTTCTTATCCTTTCCCCCTTTTACTTCTTCCCTTCCTTTTATCAGCCTCCACTTATCATTTTCCCTTTTCCTTCCTACTGCCCTATAAGGTGAACAAATTTCTATATCAAACTAAAGATGGGTGATACTCCCTTTTTGAGCCAAATCAGATGAGATTAAATTTTAAACAATCCTCATCCTTCTGTCTTTCTTCCCTGTAGTGTAAAAAGATCTTTTTTTGACTCTACATGTGATGTAATTTGCCCCATTTTATCTCCCCTTTCCTCTTCTAGTATAATCCCTTTCCCATGCCTAGTTTCTTTTTTATATCATCATATTAATGTCAACTTATATCCCATCCTATAGGTATATTCCTAACAAAGATAAAGTTCTCAAGTGGGACAAATATTATATTCCTATGTAGGGCAATAAACATTTTTATCTTTAAAAAGTGCTTTTCTTTAATTCGGTATTTGAATGTATATATGGATGTATATTTTGCTGAGGCAGCCCTTTTTTGTAGTGGCAAGAAACTGAAAACTGAATGGATGCCCATCAATTAGAGAATGGCTGAATAAATTATAGCATATGAATGCTATTCAATATTATTTTTCTGTAAGAAATGACCAACAGGATGATTTCAGAGAGGCCTAGAGAGATTTAGGTGAACTGATAAGTGAAATGAGCAGAACCAGGAGATCATTATACACAGCAACAACAAGACTATATAATGATCAATTCTGTTGGACGTGGCTCTCTTCAACAATGAGATGCTTCAAACCAGTTCCAATTGTTCAGTCTTGAAGAGTCATCTATATCCAGAGAGAGGAGTGTGGGTCCACAGTGTGGACCACAACATAGCATTTTCACTCTTTCTGTTGAAAAGAAAGAATTTATAACAAATAGAGAAGAAATGGAATTATTATAAATTGCTCTGGTCATTAGATATGAATAAGACCAGTAACTTAAATGAAATGCATGAATAGTTACACAGATTGTATATACCCAGATTAAAAGTATAGTCAATAGAGCATTCAAATAATACATTCTCATAAAAAGAAATTTAATATGCCACAAATGGCCATTAAAAATTGGAACAGTGAATTTTCAAGAAAAATCTTTCAAGCATTCAAAGAACAATCAATTCCAACATCAGATAATGTTAAAAAGTAGGGGAAAAGGTTTATCATAATTTCTTTCTGTGGTAAAAACATGTTCTTGAGATTGAAATCAGAGAGGGAAATGGAGAAAGAAAAAATAATCTCTATATATCTCCAACAAAATCAAGTAGGAAGAAAGAGAGAAATTCCATTCAAAATGCATATACATTGCAAAATACATGTGGGAGTCTACTCAAAAAGCCTCACATAAAGAACAGAAAGGATCTCATAAAAATGTTTTAGAACAAGAAAGAAATTACTTTTCATAGTTATGGAAAGGGAGAGAATTTATAAATAAACAAAGGAAACAACATCCTAGAAAATAAAATTGAAAATTTTATTTATATAAAATTGAAAATAATTTATATAAACACAATCAATGAAGGGAAAATTAAAGGAAGGGAAGGTGAAGAGAATAAACATTTATTATATGAAAAACACTGTGCCAAGCAATTTAGAACTATCATCTAAGGTAACAGGAAAAAATCTTTTTTATTAATTTTTATAATTATAACTTTTTTGACAGTAAATAAGCATAGGTAATTTTTTTTACATTATCCCTTGTACTCCCTTCTGTTCCAAATTTTTCCCCTCCTTCCCACCACCCCCTCCCCTAAAAGGCAGGCATTCCCATACATATTGGATATATTATAGTATATCCTAAGTACAATATATATGTGCAGAACCGAATTTTGTTGTTGTTGTTGTTGTTGTTGTTGCAAAGGAAGAATTGTATTCAGAAGGTAAAAATAATCTGGGAAGAAAAACAAAAAAACAAACAAACAAAAAGTGCTCACAGTTTATACTCATTTCCCAGTGTTCTTTTCTGGATGTAGCTGATTCTGTCCATCACTGATCAATTGGAATTGGATTAGCTCTTCTTTATGATGAAGATATCCACTTCCATTAGAATACATCCTCATACAGTATCATTGTTGAAATGTATCCCCTAGTTCTGCTCGTTTCACTCAGCATCAGTTGATGTAAGTCTCTCCAAGCCTCTCTGTATTCCTCCTGTTAGTCATTTCTTACAGAACAATAATATTCCATAACATTAATATACCATAATTTACCCAACCATTCTCCAATTGATGGACATCCATTCATTTTCCAGTTTCTAGCCACTACAAAAAGGGCTGCCATAAACATTTTGGCACATATGGGTCCCTTTCCCTTCTTTAGTATTTCCTTGGGATATAAGCCCAGTAGTAGCACTGCTGGGTCAAAGGGTATGCACATTTTCATAACTTTTTGGGCATAATTCCAGATTGCTCTTCAAAATGGTTGGATTCTTTCACAACTCCACCAACAATGCATCAGTGTCCAAGTTTTCCCACAGCCCTTCCAACATTCATCGTTATTTGTTCCTATCATCTTAACCAATCTGACAGGTGTGTAGTGTTATCTCAGAGTTGTCTTAATTTGCATTTCTCTGATCAATAGTGATTTGTAACACTCTTTCATATGAGTGGAAATACTTTTAATTTCATCATCTGAAAATTGTCTATTCATATCCTTTGACCATTTATCAATTGGAGAATGGCTTGATTTCTTATAAATTAGAGTCAGTTCTCTATATATTTTGGAGATGAGGCTTTTATCAGAACCTTTACCTGTAAAAATGTTTTCCCAATTTGTTACTTCCCTTATAATCTTGTTTGCATTAGTTTTGTTTGTACAGAAACTTTTTCATTTGATGTAATCAAAATTTTCTATTTTGTGATCAATAATGGTCTCTACTTCTCCTTTGGACACAGATTCCTTCCTCCTCCACAAGTCTGAGAGGTAAACTATCCTATGTTCCTCTAATTTATTTATGATTTCATTCCTAAATCTTGGACCCATTTTGATGTTATCTTAGTATATAGTGTTAAATGTGGGTCCATGCGTAGTTTCATCCATACTAATTCCCAGTTTTCCCAGCAGCTTTTGTCAAATAATGAATTCTTATCCCAAAAGTTGGGATCTTTAGGTTTGTCAAACACTAGATTGCTATTTTTATTCACTATCTTGCCCTGTGAACCTAATCTATTCCACTGATCAACTAGTCTATTCCTTAACCAATACCAAATGGTTTTAGTGACTGTTGCTTTATAATATAGTTCTAGATCAGCTAGACCATCTTCATTTAATTTTTTTTCATTACTTCCCTTGAAATTCTCAACCTTTTGTTGTTCCATATGAATTCTGTTGTTATTTTTCCTAGGTCCTTAAAATAGTTTCTTGGGAGTCTGATTGGTATAGCACTAAATAAATAGATTAGTTTAGGGAGTATTGTCATCTTAATTATATTCGCTAGACCTATCCAAGAGCACTGAATGTCTTTCCAATTATTTAAATCTGACTTTATTTTTGGGGCAAGTGTTATGTAATTTTGCTCATATAATTCCTGACTTTCCTTTGGTAGATATATTCCCAACTATTTTATACTATCGACAGTTATTTTGAATGGAGTTTCTCTTTGCATCTCTTGCTCTTGGATTGTGTTGGTAATGCATAAAAATGCTGAAGATTTATGTGGATTTATTTTGTACTGCAACTTTGCTAAAGTTTTGAATTATTTCTAATAGCTTTTTAGCAGAGTCTTTGGGGTTCTCTAAGTATACCACCATGTCATCTGCAAAGAGTGATAGTTTGATTTCCTCATTTCCTACTCTAATTCCTTGAATCTCTTTCTTGGCTCTTATTGCTGAGGCTAGCGTTTCTAGTACTATATTGAATAGTAATGGTGATAGTGGGCAACCTTATTTCACTCCTGATCTTACAGGGAAAAGTTCCAGTTTATCGCCATTACATATGATGTTTACTGATAGTTTTAAATATATGCTCGTTATTATTTTAAGGAATAGTACATCTATTCCTATACTCTCAAGCGTTTTTAGTAGGAATGGATGTTGGATTTTATCAAATGCTTTTTCTGCATCTATTGAGATGATCATATGGTTTTTATTAATTTGATTATTAATATGGTCAATTATACTAATAGTTTTCCTAATATTAAACCAGCCCTGCATTCCTGGTATAAATCCAACTTGATCATAGTGTATTATCCTGGGGATGATTTTCTGAGGTCTTTTTGCTAATATCTTATTTAAGATTTTACCATCAATATTCATTAAGGAGATTGGTCTACAGTTTTCTTTCTCAGTTTTCAATCTACCTGGTTTAGGTATCAGTACCATGTCTGTGTCCTTTTATGACACATAGGACTCCTTCAATCCCTATTTTTTCAAATAGTTTATATAGCACTGGAGCTAGTTGTTCTTTAAATGTTTGGTAGAATTCACATGTAAATCCATCTGGTCCTGGGGATTTTTTCTTAGGGAGTTGGTTAATAGCTTGTTAAAAAAATCTTTACAATGATTCTTTTATAGTGGCTTCACTTCCAAGATATATAGGTAATTTATTTAAATTAAAAATAAAGTCCATTCTTCAATTGGCAATGGTCAAATTATATAATTAGATCATTTCAAAAGAAAAATTCAAACTCTTAGTAGCCATTTGAAAAATGCTTTATATTGATATTAAAAAAGGAGAATTAAAGCAACTCTGAGGTTACATCTCCCAGCCATGACATTAATTCCAGAGGCCTGGAAGCCACCAGTTCTGCCAGTAATTGAAAGATAATTGAGAGCTTGGACCCAGGTTGGGTCTGGGTTTGGGGCTGGGATTGGGACTGGAGCTGAGGCTGCATTGGTACCACTGGACTCCCACCCTTGTGAAATAGACATTTTTATTGAGCTTCTAAGTTGCCTTTGTCTGGAAAAAAAAAATTACTCCATTGTTTGGGTGTTGTAATGCTCTAAAATTTGTTTAGATTTATTATTTAAAGGAATTTGGAGTAGTTTGGGGGAGAGGTTGGGCAACCTCTGCTTTTATGCCATCTTGGCTCTGTCTCTTTAGTTTTCATTTTTAAAGGCTATTTTGAATGGAGGAATATATCAATTATATTTGACCACATTTATGATCTATAAGAAATATAAGCATAGATCTATGCTAATTCTTTGATGTCACTATCATTTCCCTCAAGATCTCCCTTAAAGTAAACTCCACTTATTTGCCTTTCTTCCCCCTGTTTCTCGAATGTTTTAGAGGTCTTTATTTTCATCTGTTAATTTATCAGCTTCAAAACCATTAGGATGAAGAAAAATAAATCACTGTTTATTAACATGTTCGGACAAACTGTGATTGGTTCCAAGAAATTCAGAACACTGTAATTATATTCAGGGACTTTTTGAGAAGTAGATTTTTTTGTTTGTTTAATTTTTATTTCATAACATTTTGGTAGAACTCAATAAAGGGCCTGATTTTTATCAATGTTTACTAAAAGATACTTTGTTTGCTCTTCTACAAACCCAATCTTTGTTTCCTAGACCATTATCTTTATGGACACTTTAAAAATGGTACATAATCAAATTCTGTCTGATTGTTTTTCCTGCCTCAAGATAGAAATATTTTAAATTTCCTTAATTTCAGAATGTTTGTGGGCATTTTCCTGCCAAATTGAAAGGTCTTTGTTTTTCTTAAAAAATGTTTTTTTTGATCCCTGCTATCATTTTTATCTTTAATAACTCAAAGTTATTTCTCTACCAAAATCCCTATGACCAAAGTTTTATGTTAATGGCAACACAATTAGATACCAAGGACTATGTTGTTAATTTCTTAACTTTTTTGTCTTAACACAACTTCATACCTTCTCATGATATATCCTCTCTTCCAGTAGAATGTCATCCCTCCTGCTTTCTGCTAAAAATATTCCTACTCATTTTTCATCCTTGCATATCAAGTTAGATCTCCCTAATGAAATTTTCTCCAAAGATTCTATTTCATACTCAGCTTTCTATTCTTAACTCTTACCACTTGTATAATTTCAATTCGACTCAGCTAACTTTTATTAAGTATCTATTATAAACAAGAAATGATATTAAGCAAATGGGATGCAAAGAAAAAATGTAAGTGCTTGGATTTTAACTTATATTCTGAGCTCTTCCAATATGTAAACAAAAAAATCAATTTCAAGACAGCACTAACACCTCAGGGAAAGAAGAATAATATAAGGTCCTATTATGAAATGTCATCTGAGTTGGGCTATGAAGAAATTTGGGCCTTATCATAATTTGATGCGAGGACAGAAAGTCAAGGATGGGAAGGCATAGAAGCAGCAGTTGGAATTTCATGTATAGGGAACAGCTAGACAGCACAGTGAATAGAATGTGGAACCTGGAGTCAGAGAGAACTGAGGTCAAAGCCATTCTTCAACAGCGTGACCCTTGGCTGGTGGCTGAATATTTCTGCCATAGTTTCCTTATCTGTAAAATGGGGATAATAATGGTACCTTCTTCCTAGGATTGCTTTGAAGGTAAAATTAAATAGTTGTAAAGAGTTTTGTGAATTAAAGTGGTTATAAATGCTTACTATTATTATTATTATTATCAGAATCATTATAAATGGAGGTTACTGGAACAGGCAAGAAATAATATAAGACTGGAAAGATATCAAAATTAGATTGCTGTATGCTGTGAATGTCTATATAGAGAGTTTATATTTTATCCCAAAATACATAGAAAGCTAATAAATCTGTGTTTGGGAAACATCAAATTGACAATTGTGTCAAGGGTGGATAAGAGAGAGAAAGTACTGGAAGCAGAGTTCAATAAGAAACTATCAGAAAGAGAAAAGGATATGTGTAAGAGAGAGAGTTGCAAGATCTCAGAATCATACTAATTTTCAGGGGGGAGAAGCAGGTAGCAGAGGATGACGTCATTTTCATACTGGTTTAAGAAATGTTCAATTTAAAACTTCAAAATACATACCTCTTTCCCATTTCTTTTGACTGAGACCTTGCATGTCAAATTGCAGCCCAAAGAGACTTTTTTTTTCCACAGGCCAGTTATAGATCCTGACAGGAGGCGATTACTGTAAAACTGCTGACAGACACTTATCTCAAGCACTGCTCATGGGTACCATTAAAGATGCCAATTCAGTTAAAAAACATGGACAATCTCTTTGCCAGGCACTCAGTAGAAGGCAGATGTGTGCACTTGTTTTCTTTACTAAGTAGAGCTTACAATCAAGCAAATACATAGTCAGGCAGAGGGAAACTTTTAAAATATTCCATAAATTCAGAGCAAAAGCAAGATCTGCCTGAGGTTCTATTGAATAATTCAGTGATTTTGGCTCCTAGGTGCTGAGAACCTTCCAATAGAAAAATCCAGCAGAATGTATGATGGACTCTTATACCTGGAGATTTTCTTTAATGTTTCAGAAGAACATGATACATAGTAGATATAATAGTGTTTAACCAGTCTGCTTGGTCTATTGGGACTTTAGCTTAAGGTAACAAATATTTTATTTTTTTCTTATTTTCTCTTACCAAAAAAACTTTTATTTTAGGATAATAGACATTTAGTCTTTTCAATTACTATTCCCCACAACAGGCATAAATATGTGGAGTAACATGCTTTTTAATCAGACAATTTGAGAAACAAATGAACTATTTCTCAATTCAGAATAAAGAGGAAATCATTAAGCTGCTTGCATCCCATCATGGTATGAATGGTTTCTCTGCATCACTTCTGATAATTGCAGAGATGCTAAATGGCAATTTAACAGAATACAATTATAATAGCTGCCCCTGAGTCACTAAGACTTCCAAGGCCAGGTCAATAAACCATGAGCTTCAAGCAGTATTAGATGGAAGCATTGGATCATACATTTAAACTTAGAAAGGGCCTTTAGAGATTTTCACATTCAACCTCTTTATTTTACAGATGAGGAAACTGAGGCATAAAGAAATGAATCACATAGCAATTAATTTTCTGTGGCAGGACTTAAACTATGTTTTATCTGAACTTTGATATTCTTTTTAATACAATGAAATTCTGGTTCAACTAAAGAATATTCCAATTGCCTGAAATAACACCATAACATATTTGTTCCTTTGGAGATCTTTTAAGATTTCTTTGTGATAATACTAATTCCCCTGGGAAAAGTTATCTGTTAATTTATTAGTGCAAATGAATTTAACAGATCTTACTCAAATTGACTACTTAATCATAATAGCTAGCATTCATGTATGTAGTGCTTTATGGTTTTACAAAGTGCTTTGCAATTATTCTCTCCAGAGAGTTAGGTGGTATTAAATATTATTTGTTCAAGGTCACATAGCTAGTATTCAAAGCTAGATTTGAATTCAGATCTTCCTGAATTCTTATTCAGGGTTTTATTCATCACACTAATTAGCAGCTGTAATTAAGAACTAGGTCTTTTTAGTATGTAAATAGTTCAGCTTGGGCTATAGACATTGGAAAGGATAAACTGAAAAGGGGCATAGAAAGATTAAACAAATAAACTGCAATGTTTTCACAGAATTTTTTAGGGTTTATCCTATATATCATCCTCTACAAAACAACACCTACACATTTACTTAATTGTAATCATGTGATCAGAACACTTTTTAGAACTGGAAGGTATCTTTAAACTTATTAAATCATCATGTTTCTCCTTTTGTCTCTTCCCAAAGAAAATGTTTATTTTAGGGTAGCAAGCGTTCCAGAAAATTCAAATGATTCATCATTAATATTTGTTATGCCTCTTTGGGGACCTAAAGGCGGACCATTCATCATATCAGTACAAGTTCATATTAGAAACAGAATTAAGATTAGGCAAGACTTAAATGCTAGTCCAGATATCACTCTTAGAATAAATCTTAAGGGTCTAAGCAAACAGTGAGAGCTATGGAGTAGGCTATTGTTCTTTTGAGATTTTAAATTATTATGTTCTTGCCCCACTTTAGATACCTGGGACTGATTATACAAAGGAAGAACAATATGCATGATTCCCCTACAGTGTTAGGTCAAGCCTTGAAGTTGACCCCAGTCTGTAATGTTTGAAGGTCATCAATCTACCCTCTATAGCTGTTACTAATTGATGTAGTTGAGACGATTCTTAGGGCTCAGTACACAAAAGACTGGTACCAACAGTCACTCTCCATCTTTTTCAAGCATTTCTCCAGAGATAAAAGAAAAATTTCTATTAAGTTTCATTATTAGTATCAATTTTCATAAAGTTTGAGACATGGGTTGCTACTTCACAAAAGATGAAACTTTTTTTTGTAATAATCCTTTTTCAAAGAAAGCAGCTGATATGAACCATTAGCAAGGAACTGATTGCCAGCAAGAAGATTCTTTGGATAAACCAAAAACCTAAGAAAAACAGGATCTATTGACTTTGTCTGCAGTAGCTGGCATGCAATTAAAGCAATATATATAAAAGGGAAAGAGAGGAAATAGGATGGAACAAGATAACAAAGTGAATTTTTCAAAGTTATATTTTATGAATGCATATATTTTAGTGCCAGGTAATTTGATTTTCCATGGCATGTGAGCATTTATTTTGTGATAAAAATTTGTTTTGTGCTCCATAGTAAATGGTCAAAGTCTCCAATAGACAGTATAACACAGAAGTCTGGTCCTGGCTCAGTTCAGAAGCTTCTATAAATTTTGTCTTTGGTTGCAGGAGATTATAAGATATCTAAGTTTCAAAAATATATTGTAGAGGCCATTGCTTTTGTTAGAGTTTGACGTGACTGATAATTTTACTCTCCCATTCTATGATGGAATCTTTTCTACAATAGGAAGGGCAATATTGTTAGAATTAGATACAAGGTCTTAATAATACCTCAGCTCTCAAGGTAGATCTAGCCTGTAACATTATCCTTATTTTGTTAATTTTAATAAATTCCACAAATCCCACCAAAGAGGTCTCTCAAAACAGACTCAGTCCCTAGCCCCCAAGACAAACTAATAACAGGGAAGTCTTTTTGCTGGTTATTCATAGATTTGATTTGGGAGCTTATATTTAATTTTCTTATTCGATCCAGCTGATGGTTATGCATGTAGAGATCAAAAAACTCTAATAACATCATCAATAACTCAGAAATGATGGCAAGGAAAACTGACAGCTATGTCCATTCAAATATCCAACTCAGGTCTTTAAATGTAAATAGGCTAACTAGCATCTCCCAACTTTCCTCGTGGCCCCAAAAATGATCTTCCACTAACTGGAAATGTGATGGTTATTAACATTGTAGGTATCATGACACATTGACAGAATTCATCAAAGGAAGAATTAATGCAAAGGAGAAGACTACAAAACTTAAGAGTCAGAAGATAGCTGGACTGCTTAGTAAATGAGCGATTCTGGGTAAGTTGGAAATGTGATCAACTGGGGAAAGTGCTGGCTCTGGAACCATAATCATCTTTGAATCAACTTTTCCTTGTTCTTATAAGAGACCTTTATCACTTGAAGGAATTATTTCTCATTTCTAGCCCTATATTGAGATATTACTATTACAGGTTGTCCTTTCCCAAAATAGGCTATCCTGTCAGAATTGCAGTTTCTGATTCAGAAATGCTTATTGACTTTTTGATAGTATGGTATGGTAGATAAAGTATTGAATTTGAACACAGTAGAACTTGGTTTGATTATCCCTTCTGACATTCATTATCTTTATTATTATGGGCAAACAAACCTCTGAAAGTCTGTTTTTTTCTCTTTGAAAAAGAGGAATAATTATCTATATAATAGTGATTTTAACTACTTTGTTATAAAGCTAATATGACTTAGTATAAAGCATGTGGTAAACCTCAAAGTGATACAGAAATATTATTTATTTATTACTGTTATTATTGTATTCCCACTATATAGTAAATTCCTTGAGGACAGTATATGTATTTTCTTTGAATCCCTCTAAGCACCTAACCATATGGTTAGGCACAAGTAAATAATAAATTATGCAATAGAAGCCTATTTGATTGTGGGTATTTCATTTCCCATAAGGCTCTGGGCATCGATAACTAAGATATTTACAGTTCTGAAGACAAAATCCCCAGAAGGGAAAGATTAGCATTAAAGTTGCAATAAAAAGGAAACTCTATATTGATACACTCTTGAGGAGTGGGATAGCCTAACAACACCACTTTCAATAGTGGAAAATTTCTACCAGTACAGTAAGTGATAGATGAATCAAGAGACTGAGAAAGTAATAGTAATTGTGACAAGCAAAAGAGGCCATCTATAGACTGACTTAACGCTACCTATTAATTATATATATATATATAAATCTCACAGATCAGTTGTTACATGAGACATTACATAAAAACCAACAAAAATGTTAAATGTTTTAATCTGTTTTTGTTGCTGCCAATGATGGCAAATATTAAATTTGCATGTAGACTTTGGTCTGTTTAAAAGGTACCTCTGATATTTGATGATTCTCTCATATATTTACATAAAATCTCTGCTTTAAAACTTTGATGCTCTACAATAATTTCCGCATGGGATTCCTATATCTGGAATAGTTGCTAGGGACTACACTATAAATAAATTAGTATACAGTTTGTGATGGGACTACAAAGATTATATTACATGTATGATTTAAGACAACTGCAATTATTTTCACTGGGAAGATGATATAATAATAGCTCATATGCATGAATTCACCATATTTCCCATGGGATGGCCTGAATTCAAGTGCCTAAGTTAAATGAGATCTATTATTGTATATAAAATGATTGCCTTCATGTAGAAGAGATGGAAATCTTGTATTCAAAGAGTCAAAAGTCATTTGGAAAGACTGGACATGGGTTGGAAGGAATCTGTGCTCATTCTCCCCTTTTGAAAATGACCTCTTCCTCCTTAAATCATTTTAATTGTACTTTGCCTAGGCTATAGGGCTTTCCTTTGTCCTATAAGATTTCATTTCATGTTTATTTCTATATATGTCTCATTTCAACTACTTCTTCTTCCCCCCTTTATCCCTCTTGAAGATGAGCTGAGTTTTTTTCATATTGGTATGTCCCAAATCTAGCACATTCTTATATATACATATAAGCACTAAATAAATTCTGTTTGAGTTCTACAAACATTTGTTAAACATTATTGTGCTTAGGAGCTGAGGAAACCAAGCTAATAAACACTACCCTTAAGAAGTCTATATACTTGACTTCTGGCCAAGATGGTGGCATGGAGGCAGATGGCTGCTTGAGCTCTGCATTTTCTCTCAGGACTTACTTCATGACAAGCCTCAGAATGCTTGACCAGAAAATAAACCCACAAATAATCACCAACAGAAGACATCCTTGAAATTCACCAGAGAAAGTCTGTGTTTGCTTGGGGGAGGGTCAAACAGACTGGGCACAGACTGAGGGCAGGCAGTGAGAGCAAGACAAGCAGCTCACACTGCAGACCAGAGCGGGGAGGGGTACAAGCTCTTCTATTTCTGTGAAAAGACTTTTACCTCACAGTGGATACTCCATCTTGGCAGCAAGCCATGAGCAGCAGAGAAGGTGTAATTACCGGAGGTGAAGAATAAAACCCCGGAAAGCTAGCATCTCTCAGGACCTGGCCACCTCCACCCACACCCAGAGTGACTCAGCACTTTCTCAGAGCCTCAGAGCACAAACCCAGCACAGCCATCACTGTCCTGTAAGTGCCTCACTGCTACCTCCCGCAGTCTGTAGAGAAAGCTCAGTAACACAATCCAGCCCCCCCCACCCCAGAAACAGACCAATTATTTCTCTTGTCAATTTGTTTTCTTTGATTCCCACTCTGACAAAAATAAACAAAAAATTCAAAAGGGCTCTAACTATTGACAGCTTCTGTATGGAGAGAGAGCAGACTTCAAATACTGAGGACACTAAAAGCAGATTGTCTCCAGAGGATATCCCCCTTAGGGGGATATAAACTGCTCCTCAATAGAAAAGAATCTCATAGAGGAAATCAAAAAGGCTCTCACAAGAGAGCTAGAAAAAAATGGGAAAAGGAAAGGGAAGCTTGGAAAGAGAGCCTGGAGAAGTCATTCCACACATTTAAAGACAGAGTGGATAAAGAAAACAAATCATTGAGAAATAAAATTAGTGAGCTGGAAAAAGAAAACAACTCTCTAAAAAATAAAATGGATGAAATTGAAAAAACTTCCATAGAAGAAAAAAACTCACTTAAAAAGTCAATTGTTCAATGACACAAAAGATATTTTAAAAAGTGAGTGAAGAAAATACATCATTGAAAATTAGACTCGAACAAGTAGAAATGAATGATTCAAGGAGAAACCAATAAGTAGTCAAGCAAAAGCAGAAAAACGAAACAATTCAAAAGAATGTCAAGTACCTTATTGGAAAGACAACAGACCTGGAAAACAGACCCAGGAGAAACAATCTGAAAATACTCGGACTCCCTGAAAAATGTGAGGAAAAAAAGAGCTTGGACACTATTTTCAAGGAAATTATCAAAAATAATTGCCCAGATGTTTTGGAAACACAGGGTAAAATAGATATTGAAAAAATTCATCCATCACCTACTGAAAGGGACCCTAAAATCAAAACGCCAAGAAATATACTGCCCAAGTTCAAGAACCATCAGACAAAGGAAAAAATACTGGAAGCTTCTAGAAAAAAGCAATTCAGATATGGAGGAGCCACAATAAGGATGACTCGGGATCTAGCAGCGTCCACATTAAAAGAACAAAGGGCCTGGAATATGATATTCTGAAAGGCTAAGGAATTTGGTAGGCAGTCAAAAATAACTTACCCAGCAAAAATGAGCATCATTTTCCAGGGAAGAAGATGGACATTTAACAAAACAAATGAATTCTATCTATTCTTGATGAAAAAATTAGATCTACACAAAATGTTTGACCTTCAAATACAGAACTCAAGAGATTTCTAAAAAGGTAAAAAGAAATCTTGAGAACTCTATTTCTGCCATAAAGATATGTAAAGAACACATGTATAATTTGTCCTAGAATCTAGAGATAGAAAGGAAATTATATCATAAAAAAGGGTAAAGTGATGGTACTACATCTCATGAAGAGGTAAAGGTAACCTATTATATCTGAGAGAAAGAAACGAGGGGAATGAACACAGTGTGTATCAATAGACATATTCTATTTATGATGAAACTTCTTCCACTTCATTGAAAAGTGAGAGGGAAAGAGTAAGCTAAGGGGAAGGGAATACATAAATTGTGAGAAAAAGGGGTAAAATAGGAATAGGAACCTTAAGGTGGGGCAGGGATACTAAAAAGGGAGGGCTATGAAAAGCAAGTACTGTTCACAAGTTTAATACTGGGGAGAGGTGTAAGAGGGAAGGAAAGGAGAAAAGCATAAGCAAGGGTTAACAGGATAGCAAGCAATATAGAATTAGTCATTCTAACCATAAATGTGAATGGGGTAAACTCCCTCATAAAGAGGAAGCAGTTAGCAGACTGGATTAAAAATCAGAATTCTACTATATCTTGTTTATAGGAAACACTCCTGAAACAGGGTGATACATTCAAACTAAAAGTAAAAGGGTAGAGCAGAATCTACTATGCTTCAGGTGAAGCCAAAAAAGCAGGGGTAGCCATCCTCATCTCAGATCAAGCAAAAACAAAAATTAATCTAATTAAAAGAGATAAGGAAAGGCATTATATCCTGCTAAAGGGTAGCATCGATAATGAAGCAGTATCAATATTAAACATATATCCACCAAGTGGTACAGCATCTAAATTCTTGAAAGAGAAATTAAGAGAGCTGCAAGAAGAAATAGACAGCAAAACTATAATAGTGGGAGATCTCAACCTTGCACTCTCAGAATTAGATAAATCAAACCACAAAATAAATAAGAAAGAAGTCAAAGAGGTAAATAGAATACTAGAAAAGTTTGATATAATAGATCTTTGGTGAAAGCTAAATGGAGACAGAAAGGAGTATATTTTCTTCTCAGCAGTTCATGGAACCTATACAAAAATTGATCATATACTAGGACATAAAATCCTCAAAATCAAATTCAGTAAGGCAGAAATAGTAAATGCATCCTTTTCAGACCACAATGCAATAAAAATTACATTTAATAAAAAGCCAGGGGAAAATAGACCAAAAAACAATTGGAAACTAAATAATCTCATACTAAAGAATGATTGGGTAAAACAGCAAATCATAGACATAATTAATAACTTCACCCAAGAAAATGACAATAATGAGACATCATACCAAAATGTGTGGGATGCAGCCAAAGCAGTAATAAGGGGCAGTTTTATATCTCTAGAGGCCTACTTGCATAAAATAGAGAAAGATAGGGTCAACGAATTGGGTTTACAACTAAAATTGCTAGAAAAGGAACAAATTAAAAACCCCCAGAAAAACACGAAACTTGAAATTCTAAAAATAAAAGGTGAGATTAATAAAATTGAAAGTTAAAAAAAAACTATTGAATTAATTAATAAAACTAAGAGTTAGTTCTATGAAAAAACCAACAAAATAGACAAACCCTTAGTAAACCTGATTTAAAAAAAGAAAGAGAAAAAGCAAATTGTTAGTCTTGAAAATGAAAAGGGAGAACTCACCACTAATGAAGAGGAAATTAGAACAATAGTTAGGAGCTACTTTGCTCAACTTTATGCCAATAAATTCGATAACTTAAATGAAATGGAAGAATACTTTCAAAAATATAGCTTGCCCAGATTAACAAAGGAAGAAGTAAGTAGTCTAAATAGTCCCATTTCAGAAAAAGAAATATAACAAGCTATAAACCAACTCCCCAAGAAAAAATCCCCAGGACCAGATGGATTTTATAATTCTACCAAACATTTAAAGAACAACTAACTCCAATGCTATATAAACTATTTGAAAAAATAGGGATTGAAGGAGTCCTACCAAATTCCTTTTATGACACAGACATGGTAATGATACCTAAACCAGGTAGGTTGAAAACTGAGAAAGAAAACTATATAGACCAATCTCCTTAATGAATATTGATGCTAAAATCTTAAATAAGATATTAGCAAAAAGACCTCAGAAAATCATCACCAGGATAATACACTATGATCAAGTTGGATTTATACCAGGAATGCAGGGCTGGTTTAATATTAGGAAAACTATTAGTATAATTGACCATATTAATAATCAAATTAATAAAAACCATATGATCATCTCAATAGATGCAGAAAAAGCATTTGATAAAATCCAACATCCATTCCTACTAAAAATGCTTGAGAGTATAGGAATAGATGTACTATTCCTTAAAATAATAACGAGCATATATTTAAAACCATCAGTAAACATCATATGTAATGGCGATAAACTGGAACTTTTCCCTGTAAGATCAGGAGTGAAATAAGGTTGCCCACTATCACCATTACTATTCAATATAGTACTAGAAACGCTAGCCTCAGCAATAAGAGCCAAGAAAGAGATTCAAGGAATTAGAGTAGGAAATGAGGAAATCAAACTATCACTCTTTGCAGATGACATGGTGGTATACTTAGAGAACCCCAAAGACTCTGCTAAAAAGCTATTAGAAATAATTCAAAACTTTAGCAAAGTTGCAGTACAAAATAAATCCACATAAATCTTCAGCATTTTTATGTATTACCAACACAATCCAAGAGCAAGAGATGCAAAGAGAAACTCCATTCAAAATAACTGTCGATAGTATAAAATAGTTGGGAATATATCTACCAAAGGAAAGTCAGGAATTATATGAGCAAAATTACATAACACTTGCCACAAAAATAAAGTCAGATTTAAATAATTGGAAAGACATTGAGTGTTCTTGGATAGGTCGAGCAAATATAATTAAGATGACAATACTCCCTAAACTAATCTATTTATTTAGTGCTATACCAATCAGACTCCCAAGAAACTATTTTAATGACCTAGAAAAAATAACAACAGAATTTATATGAAAGAACAAAAGGGCGAGAATTTCAAGGGAAGTAATGAAAAAAAAAAATAAATGAAGGTAGTCTAGCTGTAACCTGATCTAGAACTATATTATAAAGCAACAGTCACCAAAACCATTTGGTATTGGTTAAGAAATAGACTAGTTGATCAGTGGAATAGGTTAGGTTCACAGGGCAAGATAATGAATAAAAATAGTAATCTACTGTTTCACAAACCTAAAGATCCCAAATTTTGGGATAAGAATTCATTATTTGACAAAAACTGCTGGGAACACTGGAAATTAGTATGGAAGATACCAGGCATAAAACCACATTTAACACCACATACTAAGATAAGATCAAAATAGGTCCAAAATTTAGGCATAAAGAATGAAATCATAAATAAATTAGAGGCATAGGATGGTTTACCTCTCAGATTTGTGGAGGAGGAAGGAATCTGTGTCCAAAGGAGAAGTAGAGATCATTATTGATCACAAAATAGAAAATGTTGATTACATCAAATGAAAAAGCTTTTGTACAAACAAAACTAATACAAACAGGATTAGAAGGGAAGTAACAAATTGGGAAAACATTTTTACAGTTAAAGGTTCTGATAAAGGCCTCATCTCCAAAATATACAGATAATTGATTTTAATTTATAAGAAATCAAGCCATTCTCCAATTGATAAATGGTCAAAGGATATGAACAGATAATTCTCAGATGATGAAATTAAAACTATTTCCACTCATATGAAAGAGTGTTCCAAAACACTATTGATCAGAGAAATGCAAATTAAGACAACTCTGAGATACCACTACACACCTGTCAGATTGGCTAAGATGACAGGAACAAATAATGATGAATATTGGAGGAGATGTGGAAAAACTGGGACACTGATGCATAGTTGGTGGAGTTGTGAAAGAATGCAACCATTTTGAAGAGAAATCTGGAATTATGCCCAAAAAGTTATCAAAATGTGCATACCCTTTGACCAGCAGTGCTACTACTGGGCTTATATCCCAAGGAAATACTAAAGAAGGGAAAGGGACCTGTATGTGCCAAAATGTTTATGGCAGCCCTTTTTGTAGTGGCTAGAAACTGAAAAATGAATGGATGCCCATCAATTGGAGAATGGTTGGGTAAATTATGGTATATGAATGTTATGGAATATTATTGTTCTGTACGAAATGACCAACAGGAGGAATACAGAGAGGCTTGGAGAGACTTACATCAACTGATGCTGAGTGAAACGAGCAGAACTAGGGGATACACTTCAACAATGATACTGTATGAGGATGTATTCTGATGGAAGTAGATATCTTCAACATAGAGAAGAGCTAATCTGATTCCAATTGATCAATGATGGACAGAATCAGCTACATCCAGAAAAGAACACTGGGAAATGAGTGTAAACTGTGAGCATTTTTTGTTTGTTTTTTTGTTTTTCTTCCCAGATTATTTTTACCTTCTGAATACAATTCTTCCTTTGCAACAACAACAACAAAATTCGGTTCTGCACACATATATATTGTACCTAGGATATACTATAAGATATTTAATATGTATGGAAACGCCTGCCATCTAGGGGAGGGGGAGGTGGGAAGGAGGGGAAAATTCGGAACAGAAGGGAGTACAAGGGATAGTTATTGGAAAAAAAATTACCTATGCATATGTACTGTCAAAAAAATGTTATAATTATAAAATTAATAAAAAAGAAGTCTATATACTTTTTCTTTCAAAATATATAATGAATTCAGTTTTTAAATCTTTAGCTTTCAAAAATGTCCCAGTTGCTTGCAATTTTTTCCCCAATTTTCTTTTCATTATTGTGTATTTTCTTAAAATATACCTCACTGGTCTTCTTTTTTCTTTTTCTTTTTACTATATTAGTATCTCTCTCACTTTCTCTCACTGCTTAAATCAAAGTAGAGCAAAGTCTTTGTTGCAAATATTCAAAGTTAAGTGAAACAAATCCCCTCATTGGAATTTTGTAGTTCCATTGATCCAAGTTCTCAAGTCTTTCAATGTTGGTTTTTCTTTGTAAATTATTATTGTTTTCATTCTTCTCCTAGCTCTACTCATTTCACCTGGCATCAATTCAGCATCTCTTTTCACATTTCTCTGAAACTAAATTTTCTGTAATTTCTTAAGAAATAATCATTCTAATCCATTTAAATATTATAACTTCTTTGACCAATCCCCAATTGAAGATCATTCCCTGAATTTCAAATTCTTTGCTTTTCCTCTTTTTTTTTGATTTATTTGTGTTAGAACACTAGTAATGATATTTTTAGATAACTCCACATATGGAAGAAAACCTGTGAAGATGCATGAAAGTAAAGGATATAGTTTTGACTGATGAAGAAGCCAATTTGACTAGATCTTGGTGTTCATGAAAGGGAAGTAATATGAAACAATACTGGACAGGTACATAGAAACCAGAATAGAAGTTCTTAAACAGCACTAGGAGTTTATATTTAATCCTAAAGACAATAGGAAGTGCTAGGTAATATAGAGAAGGATGAGGAAGATGAGTTCAAATCTGCTCTCCGATAATAGCTTTTTTGACCCTGAGAAAGTCACTTAACTTTGCCTCAGTTTCCACATCTAAAATGAGATGGAGAAGGAAACATCAAATCATTCCAGTATCTTTGGCAAAAAAAAACACAAATCGGGTCAGGAAGAATCAGACCCAACTGAAAGAATTGAACAACAGAACTAAAAGGCTAAAGGTTTTGCAAGAGTGAAATAATATGCTCAGAACTTTTCCTTTATTAAGATTCTTTGAGAAGTTCTTGGAATGATGAATCAAAAAGGAAGGATATAAGAAGCAAGGAAGCCATCTAGAAGGCTGTGACCATTCTACAGATTATAAGTAGTGAGGGCCTAACCTAAGGAGTTAGCTGTGTAAAGGAGGAGGTAGTTATTAAGGAAAGAAATGTGAAGATAGGCTCAGTAAACAGAGGGCTAGACTGAAATAAAGAAAAGTCCTGTATTCAAATATGAATTCAGAAATTACTATGAATGTGATCCTTGGCAATTCACTTAACATATCAGAGCCTCGGTTTCCTCAGCTATAAAATGAGGAAAAATATCGCAATTATATCCCAGAGTTGTTGTGAGAAAAAAAAAAAAAAAACTACATAATGTTTTTCTATAAACATTAAAATAGTGCAATATAAATGTTAGTTATTATTGTTTTTATTTTTTATTATGATGATAATCATATAAGGGATGGGAGAAAAAGGAGAATCAAAAATACTTTAAAATTACAAATATAAAAATTAAATTACTTTTTTCCATTCCATTGTAAAAATTTAAGCCACACAGTGGGATACTTTCAATATTCTCATGTGCCCCTAAGACAATCTAGCTATGAATTATAAATCATGAAAAATTATACTTTCTCCTATTCCATATAAAATCTTGCTATTTCATAGAATCTCTTTTTTACTCAGATTTGATATTATTATATGAATCTCATTTTCTTTCCATTGATAAATTTCTAATAAAACTAAATCTGCTCAATTCTACCATACGTTACAAACCAAAGGTGTCTTGAATCTTCTAAATATATTATGATTTCTCTTTAAGTTTTTCAAATGAGGCATTCATGGCTACTAATTGTAAATATCCTTATATTGTTATGCAGTTTTGGACTGCCTCTCTAAAAAGAAGCTAAATGATTTTTTGATCTACAGGAAATTAAGTGAGATTTCTTAATTTATAATGAATAGAACAAAAATTTTAAAACTTTCAGGAGATAGAAGAAATATTCTGGGCCTTGTTTCTATAAAACTTTTGGGGGTTAGATGATACGCCCATGTCTCAGTGGGGAGCTCAAATAAAGAGGTTATGGCTATGAAATGAGCTAGGTCATTGAATTAATTAGAACTATTCATGCATGCACTAATATATCATGACAAATTAGTGAGCATGGTAAGAAAGCTCATTTTCCTTTCCATATCTTCATGGACCAAAAGTTATATTTAAATAATAATGAGTTGATATCACAAATTGACACAGAAGAGATTCTCTCTTTGAAAATGAAACCAACCCATCCCTCAATTCCCCATCCAGAAGACAGGAAATACATATTCTAAAAATAATATGTGAATAGAAATAAGATCAATTTATTTGACAAATGACTCATAATAGTTACAACAAATATATTGCCACTTTCTTCATCACTGGATTAAGACAAAGAAAGATTAAGGTACTTGCTCTGGCTCACATCGCTATTAAGAGTCTGAGACTGAATTTGAATTCAGGTCTTCTTGATTCCAATTCTAATGCTCTATCCACTGAGTCACCTAGCTGCCTCCTGAGCTGACAACATTGCTCTAGTTAATTTCCTTAATCTGCAAATTGTAGAAGAGGTACTAATCTGCAATAAAACATAGGTTTTAAAAGTTGACAAAAATTAGAAGTGGGTGGAAGAAAGTCTTCCTGCCCTCCCTATTTGTCAGTTTTCACAAATTCATCAATAAACATGAAACATATCATTTTAGTCACTGCTGCAGATAATCAAAAGAAGTTACACTTTGAATTTTGGGGATCCAATGGGATTAAGCTAAATTTGCACTATTTCTTTAGGCTAAGTATAAACCCTATCATTAAGTGGATTAATTTTGGGCAATTTTCTAATCTCATTATACCTTTTATCATGAGAGTGATTTATCAGAATTATAAAGTCTAATGCTGTATATCTGGTGAAATATTGTCATCTTCCGAAAGACAGTATCATCATTTGGACTCTTTCAATATACTGTATTTTCATTAGCTAGCAGCTATTCATTCTTTCTCCACTACTCAGCAGGGCTATAAATAGAATGTCCAGCCAACCAAATCAAACAATATTGAAAAGGTCAAAGTAGTACAGTACATTACTATAATTTACAGAATGCTTCTCATGAAATATTAAAAATCTTGACACTTTATTTATGTGACAAAGAAAATAATGAAAATAGAAAGCAGTGCAGCATGATCACATTATTGCCACAGTTATTGTAGGGATATTGAAGAATGACTAAAACCTTAAGCCTCTTATTATCTTCACAGTCTAAACAACTTCCAAAAAAAGAGCATGTGGTTCCATTTAAATTGTGAGTCTAAAGTTAAAACTTTTATGTCTCCTATTAAATCAACTGAAAGGTTCATAGATTTAGAAGTCATCTAGATCATCGAGGTCAATTCTTTCATTTTACAGATGAAGAAATACAGGTTGAGAGAGATTAATTGATTTTTTTCAAGGACACCCATGTAGTTAGTACTTCATGGAGAATTGGAACTCAGGTCCTGTGACCTCAAACTTAAGAGGAACCGGAAAAGGAAGGGAAAAATAAAGAGAACAAGAAAAAGAAGTAGTCATCATTTTATTTCTCAGATTTATTCGCCTGTCTTTATCAGAACTAATATAGCTAGAAGTAAGCCCAGAAATCAGAAAACTGATACCAGTCCTCAGAGAACTTTAACAAGAACCTCCAAATTATACTGAACACTAAAATAGAATGACTTTGGATCACTAGAAGTTAAAAAAAAAAAAGAAAAAAAAAAGAAAAAGAAAAAGGTGTTGTAAAGCGGTTGCCATGTGGAATCCCTGCCTTCTAACCTTTCTGCTAATGCCCTCCTTAACCTTTCTGCTAATGCCCTCCTTTCTCCTTCCAACTAAATGCAACTTTTTCTCCTACCCTACCACATCTTCATCTTCATGTCAGGAACCAGTTTGCCTTCCACTTTGGCCCTTTGGGACCACTAACTCCTTTCCAATATTTTGGGGCCCCTTCAACTCCTCCCACTTCTAAAGTATGATCACTTATGCTGTAACATGAACAACAAGACATTAAGTAAATTTTCCTGATAAAATTGATAAATTGACCTAACTATATCCTCTGTTTCTGTACCCAATAGTACTGAGCCTTACTCTTTGCCCTGCCACTGTTCCTTCTAGGTTTGTGTGCATTATCTTCTGAAGTGGCAAAGCATCTTAAAGCCTTCTAGATCTTTCAATCTTCCTTGCAGATAGCCTGCCTTTCATATGTCATCTGTACCATTTATTAAGGGAAAGTTTTTGTTATACAATGTATCTTGTTTTTCTATTTGTTTCCTGAGTACTTAGTAAAGTTTTTGGCACACAATAAGTTTTTAATAATTTTTTTCATTTATTTTCAGTCTTGCATGTTTTGAGCCTAATTCCATGAGTTCTTATATTTTTCTTTAAAATATTATCATATCAATTAAAATAAAATAGCAATGCTGATAAAATATCAGCAAATACTGATCTATAAATTTGTTTTTTTATCTCTTAAATCTTTATGAAAATGGTCCAATGACTAAATTTTCTAGATTCAAAATGAAAAGGGAACAGCAGACTTTCATAGACAAATTTCTATACCAGAGAACATCTTAAAATTTAGAATAGACAGAATAGAAGATCCATCTGAACATTTGTAAAAAGAAATTAAAAAATTAAAATCTATTTGCCCCAATAGGAGGAAATACATAAATTGTTTGAATGTTACCTTTCAAGAGTTTCTCACATAATTAAAATGGTACAGGATTATGACAAATGACTAAAAATGTCAATTGAATATAAGTATTAAGTGAGATACAAAATAAAAATATGTCAAACACTGGACACAAGTAAAAGATTTTCTTATTGATAGCAATGTTCTTCAAATTATACTATTAATAGATGACACTGCATCAATTTAATTGATCTTTGTCACATTGTTGCTGTTGTTGAATCATTTTATGGCATGTCTTCTAGATAAGTTTTGTTATTATTTTTTCTAGCTTCGTAAAATTATTTTTGTGGTTAGATTGGTATAAAATGGAAAAAGTAAATTAATGTAGTTAAAATTTTCATTTTATTATATCAGTTCATCTTACCCACAAGCAATTGATATTTTTCTAATTATTTAGATCTGACTTTATTTATATTCATTTAGTTCATGAGTTTGTCTTGGCAGACATATTCCCAAGTATTTTATGTTGTCTACAATTATTTTATATGGAATTACTCTATCTTCTGCTGAGCTTTCCCAGTTACATATAGAAATATTGGCTTATGTGAATTTATTTTGTATATTGTCACTTTGCTAAAGTTGCTAATTATTTCAACTACTTTTTTTTTCAACTGATTCTCAGGGGTTCTCCTATTATACTATTATGTAATTTGCAATGAGTGATCATTTTTTAACTCACTATTGTCATTTTCACTCATATTTAACTCAATGACTATGTTTTTTCTTGTTTCATTGCTATAACCAATATTTCTAATACAACTTAATAATAATGGGCATCCTTGCTTCACCTCTGATCTTGTTTAGAATGTTTCTAGAATATCTCTAATACAGATAATATTTGCTGATGATTTTAGATAAAAATTACTTATTTTAAGGAATGTTTTATTTATTCCTATGCTTATTGTTTTTAATAACAGTATTATATTTTGTCAAAATCTTTTTCTGCATTTATCGAAATAATTATATCATTTCTGTTAGTTTTGTTATTGATATGGTCAATCATGTTGATAGTTTTCCTGATATTGAACCAATGCTGAATTCCTGGTATACACCCATCTGGTCATAGTGTATGATCCTTGTGATATATTACTCTAATTTCCTTGTGAGTATTTCATTTAATGAATCATCATTTTTGCATCAATATTCATTAAGGAAATTGATGCATAATTATCTTTTTCTGTTTTGGCTCTTCCTGGTTTAGCTATCAACAGCATATTTGTGTGGTAAAAATAATTTTATTGGAGTCATTTCCCTCTTTTCCCAAATACTTTATGTAATATTGGAAGTACTAATAATTGCTGTAATTTTCTTTTTATTAGTGGTGAATTTTATTAAAAATGAAAAAGAATGACTTCATAATTAAAATACTAACTCTGTATTTCCCATCATCCTAATTTTGCCCAAGTTATACTTTTTCTCTTTTCTCTCCCTCCTCACTAGTGTTTTGTTTCTGACAACCACTTCCCTCAGTCTGTCTCCCCCTTTTGTTATTCCTTTCTCCTTCTGTTCTCCTTCCTATTAGCATCCCTTTTTCCTATCTCGTTTCTTTTCCTTCTTCCCATAGGGTAAGACAAGTTTCTATGTCAAACTAAATATGTATGATATTCTCTCTTTGAGCTAAATCCAATGAGATTAAGGTTCAGACAATGCTCATCCTGACTCAACTGTAATAGGTATTTCTCTCAACTATAATAGGTCTTTTTTTTGCCTCTCTATGTGATGTAATTTTCCCCATAATACTTCCAATTTCCTCTTCTTCTGGTACCATCCTTTTTCATCCCTAGTTTCTTTATTAAATCATTACAATACAGTTAAATGACATCTACATTATATAAATATATCCCTAAGAAGGAAACATTTCTCAAGAAATAATCATATCAACTTGTCATATAGGGCTATAAACATTTTAATCTTTAAAAAAGCAGGGTTTTTTCTTTTCTTTTTACCCTTTTATGCTTCTCTTGCATTCTGTATTCAAGAACATACTTTCTGTTTAGCTGGTCTTTTCATCAAAAATAGTTGAAAATACTCTATTTCATTTATGTCCATATTTTAATTGAATTTAATTTTTATTTCCAAAACATATGCAAGGATAATTTTTCAACATTGGCCCTTGTAAAACCTTGTGTTCCAATTCCCCCCTTGTCTGCACTCCCTCCCCTGGATGGCAAGTAATTCAATATATGTTAAACATGGTAGATTATATCTAAATCGAATATAGGCATTCATATTTATACTTTTTATAAATATTTACACTATCTGGCTGCACAATAAAAATCTGATCAAGAAGGAAGAAAAATGAGAAAGAAAATAAAATTCAAGCAAACAACAAAAGAAGTGAAAATTCTCTGTTGGGATCCACACTCAGTTTTCATAGTCCTTCCTCTGTGTATAGATGACTCTCATCATCACAAGATCATTGCAAATGGTCTGAATCATCTCATTGTTGAGAAGAGCCAGGTCCATCAGAATTGATCATTATATAATCTTGCTGTTGCCATTTATAATGATCTCCTAGTCCTATTCATTTCATTTATAATCAGTTCATGTAAGTCTCTCCAGGCATCTCTGAAGTTATCCTGTTGATTGCTTCTTACAGAACAATAATATTCCATAACATTCATAAAGCATAATTTATTTAGCCATTCTCCAACTGATGGACATCCATTCAGTTTCCAGTTCCTTGACAATACAAAGAGATCTGCCACAAACATTTTTGTACCTGTGGGTCCCTTTCCCTCCTTTAAGATTTCTTTGAGATACAGGTCCAGTAGAGACACTACTGCTTCAAATGGTATGCACAGTTTGATAGTCTTTTGGGCATAGCTACAAACTGCTCTACAGAATGGTTGAATCCACAATTCCACCAACAATGTAATAGTGTCCCAGTTTTCCCACATCCCCTCCAACATTCATCATTATCTTTTTCTGTCATTTTAGCCAATCTGAGAGGTGTGTACTGATATTTCAGAATTGTCTTAATTTGCATTTCTCTAATCAATAGTGATTTAGAGCACCTTCTCATATGACTAGAGATGATTTCAATTTCTTCATCTGAGAATTGCCTGTTCATATCCTTTGATATTTATCAATTGGAGAATGGCTTGAATTCTTATAAATTTGAGTCAATTATATATTTTAGAAATATCTTTATCAGAACCCTTGAATATAAAAATGTTTTCCCAATTTATTGCTTCCTTCTAATCTTGTCTGTATTAGTTTTGTTTGTGCAAAAATTTGTTAATATAATCAAAGTTATCTTTTGTGTTAAAAAAAATGAGCTCAAATTCTTCTTTTGCCATAAATTTATTCCTTCTCCACAGATCTGAAAGGTAAACTATACTTGGTTCTTCTAATTTGTTTATAATATCACTTTTTATGTCTAAATCATGAACCCATTCCAACCTTATCTTGTTATAGGGTATGGGGTGTGGGTCAATGCCTAGTTTCTGCCACATTAATTTCTAATTTTCCAAACAGTTTTTGTCAAAGCAGGGGTTTTTGGGTCTCTCAAATTCTAGATTACTATAACTATTGGCTATTTTGTCCTGTAAACCTAAACTATTACACTGATCAACTATTCTATTTCTTAGCCAGTACCAAATGGTTTTGATTGATGGCTGCTTTATAATATAGTTTTGGGTCTGGCACAGATAGGCCATCTTATTGGCATTTTTTTATTAATTCTCTTGAAATTCTTGACCTTTTGTTCTTCTGGATGAAATTTGTTATTAATTTTTCTAGATCTAGAAAATAATTTCTTGGGAGTTTGATTTGTATGGTACTAAATAAGTCAACTAATTTAGGTAGTATTGTCATTTTATTATTTTAGCTCAGTCTAGCCATGAACATTTGATATTTTCCCAAGAGAACAATTTATATGTGTGAAAAGTGTTTTGTAATTGTGGCCATATAGTTCTTGATTTTGCCTTGGCAGAAAGACTCGAAAATATTTTATATTATTAACAATTATTTTAATGTATTTTCCTTTTATATCTGTTGCTGCTGAACTTTGCCAGTAATACATAAAAATGCTGATGGTTTCTGTGGATTTTTTTATATCCTGCAATTTTGCTAAATTTGTCAAATGTTTCTAATAATTTTTAAGTTGATTTTCTATGGTTCTCTAAGTATACCATCATGTCATATGCAAAGAGCAACAATTTGGTTTCTTCATTACCCATTGTAATTCCTTAAATCTATTTTTTTCTCTTATTGCCAAAGCTAAAATTTATAATACAATATCGAATAGTAATGGTGATGGTGGGAAACCTTCATTAACCCCTGATCTCATTGGGAATGGTTCTAGTTTGTCCCTATTCTATATGATACGTACTGATGGTTTTAAATAACGGCTACTGATCATTTTAAGAAAAAATGCAATTATTCCTATTCTTTCTAATGTTTTTAATAGGAATGGATGTTGGATTTTTTCAAATGCTTTTTCTGCATCTATTGAGATAATTATTTGCTTTTGTTAGTTTGGTTATTGATATTATATAATTATGTTAATGATTTTTCTACTATTGAATTACCCCTGCATATTTGTTATAAAAACTGCTTAGTCATAGTATATTATCCTGGAGATGACTTTCTGTAATCACTTGCTAATATTTTATTTGAGATTTTTGCAACAATATTCTTTTTTTAAATAAAGCCTTTTATTTTCAAAACATTTGCAAACATAATTTGACAATATTGACCCTTGCAAAGACTTGAGTTTCAGATTTTCTCCTCCTTCCACCCACAGCCTCCCCTAAATGGCAAGCAATTCAATATATGTTAAACATGTTAAAATATATGTTAAATCCAATATGTATAAACATTTTTATATAATTCTCTTTTGCATCAATATTCAATAGAAAAATTGGTCTATAATTTTCTGTCTCTATTTTCACTATATCTGGTTTAGGTATCAGCACCATGTCTATGTCATAAAAAGAATTTGGTAGGACTACATCTTTCCCTTTTTTTTTTTTTCCCCCAAATAGTCTGTATGGTATTAGAATTACTTTAAATGTTTGGTAGAATTCACATGTAAACTCATTTGGCCCTGGAAATTTTTTTAGGGAGTTGATCAATAGCTTGTTCAATTTATTTTTCTGAAATGGGATTATTTAAATAATTTATTTTCTCTTCTATTATTCTGGGCAATCTATATTTTTGTAGGTATTTCTCCATTTCATTTAGATTATCAAATATATTGACATATAGTTGGGAAAAATAACTCCTAATCATTACTCTAATTTCCTCTTAATTGGTGAAAAATTCATCTTTTTCATTTTTGAGATTAACAATTTGATTAACAACTGCCTGTGTTCAGATGCCTGTGCCCAGCCTGCCTCCCTCTGTGCCTAATTGAAACAGACCTTTTCTGAAGATCTTCCAAATTTTCTTCTGCTGAAAATTTGTTACACTCAAAATATTTGTAGGTTTTGTCACTCCAAATCCAATTTAAAGACTTAATTTGCTAATTTGAAAGATATGGAGAAACTTCAAAAAAAAAAAATATGTCTCCTCTCTGCCATTGTGGCTCTGCCCCGCGTGTGTATCTTCTACCCTGAAAAATAATGCTTAGTTAGCTGGTTGCTGTCCCAAGATCCATTGCCTTTTGGAATATCATATTCCTGGCCCTTTGATTCTTTAAAGTCAAAGCTGGTAGGTAGTGGTAATCCTGATTATGTCTTCTCAATATTTGTATTGTTTCTTTCTAGCTTCTTGCAGTATTTTATTCTTGGAATTTCATTATAATATTTCTTGGGGTTTTCATTTTGGTGTCTTTCAGGAAATGATCAATTGAGTTTTTCAATGATTATTTTGCCTTGTGGTTCTAGAACACTGGGGCAGTTTTTCTTAATGATGTCTTAAAAGATGTTATCTAGGCTCTTTTTTTTCATCATAGTTTTCAGATAGTTCAGTATTTCTTGGGCTATTTCTCCTGGATCTATTTTCCAGGTCAGTTGTTTTTCCAATGAGATATTTTATATTTGAAGGCCTTATTTCCAAAATATATAGAGAGCTGACTCTAATTTACAATCCAACTATTCTGGAGAACAATCTGAAATTATGCCCAAAAAGTTATTATCAGTGTGCATACCTTTTGTTCCAGCAGTATTACTGCTGGGCTTATACCCCAAAGAAATACTAAAGAAAGGAGAGAGACCTGAATGTGACAAAATGTTTGTGGCAGCCCTTTTCATAGTGGCTTTTTAAATGCTTTATGGATGCTCTTTTTAAAAAACATCATTGTCATTCTTAATGATTCTCTCCCCACTTATGACCCTCAAATGGAATCATCCCAATAACAAATAACAACCAAGGAAAACAAATCAACCTATTGACCATTTTGCAAGTGTATGTCTCATTCTGCATCTCAAGGCCACCACCTCCCTGAAGAAATTTGAGATGTGCTTCGTTGTTAGGACTCTGAAATCACCATTGGTCACTCCCTGAACTAATCTGTCCAAGATCTTTTTTACATATCTAGTCACACATCCTTAAACTGGTCAAAGAACAGAAACTCAATACAAAGGGGACAACCTCTTGCTTACTGTGATGGGACCTTTCTCATTGTTGTTACTGATTATCTAATTTATATTTTTGTATTGTGACTGTTTCAAGCAAACTGTTTCTCTACATATCCTATCCCTATTTCTCTAATATGTTCTAATATCTGTGATGCATAGGACATTGGTGGGACAGTAAAAGAGGAAAGAGAGGAATAGCTAGCTAAGGACTGCCCTTTAAACAGAAAGATGGGGAAACACTAGAAAGAACACTTCTGGGAAGTCCCCTTGAACATGGAATAGCACTCACTAAATTATAGATGCTTCCATGAGAAAGGAAGCAGAGAGCAGAGGCCCTTACATCTCAGTTGAAAAACAAAAGAATTAAAATACATATTCCCTAATACCTCTCCACAGATATACAAGCACTCATGGACATATATTCATATAATCTACCAAGCCTAATATACAAATAGGTATCTTCCCCGGCAACAATACAGGTGTGTTAATATATCACAAAATAGTATGCATATAGTCATAGTTTGATGAGTCTTATTTGTGCTCATCATTTCCAAAAACTTTCTCTGCTTTTCAAATTCTCTTGGCCAAAAATTCCCTTTTCCCAACTTCCCCAAAGTGTTTTGTATTTTAGCTCTGGATTAACTTCCCAGGAAACTGACAGAGGAAGAAAACATTGGGGAAGTGGAGGGATGGAGGATTGTTTGGTCCTGGAGGAATACTGCTGGTTCATCTAGGCAGACAAGCATTTTAGCAGGAGGACAGAGAGAGTGGGATTAGGGACAGATGGTTTCCACCACAGACTGTGAGACTTGGGTTTGTCTGCTTGTCTTACTAGAGGACTTTGGGCTGACCATAGCCACCAACACTACTTTTGTCCTTCCTTTAGTCCCAAGGGCTGATTTAGAATCTGCATTTATGAAAGATGATCTTGCCCTGGACAAGGGACTAAAGAATAAGCTCTGATAATGGAGATCTGGATGTAGAATGTATCATAAGCAAAGGTTTACTCTGAATCAAGGAGGCAACATGTCATTGCAGACTAGAAAAAAGGCCTGCCTTATGGAAAGGAGTCATTCTAGTCTGGAAATAAATATGAAAGTTGGAAGAATTATGTCCAGGAAAGCAGGGTAAGAGAGAAATTCAAAGTCTTCCCAGGATATCTGTATCTTCAGTCAGCTCTCTCAAAGCTGGCTTGGCAAATATAAGGGGAAACCTGGTCAGTGGTCAAATCTGAGGAAGAAACTTTTGGGAGACAGGACCCCAAGAGTATAGGCCTTCAAAAGGAAAAGGTTTTATGGAATCAATCTAACTACCCACAAATGTTTATTACCCATAGACTATATACAGGGCACTGTTCTAGACAATAAAGGGGAGACAAAGAAATGTAAGACATGGTCCCTGCCCTCAAGAAGCATATGGTTTAGCTGGGAAGACAATTTATACAAATTAAATATGTTTGGAGAGCTGACTACTCTCTTATAATCCTAGGTGACTGACTGGGTGGAATGGGGAGAACATAGGGCAGAGTGAAACTGATGCTGTTTCCTTGTGATTATAAGAGACAGGCTAGAAAGTTTTGTCAGCCTCTGTAAAATAACAGGAAATATATGAAAACCGAATAAAAATAACTTGATGATTGTTCTATCTTACCTTTGGGACAGGGTACAAGGAAGTGGGAGGGCAAACTTTATTCTCAGTATCTTTTGTATTCCATATGGTCTCTCATTGAGGTAAATGTTTCCAAAAGTTACCATAATGAAAACTTGAAAAGGACTTATTATGTGCTTTCTAATCACTCTCTCCTATGAGATAGTTCTTCATATACAGACCCTAGAAGTGAACTTCAAATGCAAGCAAAAACACATTAAGGACCCTAGTCCATTTCTCTGTTAACTCCCATCATATTCTTCCATCCTTTCTGTTACACATGAGATAAGAAAAGTTGACTTAAGCACCAAGTTCTGCTTTTTGTTCTTTCCAAACCAGTGTTTTCCCTAGTAGGTTGCACTCATTCACCAGCAGCAATGTCTTCTGGTTCAACATATCTTGTACAGCAATCCTGAACTATATGAAGACAACAAAGGAATTTTGTTGATGTCTTCTTCTAACAGACAATTTATCTGGATCTTGTCTTCTGGGATTAACTTCACTCATTCTGTCATCTTGAGCTCATATCTTGTTCAGCAATCCAGAACCGTATGAAGCCAAGATAGTTTTTTTTTTTTTTTTTTAATGTCCTCCAATGACAATTTCTCTGGATCTCATCTTCTGGGACAAATTGATACAGAGGTATTGACAGATTCTTAACTGTGACACCAGCTGAGTCCAGTGAGAGCGAAGCAAAAGATTTAATAAGCTGAGCACCTTCAAGATGTAGTAGAGCCATCACCTCTTAGTAAATAGTCTTCAGATTATTAATGGTATCCTCAGCCTCCAGTCTTTCAGAGGATTCACTTTGGTATTAGAGAGCCCTCAAGAAGAAATGATGATCATTCTCCTAAAACAAAGCCTTTTCTATTGCCATCTCTCATGAACTCAATTGGTTACTCTTTGCAGACCTCTGTGGCAAGGTCAGAATACGTTAGTGCACAAAGATGTTCTCTTCAAAATCTCAAAGATTGTCCTGTGCTGCTTCAAGGCTGCCTTGTACCCTTCTAAGAGGAAGTCCAGTTCTTCCACAGAACAATCTATGGTTAAACCCCAAGTCTGTCAGAGAAGTCATATCACAGAGATGTGATCTCTCTTCTGCAGTGGTTGAAACTAAGACAAGCTCAAAGCCTTAGCTACCTCCTCCCCAAAGGAATTGTATACTTCAGCAGAGACAAAACATTGTTTCTTGGACTCAAACTTCTCAGTGGAAACAAAATATCAAGCTGATGGTGAAGGAGGCTCCTCAGCTGCCTCTTTTCTTTTTCAAGAATAAGTTCATCACCATGGCTATCTTTGGCAATGAGAAGATCCAATTCAGTTCCAATTGATCAGTGATGAACAGAACCAGCTACACCCAGAGAAAGAACACTGAGAAATGAATGTGGACTGCTTGCATTTTTGTTTTTCTTCTCAGGTTATTTTTACCTTTCTAAATCCGATTTTCCTTATGCAAACAAGAGAACTATATAAATATGTACACATATATTATCTTTAAAATATACTTTAACATGCTTAACATGTATGAGACTGCCTGCCATCTTAGGGGAAGGGGTGGAGGGAGGGAAGGGAAAAGTTGGAACAGAAGTGATTACAAGGGTCAATGTTAAAAAATTACCCATGCACATGCTCTGTCAATACAAATCTATAAGAATAAAAAATAAAAGAAACTACACCTACATATCAAAAAAGATCAACAGCTGAAGTCTAGGTAACAGTACTTAATTTGAAATAAATGTGTGACAAATTAAAAAAATAAAATAAAATAATGAGTCCATCACTGGAAAGGTTGCCGTTTATCCCCTTCATGTTTTCTGCAGAGCCAATGCTGCTGCCGTGCTGCAGACTACAATGCCCACAATGCTTAGATAATACCAAGCTTCTTAGACTTTTGTAATCAATTATTTATTCCTTGATGTTGTTTGTATATTGAACTGCAAAGGCAATGGAAAGTGTAGGGTTTAAGTAGCCCCACAGGAAGTAAAAATTATAGATGATGCCATTTGACTAAGGAGAATTTAATAGGATAACAACTTCTAACATCTGGACTTATTTTCATTGATCTCTTTATATTTTGAACACATTCCATAAGGCTTCAGGTAAGAGACATATTTAGTATTTTGAATACATCAATAAATAAATGAAATATTCTTAATTTCTTTATATATTAAATAGAAAAACTTCCCTAACAAGATGCCTTTAAAAAGTGGATACCAATCTTTAGTCAAACTATTTTTTGGCTAATTATAACAGAGCTGTTTCAAAGAGAAATGTCATATAAGTTAGAGCATCATGTAATTCTTCAATATTACTAACTAATTGTTGCACGAAGAGATAACTAGAATATGTTTTAAAGAGAGGACAATAAAGAAGCCAGTTGAATTGTGCCTGAGGTAGTGATTAACATGAAACATTTCACTAAAACTTTACTCAAAGTTGTTGTTTGTCCTTCATTATCTAAGAGGACCATGATATCTATGGAAAATGGAGTTGGAGGCAGGAACATGGATTAAAACACTGCCTCAAAAACTATCTACATAGTCATGGGCAAGTCATTTAGTCCCTCTAGCCTCAGTTTTCTCATTTTCAAAATAAGGAAGTTGAACTTGAGGATCTTTCAGGTCCCTTCCAAATCAAAATCTATGACCCTGTGATCTTCCACTGAAAAGTCATTGGCATTTCCAGGAACTGTAGTAGCTGTTGGCAGGAGGAAACAGCTACATTAGACATCCTATGGGAGAGAGTGTCTAAGTAGCAGCAAGATTGTGATGGAGTGAGATGAGGAGCTGGTATCAAAGATAAATGCTGGAATCCAATGGAACAATGCCAATGCAGTTGTAAAATATGAGGTGTTAAATAGAGATAACAACAACATCCTGCTTTGAATTTTTAGTCTCTAAGACAACTGTATATGCTCCCATCAGTTAATTACTTAATCCCATTTAAATCTGTTCATTCGTGCTGTGATTCTCTTATGTTTATAATTGCTTTCTTTATGAGGACAAAATGACTTCTATATTTTTTCATATAAGATATTGCATGTTGTTTTGTCTCCTTTTCTCTCTCCACTGGAAAAATCTTTAGACTTTTGAACCTATAACAATCTCTAAAATTAGTAATACCTATGTCTTGGTATGTAGTAGTGGATGTGAGAGTGGAAATGAGCAGGTAAATATGAGAAATGTCAGGCCTAGTTCCTTTGCTGAGAAGTCAGGGTGTTCCCAGCAACCACCTCACACATTACTGAGAGGAAGGTACTGTAAGTCTTTTATTAATCACAATAGTAGTTCCCTTTAGCCATTAGCCTAAACATTTAGCAAATGCTTTAAAAAATTAGTTGAAACACTTAAAGAACTTTTATGTGAAAGAGGAGATATTCTGTTTAATCCCAAATGGCACAAATAGGAAAAAATGTAGAAGTACCATAAGAATATAACTGAAAACTTTCTAAAAGTTAAAACAATTCAAAAGTACAATGGGTATTCTAAGGTACTACTGGGTTTCTTTTCACCTTCAAGAAAAAGTTGCAAAATCTGTTATTAGGAATAAAGTAGGGGTATTATTGTTAATACATAGATTGGACTTAATGTCCTTTGAGATATTGTGATTCTATGAAATAAAATCATTTAGTTTAGATACTCCATGACCTCTAAATTTTTCTAATAGTTCATGGAAATCTTACTTTATAGGCTGCCAAGTGTTTTGCATATTTCAAACAATGGCCTGATGACCAGATCATTGAAGGGTAAACATATGAAAAGACTTTAGGAAATCCTATTTTTTAAATATCCAAGAAGGAGGAAAAATAAAACATGAATTCAGAATTTCTAGTGCAACTAAGTATGATATTACTCATAATATGTGCATCATTTTCAATAATATTTATTCCATCTGAAATTCTCCCATTCTAAAAATACTCCTCAAGTCCCCCTATAGGATCATCAATTTAAACCATGTTTTCCTTCCACAAGAAGTAACTATGTGTAAACCACTTATTGGGACATGCTGGGAAGGGAAGCAATGTGATGTTGAATTTATCAGAATGGAAAGATTTTCCAGAAGATCAAGCAGCTATTGACTTCCGAGAATAAACTAAAGATATACTAGTATATCACTTGGAAGAGTATTCATTTCTGTCTCTTCACTTGATGGTTTGGACATGTGCTAAGATATAAAGCTAACTCCCATGTCATTGAGATTGACCACACATTGTCAGAGATAGCTCAGTGTGTGTGAGACTTTAAAGGAAAGTGCAGAAGAGGAGAGCCATTAGCCTGACTATCAAACTGAAGGTCTACAGAGTCATTGTGCTGACTTCATTGTTGTACGTTTGTGAAACCTGAACAGTATACCAGTGCCATGCCAGGAAATTGAATCACTTTCATTTGAATTCTCAGGAATATTCTGAAGGTGACCTGAGATCCTTTCTCAAACTAAACTGCCAAACATTCCAACTCTACTACAGAGGGCACAACTCTATTGTCCTGGATATATTGTTTGAATGCCAAATGTAGCTTGCCAAAAATATTATTTTATGGAGAACTCACACAGGGCAAGTACTCACAAAATGGTCAGAAAAAGCAATACAAAATTTCTCTTACTTACCTAGGAATGATGTTATCCCCAAAGGGAAAAATGTATAAATTCACTGAGAAACCCTCACTATTATCAGTGGAGTGAGAGAGTCATGGGAACACCTCCACAGTTGTAAACTTATGGAGGAATAAAAAGAGAAGTTATTATTCCCAAAGAGTAATCCTGCCACATGTGGATTGCAGCCATGGGAGGAGAACAAAAGTCACTGGGAAAGAGCATAGGTGGATGCTCTCTCCCCATTACCCTGCAGAATTCCATGATTAGATTAGTTGCTCTGGGATGCATTCATTTTCATTCAAATGCCCAAAGCTACTCAGAGCTCAAACTTATATAGGATTTTAGACAGAGTTGACCTAAAACTAATAGGATATTACCTATCACTCAAAAAGCAAGACAGTCGGGTAGTCTAGACCAGAGCTTTTAAAATTAAATTAAAATTGAAAAGGGAGCTATTGTGGCTTCTTGACTTAGAAAAAAAAGCATGTTAACATTATGTTTAATTATATTTTATTTGTTGTATTAAATATTTCCCATTTACAGTTTAACATGGTTCCAGTGGGCCATGTGTTTGACAACTTTCATTTAGACCATTGAAATAGTCTTTGAAATGCCTAATAAAAATAATGCAGGGCAAGGATGTGAGAAACAACTGTACTAAGTAGCCCTGGAGGAAAGGGATAATGCTTAATTTGTTGGTCAATTAAGCCATGCAGAAAGGAAGTAGGAGGGATGGGACTAGGATTGTACCAATCAAATGGCTTTTCATCAGCTTACACTTACATTGGGAACATATTAAAATACTTTTTTCTAAAGATATATACACATAGAGAAAGTTTTGTCACAACATATGTGGGGCAGACTTTTCTCACTATGTTTTGCCTCTGTGCCAAGTAGATCAATATGGCATGGATTGTGGGATGCATTAAAACTATTTTAGAGATCACCCAATCTATATTTTTCAGAAAAGAAAACTGAACCTCAGAAAGGAATTGATGCCCTGAGATATTTGCCATTGAAGTTATCAGGTTATTTTTGAGCCACCTCCAGTGAAAATTTTGATTCTTCAATTCATCCTTTCAGGCTAATGCAATCACAAAATTAATTACACAGAATTCCAGATTAGCCTATAATTTGAATATGGTATGAATGATATTTGTCAGACACTTTTAATATATCCTCTTAATTGATCTTCTCCACAACAAGCAACATAAGATAGGCACCATTATACCCATATTACAGACTTCAGACCCCAGAAATTAAATGATTTTCACAAAGTTCATCTAGCTGGTGAAGAAGGATTCATAATCAAATCTTTCTGACTTCAAGGTTTACTCTTTATCATGTATATTGAGATGTTTCTCAAGTATAAGAGAAATTGTTTGAGATTCTCAAATTATTCATAATCAGGTTAAGTTCTTTTTCCATTAAGAATGCCTTCTATAAGGGAAGTAACAAACTGGGAAAATATTTTTACAGTTAAAGGTTCTGATAAAGGCCTCATTTCCAAAATATATAGAGAACTGACTCTAATTTATAAGAAATCAAGCCATTCTCCAATTGATAATTGGTCAGAGGATATGAACAGACAATTTTCAGATGTTGAAATTGAAACTATTTCTACTCATATGAAAGAGTGTTCCAAATCACTATTGATCAGAGAAATGCAAATTAAGACAACTCTGAGATACCACTACACACCTGTCAGATTGGCTAAGATGACAGGAACAAATAATGATGAATGTTGGAGGGGATGTGGGAAAACTGGGACACTGATGCATTGTTGGTGGAGTTGTGAAAGAATCCAACCATTTTGAAGAGCAATTTGGAACTATGCCCCAAAAATTATCAAACAGTGCATACTCTTTGATCCAGCAGTGCTACTACTAGGCTTATATCCCAAAGAAATACTAAAGAAGGGAAAGGGATCTGTATGTGCCAAAATGTTTGTGGCAGCCCTTTTTGTAGTGGCTAGAAACTGGAAAATGAATGGATACCCATCAATTGGAGAATGGTTAAGTAAATTATGGTATATGAATGTTATGGAATATTATTGTTCTGTAAGAAATGACTAGCAGGATGAATATAGAAAGGCTTGGGGAGACTTACATGAACTGATGCTGAGTGAAATGAGCAGAATCAGGAGATCATTGTACACTTCAACAACAATACTGTATGAGGATGTATTCTGATGGAAGTGGATATCTTCAACAAGGAGAAGATCTAATCCAATTCCAGTTGATCAATGATGGACAGAATCAGCTACACCCAGAGAAGGAACACTGGGAAAGGAGTGTAAACTGTTTGCATTTTTGTTTTTCTTCCCAGGCTATTTTTACCTTCTGAATCCAATTTTTCCTGTGCAACAAGAAATTTGGTTCTGCACACATATATTGTATCTAGGATATACTATAACACATTTAACATGCCTGCCATCTAGGGGGGAGGAGGTAGAGGGAAGGAGAGGAAAATTTGGAACAGAAGGGAGTACAAGGGATAATGTTGTAAAAAAAGAAAGATTACCTATGCATATGTACTGTCAAAAAATGTTATTATTATAAAATTAATTTAAAAAAAGAAAATTATAGACCAATTTGCCTACTGAATATTGATGAATAATACTGAATATTAAGTAAAATATTAGCAAAGAGACTACAGCAAGTTTTCCCCAGGATAATATACCATGACTAAATAGGATTTATACCAGGAATGCAGGGCTGGTTCAATATTAAGAAAGCCATAAGCATAATTGACTTAATCAATAACCAAACTAACAAAAGATATATGATTTTCTCAATAGATGCAGAAAAAGCCTTTTACAAAATCCAACACCTATTCCTATTAAAACACTAGAGAGTACAGGAATAAATGGAGTTTTCCTTAAAATGATCAATAGTATCTATTTAAAGCCATCAGCAAGCATAAGATGTAATGGGATAAACTAGAACCATTCCCAGTAAGATGAAGGGTAAAACAAGGTTGCTTACTATCACCATTACTAATCAATATTGTAATAGAAATGCTAACTTTGGAAATAAGAAAAGAAAAAGAGATTAAAGGCATTAGAACAGGAAAGGAGGAAATCAAATTATCATTCTTTGCAGATGATTTTGATAAGGTTTAGATTTAGGGAACCAAAATGAGATTATGGTTTCTGGTGGTCAGGGAGTTAAATGATAAGGTCTAGGGGCAGGTTCAGAGTTCAGGGAACCAAATGGAGAGGTTTGGCTCCCCTGCAACTCCTTGGGATTCGGCACAAGGATAGAGAGTTTTGGGGACTCCCTCCTGGCTGCACGGAGGTTCTCTATAAAAGAATTTACAGACCCGAAAACTTAGATTAATAAAAGGGTTTATTTTGAGGACTGGAAGTATGGTTAGAAATCCTGACAGAGAGGCATAAAGTCTGGTTAGGAAATAGCTGAGGATAAAGAGAGGATGACACTGGAAAGAGTATTCCAGTGGACAAAGGCCCTTGGCATTCCAAGCATGGCATAGCATGGCATGTTTGGAACCTCTGCAAAGAGAGGGTTTTAATTTGGCTCTTTTATAAGAGGAGCTCTGGCTACAAGGTGAAAGGGCTCGTGGGTGGAGTCCCAAGTATGGCAGATAGTAGGCCATTGATTCACTTCTAAGGCCCTATACCAAGTTGAAATGGATTCATGAGTGACACATAAAGAATGATATTAAAAGCATATTAAAAGAACAAGGATAGTTTACCTCTCAAATCTGTGAAGAAGGAAGGAATTTATATCCAAAGAAAGACTGAAACTCATTATTAAACACCAAATAATTTTGATTATATTAAGTTAAAAAGTTATTGTACAAACAAAACCAATGCAGACAAAATTAGAAGGGATGCAATAAACTGGGGGAAAAAAATCTTACAATTCAAGGGTTCTAAAAAAGACCCCATTTCTAAAATATATAGAGAATTGACTCAAATTTATAAGAATTAAAGCCATTCTCCAGTTGATAAATGGTCAAAGGATATAAACAGGCAATTTTCAGATGAAGAAATTAACACCATTTCTAGTCATGTGAAAAGGTGCCCTAAGTAATTAATGATCAAAGAAATGAAAATTAAGATAACTATGAGTTACCACTACATACCTTTCAAATTGGCTAAAATGACAGAAAAAGATAATGATGAATATTTTTTGGATAGGATTTGGGAAAATACATTGTTGGTGAAGTTGTGAACTAATTCAACCATTCTGAAGAGCAATTTGGAACTATGCCCAAAAGGCTATCAAACTGTGCATATTTAATCCAGCAGCGTTCTACTGGGCTTATATCCCAAAGGGATCATGAAGCAAAGGGACCTATATGTACAAATATGTTTTTGGCAGCCCTTTTTGTAGTGGCAAGTAACTGGAAATAGAATGAATGCCCATCAATTAGAGAATAGCTAAACAAGCTAAGATATATGAATGTTATGGAATATTATTGTTCTATAAGAAATGATCAGCAACTTAAATACTTTCTAGCTTTATGACCCTAGGCAGGTTACTTAACCCCAATTGCCTCAGCAAAAAGAAAAAAAGAAAAAAAAAAATTATGAGAAAGATTTTTTAGAGAGGTGTGGAGAGACTTACATGAACTGATGCCAAGTGAAATGAGCAGAACCAGATCATTATATACAGCAACAGAAAAATTATATAATGATCTATTTTGATGGACATGACTCTCATCAACAATGAACTGATTCAGACAACTGATTCAAGACATAATGGTCTTATGATGAAGAAAGCCATCTGCACCCAGAGAGAATGGGAACAGAATATGGACCACAACATAGTATTTTCACTCTTTGTTGCTGTTTGCTTGAAATTTTGTTTTCTTTCTCATTTTGTTGTCTTTTGAATCTGATTTTTCTTGTGCAGCATGAAAATTGTAGAAATATGTATAGAGGAATTGGACATGTTTAATATAAATTGGATCACTTCTCGACTGAATAATGGGAGAAGGAAGGGAAAAATCAGAACACAGAGTTTTGTAGGAGTGAGTGTTGAAATTATTTTGTATATATTTGGAAAATAAAAAGGTATAATTAAAAAAAGAAAAGAAAAGAAAAATGAGTTCAGCAATCATTAAAAAGAACAGGTCAAAAAAAAAACACAAAAAACAAAAAACAAAACAAAACCCCAAGAAACTTCCTCAATTCTCAGCAATTGTTTCTTTTTTCCTCCTTATCAGGTAGAGAAGCATGATGACCAAAACCAGCATCATTTTAAAGTACAAGCTTTTTTACAGAATATTTCATAGTAGTATTGCTAAAGATAAAAAGCATTACCTAAGAAAATGAAAAAGCAATAGAAGGGAATCTACTGAAAGCCAGACATGAAGCCTGAATAATCTAGATTATGCCAAGGGCATATATAGATGAAAATGCAAAGAGTACAATAGATAAATGGAAAATGTAGCAAATGTGCTAGCATTTCTGAAATGATATATTAATTTAATTAGCAATAGCATAGCTTTTCCATCTGAACTGTAATATCTCAGTGTAATGCCAGAGAAACTGAGGGAAGATAGAGATTACAGAGTTTTTAATATTTTGAGAGGGAGGGATCATGCTGGGGGTATTCTACAACCAGGGCTGATGTCTCAAAGCATCCAGTAACAAATGTGAAGTTCTATAACACACACACAAACACACACAAACACACACACGTCACTCTAAGCTCGGGTAGACAAAGGCAGGGATGGAGTCAGAACACTGAAAGTGTGGGAATCTCCAGACAGGCACCATCAATCCAGTTTTGACAGGTTGGGGGTAGGACCATAAATTCTTATAAATTGGGAGGACTTAAGAAGTGTTCAACTAGTGCCAGGAAGTCTGAAACTTAGACATATAGAGGATGTCAATTAGGTATCGGAGATAGGACATCTAGAGTTTTATCTTTTAGAATGTTAGATCTCCACAGCCCTAATTATCTCAGTCTTAATGAGCCGAAAAGGGGTTTGCAATCAGTGGGATTGAAGCAGAACAATTCAAGGAACTGAGGGAGAAAAATTCAGAGAAACTAAGGCAGGACTATTAGGGAAACTGAGGGAGGACCATTTAGGGAAACTGAGGTAGGACAATTGGGGGAACTGAGGCAGGACCATAAAAGGGAACTGTGGCACAACATCAGAATCCTGTGTACAAAATGAAGCAGCCAAAATGGCATTTAGAAAAATTATTTTTAGTCAGATTAGAATTAGTCATGGTAGTTTAAGTATAATCGACATTTATGTACTGCTTTGAAGTTTCCAAAATGATCTTTTTTTTACATTATTTCATCTTATATGTATGGAATACACAAAATAAATTCACATAGCAGGTGACATGATTTTGAAAGAACTAATGGATAGATTTTTTAAGCATAGAGGGGAGAATTTCAAAAGAAAAGAAAAATCACAAAAAATTTTATTAACAAAAACAGGTAATTATAAAGACATGTTACAGATATTTTGACAGAAGCTGAAATAAACCATGTTTGCTTTAGTTTCTCTAAAACCTAAAGAATCCTTGATCAAAATCTATATTAATTTTTCTAGTAGTTCCAGAGGAAATATTCTCTTGTAGTAGAGTCTTTCTCAAAATAGTTCAAAATAATCCTAGTTCTATCTCTTGTCTGCTGTGACAATTACATTTCTGCACAAATTACATACACACCAAGATTACCAGAAACTATTGTTTGTAGAGAGAGTCAGCATGATGTAGTACAGAGGTGTCAAACTCACAGCTGGCTACAAGAACAGAAACAAGATGAAAATGTAATTGGGAGAGGTTTAACAAAATAAATACGAATACAATATAAATAATGTTGATTTGTGGTTTTCTAAGTCAATTTGCAACCCCAAAATTTCCATTTGTATTCAGATTTAATGCCATGATAAATGGAATAGAGAACTGCCTTTAGAGTAAGAAAGACTAGGATACCCAATAAAGTAATAAGATATTTTTCCATTGAATCAATCATAGACTTTAGACTAAGTACCAAAGAAATATCTAAGATCTAAACTGATCTTTGAAGGACATTGAATGAAGTAAAATAATGTGGCACAGAAACTGTGCTTCGATTGGTTAAAGAAACTTCGACATTCCCTGTTGGTCATCTATAAAATACCAAGCCATTCTGAGAATGAGAGATTCAAGTAAATAATGAATAAAGAGAGACTATTTCAGGTAAAGTAATGAGAAAGAATTACTTTGGAGGAGGGTACTTCAGACTCTTCCACCTTTATCTTCTATTTCAATAGAGAAGAAAGTCCCTATCAACTTCAGACAAATAGAGGTTTATCTTTTTTTCATTAATGATCTAGCAGTATGCCTGAGACAATAGTAGCTTGTGGCAATGTCTATATTAGGAGGTAAGGATAGCCTGATTGAATTTAGGAAAGTCAGATTCAAGGTTCTATAAGGAACAACACAGAAAAGCTATACCACACATAAAGGGAATATATTAGGACCTGTGAGTTTATATCTTTGTCACATATGCTCTGTGCTGTGTTTTTATCCTTACATTAAGCCTATATTTGCTTCTTTGAAACTTTTACCATAACTCTGAGATCTGCTTTCTGGAACCAAATAGAACAAATCCAAAATCTTTATTATGTTAGGAGCATTTACATATTTGAAAATACCTATCATCCTTTTTTCCTGTGCTAAATTAGTCCCCACCCTCAAGGAGCCTACAGTCTAAAAAGCTGCCCACAATTTAATGTGAACCAGAAGAAAACAACATAGGGAGCAAAAGAGGAAAGCATATTAAGGAAGAGACAACCAATAACATAATAATTGACTTTTAAATAATACCCAATTGTTGACAAAATACTTCAACATCATATAATGATGTAACACCAACTATAGGCATGAATATTATAATTTAAAGCTAGGAAAACTGAAACAGAGAATTTGAGATCTCCCCTTGAGGAATTTAAGTCACCTGGACCAGATTTACTATATCCCAGGGTACTGAAAGAAAAAGCAGATGTGATTGCTAAGTCAATGACAGTTTTATCTTTGAAAGATTTAAAAACCTGGGTAGATTCAGTTGGATAAAAAGCATATGTTCTTTTTTCTCCCTTTTCTGCAAAGAAAGAGAGAGGTCAATATGTTTGACTTAAATTCCTAGCAAAATTCTAGGAATTTTGATTACTGAACATTAAGAAAATAAAATGTTGATCATAAGAAATATTTAAAGGGTATCACATGGAAAACTTTTCTTTTGGGTCACAAAAGACAGATCTCAAAATAATGTGTATATAATTCAGTGAAGCAAATATAGTCTTGATGAAGGGGAAAAGAAAACTTCCTAACAATGAGAACCATACAAAAGTGGAAAATTTTTGAAGGAAGTAAAATTTTCCCTGTTCCTGGAGTTCTTGCAGAAAGAGTTGAATGAAAATTTTTAGGGATATTTTACAATGGTAATGGAAGGTTCTGTTGGATGGAAAGGTTCCATCTAATAGTGGACAACATTGTTTTTTTAGGATTTTATCTGGGACACTACAGGATATTTGCCTTTTATCATTACTTGTCCTGAACCCCCCAAAAAATTCCTATCTTTATCAGAAACTTTTGTCTTAGTTTTAATTTTATAATCATGCACAAAGTTGGCTTTTGCATGTCTCCAGTCTCCTTCTCCAAAGTACATCAGTTACATGGGAGTTAGGGTCTAACAAAGGGACTTCTCTTCAATATACAACTTTGTTTAAAAAATCAATCAACTTAAAATACATACTTCAGTCATACTAGCATTAAAAACAAAATTTATTTTAGAATCAGAATGACTGGTTCAAACCTTGGCTCTTACAAATACTACATCATGTAAAGGCCTCATTTCCAAAATGAACTGACACTGCATGAAATGAATAGGATCAGGAGATTGTTGTATGCTTCAACAACAATACTATACGATGATCAATTCTGATGGATGTGGCCATTTTCAACAATAAGATGAACCAAATCAATTCCAATAGAGCAGTAATGAAATGAACCAGCTACACCCAGCAAAAGAACTCTGGGAAATGACTATGAACCATTACATAGAATTCCCAATCTCTCTATTTTTGTCCGCCTGCATTTTGGATTTCCTTCACAGGCTAATTGTACACTATTTCAAAGTCTGATTTTTTTTTGCACAGCAAAACAACTGTTTTGACATGTATACATATTTTGTATTTTATTTATACTTTAACATATTTAACATGTATTGGTCAGCCTGCCATGACGGAGGGGGGAAGAAGGGGAAAAATTAGAGCAAAAGATTTGGCAATTGTCAATGTTGTAAATTTACCCATGCATATATCTGGTAAATAAAAACAATTAATAAAAAAAAAAAATACTACATCATGGCAAATAAGTAAAATATTCTCTTAGTATTCTCAGGCATCTATGTAAAACTATAAAGTGAAGGAGTTCATAGTTCTAAGGAGAGGGATTCTTAAGTTTTTTGTGTATCATGGATCTTTTTGGTCTTGGTGAAACCCGCAAACTCTTTTTCAGAATAATATTTTAAATTAAAAAAATTCATAGGATTGTGGAAAAAACAAATATATTGAAATATAGTTTATCAAATATTAAAAATAAAACTTCATGGACCTAAAGTCCAAAGACTCTGATATAGTACTAGAAGGAATATGAGAAGCCATCCATTCTAATTTTCTTATTTACAAAATACACTGAAGCCCAGGAAGTTTAAGTGAATTGTTCAAAGTCAGAGACAATATTAACATTTAATCACTTCCTCTCTTACTTATCACTCTCTAACTCATCAGTAGATAGTTTTATTGCTTTGTTTGTAATGATACTCTTATTTCCTTAAGGTTAGGTATCATTTTTTGTTATTTATCATTATTTATATTTTTACCTGTCTATAGCAGCACTTCTTAATCTTTTTCCCTTCACTGCCCCTTTTCAGCTGATAAGTTTTTACATGATCTATATTTGCCATATAGGTATACAAATCAAACATTTACTAATAACAAATCATAATTTTGCAACCCCTGCATTTAAATCTGCAACCCATAGTTTAAGAAGTACTAAGTTCCTAGAGCACCTACCAATTTTGAGTACACACAGGAAACATCATAGGCATTATTAATAAATATTTGATGAATGACTTTGAGAAGAACCTTCTCTGTGTAGAATGATTCTACATGTATTCACTTGACATTGGATTCAGTTTATTCTTTATTCAGTTTACAAAAAGCATTTTGCACACAACTTTTCAAGGACACATGTATTGCATAAAGTAAGATCAGAAACTTTATAAAACTGGAATAGATTATGTGCTGGTTATATCTGATTTCTTGTGATCCTGTGGAAAATCTTTTCTAGGGCATTTGCTCAGCAAAGACAGTGGCTCCTTCTCCAGCTCATTGTATAGATGAGGAAACTGTGGCAAACAGGGTTAAATGACCAGCCCAGAGTCGCACAGCTAATAAATGACTGAGCACACATTTGAACTTAGGTCTTCCAGGCCTAATACTCTGGCCATTGAGAAAGCAAACTGCTTATAGGATGATTGGCAGACAACAAACAAAGCTATGAAGAAGGTAAATTTAACCTATTTCTGGTACTACAAAAATCCCATTTTTAAAGACTTAAAGGATCATTAAGATGACCAAATAAAAATCATAGGCTTTTATGAGGAATTTAAATATAATCACAGTATCTTCTGACACTTAAAACCCCAACATAAAGCCAAGAAAAAAGAGTTGTAAGACAAATTTGAGAGAAATAAAGATAGAAAGACCCCTAAAACAAATCAAGTGAGCCCAGTAAATCAAAACATCTAGACTTTATTGTATACACATAAAAGCAGTAATTCCTTAACGTAACAATTAATTACACTGATGAACTGCATTCTATTTTAAAATCACTTTAAGCATTCAAAACTTTCAGTTTTCTGCTGAGCATGGTGCCCTCTACTTTTCTATAAAAATTGGTAATATCTAAAAAAAAAAATAAAAAACTTAACAGTTTTCTTGTGATCAATATAAGCTGCCAAATAGTCATCTGGTCCTAAACTCTCTATTCTCTATAATCAGACACATTTTCTAAGTCCCATTCTGTTATTTGGAAATAAAGGGTAAAACATGCAGTAAAGGAAAGCAAAACAAGATTCAGTCATAGGAAATTATGATACAGCATTCTATTGTGGAGGGTTCATTGGTTAAGGTGAAAAGCTATTTGGAGCAAGGTAGTTTTGTTGTTACTATTGCTTTTGATATGAAAACTAGCTTTTCCATTACAGTAGTGTTAGGATTATTTTATTTGTGTGACATTAGTTTATTTGAAGATAGACTGAATAATGCATCCATAGAATGAAAACCTCATTTTTTTGCTTCAGTGTCATCATGACATGTTAAGCACCTTATACTCAGAGTATCATACTACTACATAGATTGCTACCTGACAACTCCAGGAGAAAAGCCAGGAGTAGAACAGAGAACTGTACACAACATTTATAGACATGACTCAAGTCTTTGATACTGTCAGTCATGAGGAGTTATGGAAAATTATATGTGCTTGCTCTTATTCTTTTTAGAATGATGTTCTCAGCCATGTTGTCAAATGGCTTAATGAAGATGAACATAGCATTAAGGTCAGCTACCATACTGATGCTAATTCTTCAACTTGAAAAGACTACAAGCCAAAACTGTGGTGGAGGGAGTGTTGATGTAATTTTTTTTGCAAAAGACCTGCAAACTCCATTTTAACATAGTGATGTCATTTTGATGCTTTTCAAGAACAAAGGACAACAACTACTTGTACAAGAGTAAGAACTTACATCTACCCTGGGAGATGACTAAAGGTCAAGACATTAAGCCACAGCATTAAGCTGTCAACCATAGTTTTGACTTATATGAGTTTTTGGGCAAGTAACTTAAACTTCATTGTATGTCAGTTTCAGTCTCTTCACTTATAAAGGAAGGGTAATGGCAGTGACTTCCCTTACCCAGGACTATCATACAAATTAACTAAGTAATTTAGCAATATGTTGTAAAATGTCAAGAGCTTTTTATAGATTTCTCATAAATACAGCACTCTCATTTATTTTAACAAGTAAAAGTAGAGGGTGTCCATTTAGGGGGAAACTTGTTAACCATCTACTTCAAACCATACACTGGCTACAGAGAGGAACACTTTTAACATTTTGCAAGGACCTACAAAAATTGAAAAATATCCTTTTTATTTGTTTTGTTGTTGCTGCTGCTGTTTTTAAGTGAGCAACAGAGAAAAGTAATACAATTATAAGTCATTTAAAAAAGCAATTCTCCATAAGTCTTTCAGCCTGTGATTATTTTGTTATTATCTAAAGAGTAAAGAAAATAAAAAAATGATCACTTTTGCATTCATTATGACATGATTTGTGTATTTTCTTTTGGTCTATATTTGTCCTTTTTAAGTTTTTGATCAGTTGATTTTTTTTTCACAAAAGTCATTCACCACAGCAAAATGGGATTGTTAATACAAGAAATTCTGAAGCAGTCTTGTTTATTAAGAAAAGTGGCTGGAACCTTGAAGCCAAATCATTTGATCCCAGTATTTGATGATCTAATCATATCAACTGTTGTCAAACAGAGCTTCTCAGAAAATGCAGCTGTTCCTTAATTGTTTTAGGCATTTAAAGAAGAGTATTGTAATATATCTGATCACTACTATTATGAAAGGGACTTTGGGCAGCTGTACTTTTTTTTGCTAAAAAGGAGAATAATATCTGACATAATATTTATCTATTTTTCTTGCCACCTTACTTCCATTGGTTAAATAACCATTATAATTGACTTCAATGTGATATTCAAACTTATTCATTATACTGGAAATTGAGTATATTATATATGGATTGAAATAAATAATATGTGAGCTAGAATTCATAAAGAAGGCTGGGGGTGGGGTAGCTAGGTGGCGCAGTGCATAGAGCACCAGCCTTGAGTTCAGGAGGACCAGAGTTCAAATCTGGTCTCAGACACTTAACACTTCCTAGCTGTGTGACCCTGGGCAAGTCACTTAACCCCAGCCTTAGGGGGAAAAAAAAGAGGGCTGGGGGGATGGAATCTACATTTTCAGGTTGTTGAATGTGCCTAGTTAAAACTGTTTATTTGACATTATAGTCATCAAAATACTTTTGGGGAAAAGGGAAAATGGAACCAATTTTAAGGAAAAAAATAACAAGAATTCAGTTAGATAGCTGTTACCTGGGTACACTCATTGGATAGAGTGACCTTTGCTAGCCCAACTATTCTTCATATCCTCATAGTTATTTGATGAGCAAGTACATATTTGGAGGATGGACCATTTGCTCTTCCCTGAGCATAATATTGCATCTCTTCTATTTTTCTCTTGATATACTTCCTCCATGCCTGGACTTTCTCCAATTTTCTCCTCTTTCTCTGGAAACTTCTAGCTTCTTTTGAGGTTCAATTGTAGAGCTACCTCCTCCAAAAAAAGGCCTTTCCAAATTCCTCCAATTGTTAGTGTTCCTCAAAATGTTTTTTTTTTAATTTTTATGATTGATGTTTTCCCCCAGTAAGATATAAGATTTTTAAGGATAAGGGTTATATTATGTATATCTTTACATCTCCAATGTAAAAATACAATTGTACAATTGTACAGTTCCTGGCATATAGTAGGCACTTAATAAATGCTTGTTGAGTTTAACTGAATTGAATTAAGATCCCATGAAATTATGTCCACAACTTTCTGCACATGCAAATAAAAGTCTATGCTTTTTTCCCCAGACACATCAGGAACAGACTGGTTTCAAGATGATACATATATGCTGAAAGTGATGTGTTGATTATGCTTATGACACTAGCAAGAATATTATATTATTTTTCAAAAATAACCACTCTCCTTTTTTTTATTCTGCAATGTTATTAAAATATCTCCCATTACCATCTTCCTATAGGGCAGAAATAAATAGTCAAGGAAAATAAGTTCTCTTAGGAATTCTCTTTTCTCATTTCCATGGAAAAATCACAATCTTAATATGAAATGTATTTGTTTTCTGTTCAGGCTGGAGTCTTTCTTGCCCCAATTCACTGGCATCTTCTAGACTTACTTCACGCTTAACTGCATGTCCTAGGGCTATGGTAATTTACACACCCTCTGCCTGTGCAGGAGACTGAGGGTCAAATGGTGCCTACTTTTAAAAAATGGCACAATGATGTAATGTCACTAAACATACTTTGGCCACAATTCAGGCCCGGATATTGTACTTAAATACAATCCTTGAATTCTGCTGCATCACGTGAAGCACCTTCTAATTAAAAAATCTTTGTTCATAGTCTTCCATGGGGGAAAATCAATTGTATAATTGTACAATAATTATATTACAAGATCCTGGAAGACAAGAGTGGTATTTCCCCCATGCTTTCTCAACTCATTCTTTCTAAGTATTAGCCATGATGCTGGGCATATGATAATTATTTGCATAATTATAGTTGAATTAAGACTTGAATCTAAAAGATTTCATCAATCTACAATCCAGATGGATAGAATCCTAAACTAAAATTAGATCTAGACAGATTCCAGTTCTAGTTTTGTAACTAACTTATTTTATGAGCCAGTCACTTAAATAATCTGTGTCTAGATCTATGTATGTATAAAATAGTGACAAAATATGTACTATCTTATAATCATTCCTTAGAGTTGTATAGTATTTTCTTCAGTATTTTTATCTATACTTGTATTTATCCTCAGTCGTTAATCTTAATCCTTGTTCTTCTCCCACAAGGATGTTTGAAGATCTGTTAGTATGTTATCTCATTGCTTCATAAATAGATATTATTGTTCAGTTGCACATATTGCTTTTCAATTGCTTCAGTCATGTCTGACTTTTTGTGACCCCATTTAGGATTTTATTTGCAGAAGTGGTTTGCCTTTTCTTCTTCAACTCATTTTACAGATGAAAAAAAAAATCCAAACCTAAAGCAAACAGGGTTAAATAACTTGCCCAGTATCACATAAAAAGTGTGTGAAACCAGATTTGCCAGAGTCAGCACTCTATCTACTATACCATGTAGCAGCTCCAAATATATACACATATATTTATCACATATTTCACTCCAATATAGTCATGTTAAGAACTTTGGTCAAACTATTTCCAAAAATAGCAGTAGGAGTATTCAGAAAATGAGCAGTTCAGAATGATAGGGTAGACAATACTCTTCTGTTAGTATTGCTGTGAAGGAGATTGAAGAAGTTGGTTAACACTTCATTTGTCCTTTTAACATTCCTTCTCTCCTCTACCATTCACATATTCTCTCTATTCCATTATACTGTGTTCAAGTCTTTCTGAACTCCTTATCAACTTATTCCTCTTAACTCACTCTTCTAGTTCTATAACAACTATCAAGCACTCAACATGAATGTTCTCTCAAATACTCAAATTTTCAAGCTCACTGTACCCCAACAGCCATTTTTCTGTCCAAACATCTTGCAGCCCAGCTTTAGATCAATAGACACCCTGAAGCTACTTTCCTGATAAACTTGAATAGAAAAACAAGAAAGCTACAATAACAATAGCCTCAGACAGCAACTCCTTTACAGATATGTTCAGCTTTTAATATATCATTAAATAAACTCATAGCCATACCTCATGGTTTTCATCTATGAAGAAAAGCTAATGAATTTATCACATTCCCAAAGTGAGCATTTATAGGAATCATAGAAAATCATTAATTGAGAAGCTTGGATTCATTTCCCTTTAAGGTCTTCTAGTACTACTTATCTCTGACTTTACAAGCAGAACAAGGTAATAGATCAAAAAGAAAAGAAAAAAAATCCCAGGAAAAAGTATGATACCCATAAGTCAAAGAAAGAAAGACAATAGCCTAAGGGGAAAAAAAACTTTGAAGTAGAAGAATTAATGCCTAATAAGGGAAAGATTGAAAAAAACATTTCTGGTGCTGGTTCAATGACTGTGAATTTCCCTTAAGTTTCTAGAAGAAAATAAAATGTTGTAGTGATAAGAAGGGAGAACAAAGATAGAGAGATCTTTGAGGTAAGGTAGCAGACCAATGAATCACCAGTTTTTGTGTAATTATTCAAAATGTTGATAATGATTTCTTGTCAGAAGATGATTTAAAGAAGTCAGCAAATATCTACTTAGGGATTATGTTGTGGAAACTCTGATTAGAAAATTACAGGGGATGAGTCTGAGGAAAATGTTTACAGTGCTTCTGACACGAGATTAAATATAGGTTTTATGTGTGGGGTAGTGCCAGACATTTGAAAGGAAACATAGTATAGAAGAAAAATATGAGAAATACTGGTATGATTATTCACTAATGTCATTCTGACTTAAGGGGAAAAACCTATATAAATGTCCATCAGGAATGTCTGTCAGTGTTGGAGAAGGCAAGGATGTAAAGCACTTAGAGGCTTTCATGAGGTAAAAGAAGAGACTTCTACTCTACATCAATCTTCCTCCTTCAAAAAATGAATTATGAAAATTTAGGCTAATCCAAACAAAATCACAGAGCTACATATTAAGAAAAGATGGTTTTAAAAAGGGATATGGAAAGGAAGATTATCAGAGAATTTCAGTACAATTAGGATTAATACTCTCTTGAATATGGGCCCAGAGAAAATGGAAAAGAGAGGGAAAAAGATAAGTTATATGTATAACTCTGCAGAATCGCATTCTAAGTAGAAGTGTATTATATTAGATAGGAACCATGATTTCATCAGTATAGGAAACTTTCAATTAGGTAAACTTGTTACCCACACAGATCTATCCTTGCTCTACAACATGATCTTGTTAAATTCCCTGGAGCACTGAGGTTAAATGACTTGTTCAGGCTCACATATTCTATGAAAATAAAAGGTTGTTCACCTCATCCCTCATTAGATATTACTTCTATACTTCAATGTGTAATATAAATACTGATAGGAAATGGTTTATATTCAAAGATTTCTTGTATCCACAGAGATATTTGTTCACTATGGTTCAAGTGATTCTTTGTTTTATCATCACTTATAATTATATTAGAGTCTTTTAAAAAGTTGATTTGAACCCTAAAGTTTGAGCATTGAAATTTTTACCCATTAAAATATATATATATATATCTACCATTTTTAGCATTCTGTCCTTTTTGGATGAGGGCATTCTATTCTTGGAAACACTGTCCTAGAGAAGACCTCATCTTCAGAATGTATCTGTTCTATCAGAATGTATTCTCAGATAGTTGTTCTGTTGAAAAATAACTGAATAAATTAATCTCTTTGAAAATCTTCTGTGCTGAAAATAGTTTTGATTGTATGGGTAGGGAGAAGGAAATTATAATTTAACAGTTGATCATATTTAGTCAAAGGGTCGCTATGGTAGAAATTTTAGTTGTCAAGAAGAAGTAGGTAACATATTTAAGAACATGGGCCTTTCTAGAACCACTTATGTCATACCACAGAGGCAGCTACAAAACCTATATGTAAATCAAAGTGACTGTGAAGGCAAGTTATGACTCTTTGAAAGAAGATAGGCTTGATATGTAGCAGGAGGAAAAATAGAGTAGGAAAATCTTATCAACTGGAGTTCCATTGGATCTAACTTGGTCTAAAGTTAGCCTAAAGGTTTAAGTTCATTTTATTAAAGATTAATTTTTCACTTTATTAACATTTCCCTTTGCTAGGTCTTATTTAGGCATAGACTACTTTTAGCCCCAATGACAATGTAGATGTGCTTATTTTCACAGCTACCTTGAACCATTTAAGCTGTCTCAAAGGTTAAGTTGTCTTGTGAAGGCAGATATTGATTTGCCTTGGGGCTGAGTGACTTTCTATCCCAATAACACCGAATGCACAAAGGTTGAAAGGAACAGCAATTCATGAAAGTGCATCTATCCTGATGAAGTTTCAAAGCACTCTTTTTTCCTTCTTTTGTGAATTATTGATCAACTAACCTGTTGTTCTGTTAGACTAGTTTTCTGCCTCTTTGGTGAGTTTTTAAGAGTGTTTGCTGTTTTCCCTGGGGAAGTAGAAGTCCTTTTGAGGACAAGAAAGCATTCCACATAGAATCTACCATCATGCCATCCTTCCAATCATTTTTCTTCAGCCAGTTCAGCTACTTAAATACTCTATACAAATCAATCACTCCCTGCTTGACTCTTGAAGTCACTTTCTTAGCTCTACTTCCTTAGCTCTATTGTCTATACAACTAGTAGAAATGTGTCCAGAAAACATCCACAAAATATTTTAAACCAATATCTTCTTGAGATGTGGTCACCTGTGGAGTCATTATTCCTAGAGAATAGTGAATCACAGACTCTTTAAGTCGAAAGAGACCTGAGAGGTTCATTAGTTCTCCATTCACATGAGGCAGCATCCTTTATAAAATGTCCCTTGCAAGTAATCATTTAGTGTTTAATTAAATATCTCCAGTGGCAGAGAACTCACTATCTCAAAATACTAGCTATAATAAGGCACTCTACTACATATTAGGAAGCTTCCTTATAAAGAGATGAAATTTTCCTTTTGGACCAGTTTTCCCTTTTGGAATCACAAAGTCAGTCCAATTGTTCCATATAATAGTCCTTTATTGATATTATGATGACTAGTATTCCTTACTGAAAGGCATCATGATCTTGTTAATTGAGTTTTAGAACTGGAGTCAGAAACAAATGGGCTTGAACATGATTTCAGACATGAAAAAAATCAATCTCTAGGAGTCTCATTTTATTCTTCTAAGAGTATCATAGGTCTCATAGGTTTGCTTTGGATTTTCATTTGATTTTATTTTGTTGAAGTCTTATCTGTGATTTCAAAGATTAGAGAAGGGATTCTTTCCCCCAATGCCAATCAGCCTATAGTCAAAGAGATGACTAGGGCACTACTGGTTAAGTGATTTAGCATTTCATAGCATATGCCAGAGGATACATATGAAACAAAGTCATCCTGGCATCAGTGCCTACTTTATCTATTATGGCATCCTATATTTCCAGCAGGTTGTATAAGATTCCAGAAATAAAATATGTAAGTACTTTATTAAATGCTGTCAACATAGCTCAAAGCATCATGAGACTTTTACCAGAAACTACAGTTACACTAATGCAGTCTAAGAAAACATTTGGGGTTAGAGATCATATATCTATTAAAACAGCCTGAAAATATATTAGAATTTGGAGCTACCACCTCATACTACAGAGTTTGCAATCAACAAAAATCCCTAAATATGCCCTTCCAATTTAGCATAAAAATTGTCTTACCACTCTTTCTGAAGCTGAATTTTTAAACCAAAGTTCTAGACTTTCCATATTTCTGGATGACATTCCAACTTTTTAGATTTGGGGCTTTATTCAATCTTTCAATTCAATCTAATAAGCATGTAGTTATACTTACTATTTGCCAAGCTATAGTAATAAATGCTAGGGGTGCAATTGATTTTTTAAAAAAAAGGTATCTGCCCTCAAGGAACTTACATTTTAGTGGGAGATAAGGAGTAGATCAAAATGAGACAGTAAAGCAGGATGGCAGAAGTATCCAGTGTGAGGGTATTTGGTTCTATGGAAGTGAAACCAAGTAGAGAATTAGGTACAAATTAGTGAGCTGAGTCCTAGTTTTGCCTTCTATAATGGAAGGCATTAGGACTTTGTAATTTCACTCCAGAGAAGAGACTGAGAAAATTGCTGTCAATCAAGGTTTGAATTAGAAACAGCTTGTTGAGATTAGAAGTGTTGAAATTATCTCAGAATGTATTTTGTTCTATGGAGTTGAAACCAGAGCAAAAATCAGCACACTGAGATTTTTTTTTTTTTGGGGGGGGAGGTGAATCTTAATTGTGTTATTTAGTAGACTTGTTCCTTCCAATTGCATATATATTTTTTCACAACTTTGTGCTAGTTGCAGATTTATTATATATTCAACCTATGTCTTCCTGCAAATCAGTTACAAAATTTTGAATAAAACTTAGTTGAGACAGATCCTTATGGCATCCCATTAGAGAACAGGCTCCAGATTTTGTCATTCCATTAATAAATTCTTTAGGGTATCATTTTAATCATTTATGATTTTACTTTTATTATCAATTAATCTATTCCATCTATCATACACACAAGCATGTTGTAAAATGCCTTGCTCACAGGAAGATATATCCTGTTTATAACATTCTCCTGATCTACTGCTTTTTTCAAAGATGAAAACGAAGTTAATTTGGCATGAAGGCATGGTTACTCCTTCCCTTTCCTAGGGTTTGATCTATGGATCAAACACTTAAAAAATCTGTTCGAGACATTTGTCAAAAATTAGCTTTAACTGTAACCATTTAAAGTTTGCAAATTCTGTCTTCTTCCTTTTTATAAACAGTTTTTAATTGTAAGCCAATAATTTAGGCAATCTTTTTAAAGAATAAATTTTCCTTCCTTCCAGAATGTTTCCTATGCTTCACTACTTTCTCAGCAGCAGTTCTAAACTCCTACCTTATTTTGTTTCCTGATATATCATTTAAGCAGATGAGGAAATGATAGAAAGGCAGTCATAGATAGGCAGACAGACAGATAATAAATAGATTATAGAGTAATAAATAGATGATGATGGATAATTTGATAGATAGATAAATGGAAAGATAGATGGATAGACAGACAAACAGATATCAAGCACTGTGCCAAGTTCGGGATAAACAAAGAAGCTTTCATTCTAATGAAAGAAGACAATACATAAAGAGAAATTGGAAAAGGGAAAGATACATGCATGGTGGCAAGGCTCCTGATGAGAGAGTGGAAAAGTTCATAGAGTGCACTTTGCTTGAGTGACTTATAAACTGATGGTGTAAACTAGGGATTCTCCATTCAAAAAATAGAAGTACTTGCAGAATGAAAAAGCTGCTAGAAGAAAGGGGGAAATTCTGGAGACTGCATTATATTTATACAATCCTAAATCTCAAAGAAGAGAAACCTATATCTAAGCTACTTTAAGATTTATAAGTACCATATAAATACTTACACACACACACACACACACACACACACACACACACACACACACACACACACAAATCAAAAGCAAAAAGCATGGTTATCTGCCTCACCAGTACCCAATGGTCCCAGTCTTGCTTAGCTCTCCTGATTCAGAGTTTAGAACTCTTTGCAACACATCAACACATCAAACAGATTTGTCTGAGCCCTGAAAGTCCTGTAAACAGTTCGAATTATAGCAACAGAACTGGTTAGTAATGTTTAAAGATGCAAGCTTTCCAGTTAATGTCTTGCACTAAGATGAGGTTTAGTAGGGAGACTCTTTAGTAGATTTTGTTTTAATAGTTAAAGATACATTTGGGGCAAACAACTCCATTGTGTTGGTATTCCCTCCTCCAATTTCTCCTTGTTTTCCTTGAGACAAAATAATTTGGAAAAATCCTGTGATTCTGTATTTCTAAATGGCAAAAAATAAAACTAGTAAGAATATTTCTGTGGAGCAGAGTAGATAAGAGCTTTAAGCATATAATCTCTGAAACCAAAGTTCAGACCCTCTCCAGCAGTACAACCTTGGACAATCTACTTAATCTTGTTTACTTCAGTTTCCTCATCTATAAAATGCAGTTAACAATAGCAGCTACCTCACTGGGTGGTTGTGAGGATCAAATGAGATATTTATTTTTTAAAAATTGTGCTTAGCACAGCACTTGGTATACAGCATATACTATGTAAATGTTAACTAGATTAGCTTTTGAAAATGTCAAACCTTGGAGGACATTCTTTGGCATTCTAACCCAATCCTATCTTTTCCCTTTCTTGCAAGTATTGGCTTTTTGGCTACCATAACAAAGTTGTTCTGTGTGAAGAGCAGTAATGCAATCAGCAACCTATTCCTTCAGGTTTGATTCTGGGCTGAAATGAGGCACATTGAACATTTAATAGGAGATTTGCTTTGCCCTAAAATAGAAAAGGTATTCAATAAGGCTACAGCATCCCTAATCTTCTATTTCCCGCCACTCACTCCTCATTTCTTTAAAGAAATAGGTCATTCCAGGAGTGGAGCCAGATAGCAGAGACACACATTTCTCTCTGACCTTCTTTACAACCCTCACAATAACTATGAAATCCAGCCTCTTAATTAGCTCAGGATGAGAAGAACCCACAAATATTGGGAGTGCAACAAATTATCAGCAGAAGATAATTTCAAAGATCGCCAAAAAAATATTTCAATTGGAAATGGGAGGGAAGTAGCCAGGACAGCCAGTACAAATGCTAGCACAGATAGCTCAAAGTCCCAGGGCAGAGAATTTATAGGAGGAAAATGACCAGAAAAGATCTGTTTCAATCAGGAACAGGAGAGAAGCAGAAAGCACAAACAGCTGACCACAAACCCCTGCATAGAGAGCTCAGAGTCCAGGAGCAGTTCAGTCTCAAGAGTGCTTGAACAGACTGACCAAAAACACCAGGGCAGACAGCACAGAGGCCCAGGGCATTGTTAACTACTCTATGTGGCAGAGACAGCACCAGCAGTGAATCAGTACTGACCCAGTGCAGCTGTGGAGGCTTGGAAAAGCTCTCCCACCCTAAAGGCAGACCTTAACTTAACTTAATTAAAAAAAAAAAAAACTTAAGTAAAAAAAGTGAAGAGGACTCTAACAATTGACAGCTTTTATGGTGAAATAGAAGAACAGATTTCAAATTCTCAGGAGACTAAAGGCAGATTGTCTCCAGATGAAGCTCCAAGGGGTGAAATAACCTGGTTCCCATCACACAAGGCTCTCCTAGAAGAACTTAGAAAGGATCTTAAAAGAGAGCTAGGAAAAAAATGGGGAAAGGAAATAAAAGCCTTGAAAGAGAGTCTGGAAAAGACAACACAAAATAAACATAATGAAATGGAAAAAACATAACTCATTAAAAGATAGATTTGATAAACTGAGAAAAGAAAACAACTCCTAGGAAAAAATACTACAAGCAGTCAGAAAAAAAAAAAAACAATTCAAATACCAAGGAGCCACAATAAAAATCACTCAGAATCTAGCAGCTTCCACATTAAAGGATTGAAGGTCTGGAATCTGATATTCCAAAAGGCAAAGGAACTTGGTATGCAGCCAAGAATAAATTACTCTGCAAAACTTAGCATTTTCTTCCAGGGAAGATGGACATTCAATGAAATAGGTGAATTCCATATATTGCTGACAAAAACCAAAACAAAACAAAAAACAGAGCTAAATAAAAAGTTTGGCCTCCAAATATAGAACTCAAGAGAAGCATAAAAAAGTAAGAATTCTCAAAAAAATGTATTTGTTATGGGTATACATAAAGTGTATATGTATAATTTGGTTTACTGTTATAAAAAAGGATTTAGAGGTGAAAAGAAAATTGTACCAGAAAAAGGGAAAGTGGAGGTAAAAAGAGGGAAATTACATCTCACAAAGAGGCAAGAAACCTATTATATCTGAGGGAAATTTAGGGAGAGGGATGATCATAGTGTGAATCTTACTCTCATCAGAATTGGCTCAAATAAAAAATATTACACATAGCTTGCAGAGAAACTTCTACTTCACTAAGAATTGGGAGGGGAAAAGTGAAAACAGAAGGGGTAAGATAAATAGAAGGGAATACAGAAATTGAAAGGAAAAAGTTTAAGAAAAGGGGAGGGACACTAAAGGAGGGATTCTAAAGAGGGCGGCCTGCATGAGTCAAGTGGTGCTCATAAGTTTAATACTAGGGAGAGGGTAAAGGGAAAAAGAAAGAGAAAAGCATAATCTGGAGTTAACAAGATGGCAGGAAATACAGAATTAGTAATCTTAACCATAAATATGAATGGGGTTAACTCCCCCATTAAAGATTAAAAGCCAGAATCCGACAATATGTTGTTTACAGGAAACACACTTGGCACAGGCCAATACATACAGAGTAAAAGTAAAAGGTTGGAGCAGAATCTACTATGCTTCAGGTGAAGTCAAAAAAGCAGGAGTAGCCATCCTGATCTCAGATCAAGCAAAAGCAAAAATTGATCTAATTAAAAGATATAAGGAAGGGCACTATATCTTGATAAAAGGTAGCACAGATAATGAAGCTATATCAATACTAAACATATATGCACCAAGTGGTACAGCATTTAAATTCCTAAAGGAGAAGTTAAGAGATCTGCAAGACAGCAGAACTATAATAGTGGGAGATCTCAACCTTGCACTCTCAAAACTAGATAAATAAAATTACAAAATAAATAAGAAAGAAGTCAAAGAGGTAAATAGAATACTGGAAAAGTTTGGTATGCTAGATCTTTGGAGAAAACTAAATGGAGACGGAAAGGAGTACACTTTCTTCTCAGCAGTTCATGGAACCATACAAAAATTGACCATATATTAGGACATAAAGACCTCAAAATCAAATGCAGAAAGATAAAGTAAATGCATCCTTTTGAGATCACAATGCAATAAAACTATATTCAATAAAGAGCCAGGGAAAAATAGACCAAAAAGAAATTGGAAACTAAATAATCTCATCATAAAGAATGAATTGTGAAATAGCAAATCATAGACATAATCAATACCTTCACCCAAGAAAATGACAATAATGAGACCTCATACCAAAATGTGTGGGATGTAGCCAAAGCAGTAATAAGGGGAAAATTTATATCTCTAGATGCTTACCAGCATAAAATAGAGAAAAAGAAGGTCAATAAATTGGGCTTGCAACTAAAAAAGCTAGAAAAAGAGAAAATTTAAAACTCCCTATCAAAAACTAAGCTATAAATTCCAAAAATAAAAGGAGAGATTAATAAAATTGAAAGTAAAAAAAAAAAACTATTGAATTATTAAATAAAACTAAGAGTTGGTTCTATGAAAAAAATAACAAAATTCATAAAACCAACATAGGATAGTTTATCTCTCAAACCTGTGAAGGAAGAAGGAATTTGTGACCAAAGAAGAACTAGAGATCATTATTGATCATAAAACAGAAAATTATATTATATTAATTAATTATATGAAGTTGAAAAGCTTTTGTACAAACAAAACTAATACAGACAAGATTAGAAGTGAAGAAATAACTGGGAAAACATCTTTACAATTAAATGTTCTGATAAAGGTCTCATTTTCAAAATATGTAGAGAATTGATAAATTTATAAGAATCCAAGCCATTCTCCAATTGATAAATAGTCAAAGGATATGAACAATTTTCAGATGATGAAATCGAAAGTATGCTCCAAATCATTATTGATCAGAGAAATGAAAAGTAAGACAACTCTGAGATACTAGTACACACTCTCAAATTGGCTAAGATGACAGGAAAAGATAGTGATGAATGTTGGAGGTGATGTGGGGAAACTGGGACACTGATCCATTATTGGTGGAGTCGTGAATGGATCCAACCACTCTGGAGAACAACTTAGAACTATGCTCAAAAGGTTGTCAAACTGTGAGTATCCTTTGATCCAGAAGTGTTACTACTTGACTTATATCCCAAAGAGATCTTAAAGAAAGGAAAGGGACCCACATGTGCAAAAATGTTTGTGGCAGCCCTCTTTGAAGTGGCCAGAAACTGGAAATTAAATGAATGCCCATCAATTGGAGAATGGCTGAATAAATTGTGGAATATGAATGTTATGGAATATTGTTGTTCTGTAAGAAATGATGAGCAGGATGATTTCAGAAAGACCTAGAGAGACTTACATGAACTGATGCTGAGTGAAATGAACAGAAACAGGAGATCATTATACACTTCAACAATAATACCATATGAGGATATATTCTGATGGACGTGGCTCTCTTCAACAATGAGAGGATCCAAATCAGTTCCAATCAATCATAATGAACAGAATCAGCTATACCCAGTGAAAGAACACTGGGAAATGAGTGGGGACCACAACATAGCATTTACACTCTTTCTGTTATTGTTTGCTTGCATTTTGTTTTTCTTCCCAGGTTATTTTTACCTTCTTTCTAATTCTGATTTTTCTTGTGTAGCAAGACAACTGTATAAATATGTATACAATATTGTATTTAACATATACTTTAACATATTTAACATGTATGGGACTCTCTGCCATCTAGGGGAGGGGGTGGAGGGGAAGAGGGGAAAAGTTGGAACAGAAGTTTTTTCAAGGGCCAATGTTGAAAAATTACCCATGCATATGTTTTGTCAATAAAAAGCTATAAATAAAAATGAAATAGGTCCTGGTGATCTTCAAATATTTACAGTTTTAGGGGGCCCTATTTTGTATGAATAAAACTTCTCATGGCCTTGGGTATCAATTAAATAATTTCAAGAGAGGTAGAAGTCAATAAGTTGGGGAGGGGGGTAAGCTTTGTTACCTTTTAGAAAAAAAATTAATTCCTGTTGTAAAGGAAAAAAAAGAAAATTCACTTCTTTTTTCAGTGTGTGAGCATAATCAGAGAATCAAAACAGATTAGTTATGGCAGAAAGATAATTATATCCAACAAGCCTGCACTGATGGCATCAATCTCTCATTCTGGAGCTATCTGTAGACTGAAAATTGTTTAAGCAGTATATCTCACTTTATGGTAAGATTCCATTTGTGAAACACAAGGGCCCATGTGTGGTGAGAAAACTATTTCTCATTTATAGCATGGGGAAGGAGTGTGGCTCAAACAGGGGAAGAAAAGGCATCTCTAACTACCCTCCCCACCTTTCCCTGAAAGAGATTTTAATTTCTAGCAGGTGAAAGAGTAGGAATTTGGGACCAGAGATCAATTTGCTCTCCCAAAACAGAGTATTGGAATAGCATTGTATCTATGTTCTCCCTTAAATTTTGTTAGTTTATTGGATATGATCAGCTTCATGTTAATTTCTGATTACTTATTATGATGTGAGAAAGGGAACTTACCATAAGTTGACCCCAAAATCCAAGGCTTGACTTGCTTCCCATCAAATACCAGGTTCACAATGAACATGTATAGTATATAATTAAGAAACCCATTTATCTAAATCATGACAAAAGAGAAATCAGAGAAGGTATCCATAGGAGGATATATACTAGAGAATTCAGAATGAAAAAACAAAACCAAAATAAACCTCTCAGTGGTAGTAAGATAACCTAACTCAACTGAAAGAGAGTTCTAAATCTCACTCAAGGGGAAACACTCTATATTCTCTAATGTAGCACATTAGGGACAAGAACAGTTCCTTTCATGTCTTCCTAGAAACCTTTCTTCCAATTATCTCTCTACCCTCTAGAAACTGAAATTAGAAGTACTTGAAGTAACTTGAATCTTGGAAAAAACTCAAGAAGGCTAATGTTCTCTCACTTTCAACAACTCTGTCCTGCTACTCATCCAGGGCAGAGTATTCATCTCTGTCAAATGAGGAGAGAGTCACATACCAATGGTCTTTGGAACAGAGGTTATCCTGATAGTCCTAAATTGACCTAAAGCTAAAGAACTGAGAGGGAGTTAGGTGGGCAAAGACCTTCCTGTGGCAGAAGGATCTGACGCTGTGGAGTCTGCTAGTCTGGGCAGCTTTCCTTATGTGTCTGTATTTGGGCTACCTTAGGCTCAAGTGTATTTAGAAAAGTGCTGGGCATTAGACTGAGCAGGAAGATGGCTTGTGGTTTTAGATAAACTAAAGGTCCGGGCAATGATTCCCATGAGTCATGGAGCCAGTAATAATGGCCTTAATAGGAGATAAGATCTTTGTCCACATTTTCAAAACACTTCCCTTCTCCCTCATGCTTGCATGTATCAAAATAGATTAACAGCCATAGGGCTGGTACACAATTATCAGATCAGTACATCTTTTGTGAAAGTGTGTGAGTGAATTACTAGATAAGATTCTGGGAAGCTTTCAGTGGCTCAGCTTTGGTAATTTGAGGTTTTGTTTTGATTGCCTTCTATGTATTTGTGGGTGTGATATTGTATTTATATGTGTTCAGAAATTGTTCAACCCTTGACAAAGACAATCAAAAACCAATGTGGTATGCCTATGTCCCCCTAGGTATTTATACATGTGTCCATAGTCACATTTTTTACTGCTTAGAATTCAGACAGACAACATCAAAGAGAAAATATGAGAAGCCAAGTGTCTGATCTTCCATGACCAGATTGAATCCCTCATTGCTTGGAAAGGACATCCAATAGTGCACTTCAGGCAACTAAAAGGCATGGCAAATACAAATTGGTCTTATATACAGCAAACAACAAAAGATTTTAATTCAAGCTGTATCTCAATACTTACCAGTTGTATGTCTCTGGGCAAGTCCCTCAGCTTCATTTTTCTCATTCCCTCTATGGATTAAGAATAGTTCCTATTTCCTAGGGTTATGAGAGACAAATAGAAACAGAGACAGAGAGTTTGAGAGAAGCAAGATCACATAGTCCAAACTACTCATCTTTAGATTTACAGATCTTCAGTTTAGTTAAACTATTCCTTTGTTAGAGATTCTTCATGTTTTGTTTATTTGTATGTGTGACACATGTCATAGATGCCTTTTAAATTAAATTAAATTTTAAATTAAATGCATAATTAAATTTTAGGGTCTCTTCTCAAGATAATATTTTAGATGCATAAAATAAACTATGATAGCATATAAAACTAACTGTTCAAATGTAGTTATCAAAAATTTTTTCTGGAAAAGTTTTTATTACAGGTAGAGTGGGAAAGCTGGGCACAATTAGATGATTCCAATTTTATTGGCATCATGGTATGGAGCAAGACAGACCTATCTCTATCAGGCCAGATTCGTGTGTTGATCTTGACCATATTGATGATATACAATTGCTTTACTGCCCACTTGATCTGAGGCTTATTGACTTTGACATTCACAATGAAAACTAGAATGCTTTTCTCAATCTTCTTCATAGCAGATTCAGTGGTAAAGGGAAATTTAATGTTGACTTTCCAGAAGATGGGGGATATTTAGACCTTTTTTCCTTCTGTGGCTATGGACATCTTTCAATATTTCCTTCTTGGTCTTCAAGGTCTTAGATTTAGCTTCTCTCTTGTGGTAGACAATCTCATTCTTCACCTTCAACATTATCTTGGGAGAAGAAAGGTCAAAATATTTTTTTTAAAATATGGAAATATTTCCAATACAAAAAACCTTAGAAATAAGGTTAAAAACTCCTGTATCTGAGAACTTATATCTTGTCCAAGTTCACCTAACTTTTTAGTAATAAAGATCCTGGTCTCTTGACTTCCAATTGATATAATAATATGTCACAAAGTTTTCCCATGTTAACATTTCCTCATTTTGCTAGAATTTATACTTTTCAAATTTTTACTGGTAAAATTAGTAATCCAAATTTCATGGAATTATAGAATCTCAGAATTAAAAGGGACCTATGAAGTTATATAGTCCAATGTATATTTGAAATCTCCAATGTCTTCAATAACATAATCATAATAGTCTTGGATGCCTATGGTGATAATAAACTCATTACTTCTACAGATATTCCAATATAGTTTTCTTTTTTCCCTTTTATTATTTTTAATATTTACTTTTTTATTTACAAAACATATGTATGGATAATTTTTCAACATTGACACTTGCAAAACTTTCTGTTCCAACTTTGCTCCTCCTCCTCTCCACTCTCTCCCTAGATGGCAGGTGGTCCAATTTTTGTTAAATATGTTAAAGTATATGTTAAATCCAATATATATATATACATATTTATACAATTATCTTGTTGCACAAGAAAAATTGGATCTAGAAAGAAAGAGGAAAAAAACATGAGAAGGAAAACAAAAAATGCAAGCGAACAACAAGAGAAAGTGGAAATGCTATGGGATGGTCCAGACTCATTTCCCATAGTTCTCTCTCTGGGTGTAGCCGATTTAGTACATTACTGAACAACTGGAAAGGGTTTGAATCGTCTCATTATTGAGGAGAGCCACATCCATCAGAGCTGATCATCATATAATCTTGTTGTTGCCATGTATAATGATCTCTTGGTTCTGCTCATTTCACTTAGCATCAATTCATGTAAGTCTTTCCAAGCCTCTCTAAAATCATCCTGCTGGTCATTTCTTACAAAACAATAATGTTCCATAACACCATAATTTATTCAGCTATTCTCCAATTGATGGGCATCAATTCAATTTTCACTTTCTAGCCACTACAAAAAGGGCAGTTACAAACATTTTTGCACATCTAGGTCCCTTTCCCTTCTTTAAGATCTCTTTGGGATATAAACCCAGTAGTAGCACTGCCGGATCAAAGGGTATGCACAGTTTGATAACTTTTTGGGTATAGTTCCAAATTGCTCTCCAGAATGACTGGATGTATTCACAGTTCCACCAACAATGTATCAGTGACCCAGTTTTGCCAGCTCCCCTCCAACACTCATCATTATCTTTTCCTATCATTTTAGCCAGTCTAAGAGGTGTGTAGTGATTTCTTAAAGCTATCTTAATTTGAATTTCTCTGATCAATAATGATTTGGAGCATCAATTTTCATATGACTAGAAATAGTTTCAATTTCTTCATCTGAAAATGTTCTGTTCATATCCTTTGGCCATTTATCAACTGGAGAATGGCTTGATTTCTTATAAATTTGAGTCAATTCTCTCTATATTTTAGATATGAGGACTTTATCAGATTGTTTGGATATAAAAATGTTTTCCCAGTTTATTGCTTCCCTTCTAATCTTGTCTGAACTAGTTTTGTTTGTACAAAATCTTCTTAATATAATAAAAATTTTCTATTTTTGTGATCAATAATGATCTCTAGTTCTTTTTTTAGTGACAAATTCCTCCCTCCATCTGTAATTTCACAAGCTGCCACCATCCCTCTAAATACTTCATTCCTTTTTTTAATAATATAAACTCCTTGGGGTCAAAGAGTCTATTCCTTTTGTATTTGTATGCTTAGCACTATCTCCGTGTGTGGCACCTAAAAAATGCTTAATCAATGCTTTTTTTTTTTCATTCATTCATTTGAGGATTCATTGATTTTATATCTCTTTCATTTCTATGTTCCATGTTTCTATTTCCCAGTGTCTTAATAACTTTTTCAATTTCTCTCCATTCATTTCATTTTTTCTCTCGAATCATTTAATTCATTTTTTTTCAAGGAACACTTCATTTTCCCCAATAAGTCATGGAGGGAGCAGACATTTCTCTACCCTAGGGATTCTTGTTATTCATTCTTCATTTTCAAAGAGGACCAACAATATCACACATGAAGTCTTAACATGTGTGTAAATTGGGTTCAAGGGAGGCAGAATTGCACAAAGTTATTAGCCTTATTCCTCTTCCTGAGTCATCAAAGTCACTAGCAGGATAAAAGTCAAGATGACTGGAAATGGCCCAAGATGCAGTGGATGACCTTAGCACCTTTGATTTAATACTAATTTCTAAGCATTCCTCAGCATTTGCTTAGCCATCTTTGGAATAATTTGTTCTCATTTGCCCATTCTGCTATGGGAAGTCCTTACAGAATTGGTATAGAATTCACTGACAGATTTGAGGCTTCACAGATTCTTAAACTAGGATTGAAGGATATCCAATGAATCCATGGATAGATTTCATGGATATGAATTCCCCTCCATTTATCTCTTATAAGGGGAGGGGAAATAAATCTTTATTTTCATTGATTTCTAAGTGAAATTTATTATTTCTTCAATTATGTAAAAACTTTATTCTGAAAAGAGATTTATATACTTCACTGAACTGTATAATGGTCTAGATAAATTAAGTCAAATTAAGAAGCCCTGTTCTGGCCCAATCAACTTCTTTTCTAATGAGCTTCATCACATGACATGATTTTTTTTTTTTTACGTGTCAATAGTAGAAAGAAAAATATGGCATAATCACTTCAAGTCATTTTGAGAAAGAGAAAAGAAAATGGGAAAGTAAAAGATTGTGGTAGAGTAGACAATGCATCAGGATCCAATTATTGGCTACGTGACCTTGAACTAATTACTTCATTTTTCTGAGTCCCATCTATAAAATGGGGACTGTTACCTGCACTGCCTACTGAACCAGCCTGTTTTAAGGATCAAATAAGATAATGTATGCAAAGTACTTTATAACCATTACACAAATGTGAGTTATTATAGGTAGATCGTTATTCCCCTGGAGTCAATGAAATCATAGTGTCAGCTTTTGGAACATTTACTAGGACTTGCTGTTAAAGTGAAAATAGCTCTAAGTTCTCCCAGTACCCTCAATGACATTGAGCTTATGTTCAGAGATACAAGATCCTATTTAATAGCAGCTTTAGATGTTTCCTCCTCAACCCAGGTCTGTATTTCACAGATTTGATTTTTTTTTTTTTTTAAAGACTGACATAAATTGAGAAATAAATTTAGAAACGCATATACCTTATATAGCCCAAAGCAAAATGTATGGAGCTTATTCAAGAATGAATTGGAAAAGAATCTTTCAGGAGACTCATAATACTCCTTGGGGTCAAACTAGATTGTGGGATAGATTTTCTTATATATTAACTAAATAAAATTAACCACCACGTCCTACTCCTGTTCTCTCACCTCTGTCCAATCATTCCCATTTGTTTTAAAGCCCTTTTCTGTCAAGTCATCAATTTCTTTACACAAGAAAAGTGGGTTAAAGAATTGTCACCATTCAAGGATAAATTTGGGTATAAGCAAACTAGGTAGTTGCCTAGCAGTATGAATCAGGAAGTCAGAAAGATTCTGCCCCGGCTCATTAATGGCTAAGCCTTTCATTTGATAATGGAAATAAAACTAAATGACTAAATATACTTCTTCCAGGAATCATCCTGTCAAATTAACATGGAAACATAAATGACTGATATCAAACTATTTCATTAAAGCAGATTTTATAGAAAATGGAAGAGAAAGTATAAAAGTGGAGTGAAGAGATTAAGTCTCTTTATACATTTTAGTTCCCACTATCTTGATCTTACTTGCCTAATATGTAATCCACTGATAATTTTAAGCCTCTGATGGAGACCTGGGTAATATATTGTTGTTGTTTTTTAAATCTCTAGGATACTACAATACCTTACTGTCTCAAAACAGTAACTTCAGGTATCCTTTGACTTCTGAGGCACGTTCCTGTGTCAGTAGAGAAAGGCTCAAAACAAAAACAATGAAGATAACAACAATATCCCTTATCTTTTTTTTTACTGGAATTGTCTCAAAGATGCTTTCAGTAACCTTGCAAAAGATAAGCTTTAATCCCACTATTTTCATTCAATTACAAAAAGCTGTCACTTCGTCCACTTGTGCAACAGTTCAGAGAACATTAAATATAAAAGAATAACAGGTTAGTGACTTTTCCTAGATTGTTTCTACCTGTACTCCATTTAAAAAGAAGATAATAACGAGATAACAACTCTTTCAAATCCTGATCATTCATGTCATGGAGCAGAAGGCTGAAAAGAAAATAAAGGAATGCCAGGTAAGTTAATGTACTGGGAAAATCATTGTGCCCTGAAACTTATTTCCAGTTAGATATTAGTGATACTGCTCATTGAATCAATACTTCACTTAGGTGATCAAACTGCCTGAATAAATTACATAAATAGATGGGGTGGCATAGTATGATAGACTATAGCATATATATATATATATATATATATATATATATATATATATATATATATATATATATATATATATATATATATGTATAATCCCACTAACTTTGGGTAGGCTGGGGATGGTAGACATCTTGAAATTAGAGGTGTGTTCCTTAAAGAAATAAGTTAAGAAAACTTTCCAGTCATTTATATAGCAAAAGAAGACATGAAATGAAGGAAAAAGTTGTATCAAAGCAAAACAGAAATGTAAAGGGCTAGAACTGAGCAAATGCACTTGGATAATGGAGCACGTGAGACTAATTGCCAATTGGACGGCTCTCTATTAACTTGTTTGAAGGTTGACCCTCCCCAGCTGTTCTGTGCTGACTTGATCGGTGGGACAAAGAGGGGCAAGTGACGTGTGTGGGGGAGTAGGAGGAGGAAATTGAGGCATTCTCTCATAGTGGTTGAGAGAGGAAGGTGATGTGGAGATTGCTAGATCTAATCCACTGACCTTGACCATAAAAGGCCAAGAATAAAGACATTTGGTGATCCTGACTCCGGCTGATTTCTGGGAAGACAGAGTTCCAGTATTTGGCGTCCAACGTGGGCCAGGTACCCTATCTCCACTGAAACCCTCCGATGAACAGATTAGATGAGTATTCTAATAGACAAATAAGGAATTTGCCTTGTAGAGGGCTAAACCAGCAATCTCTTATAGCTGAAATGGGGCAGATGTTAACTATAAACATTCCCTTGACCTCAGCTGACCCAGCCCCAGCCCCAGCCTCAGCTCCAGCCCCACCCAGGAGTGGTGCTATAGAGAGTATAATTAAGATAATTGAAGAGAATAGCTTACTTGTAACCTGGCTACAAATTGATAAACTCTTGGGCACATTAAAATGCATCCCCTTGGTTCTTAGAGGAAGAAAAACTAAAAATAGATAACTGAAAGCTAGTGGGACTTCAACTGAAAGAATTTTACACAAAAAATGGGCCTTGTTCAATTTCCCCAGAGGTATTTTATATATCAACATAGTTCAGTTAGAGTTAAACTATTGAGCAAGTTGTAGGAGAAGGAAAAGTTTTAAAAATGAACAGAGGAGGAAGTGTGAGGAAAAGAAGAAAGATAAAGATATCGCCCAAGGGCAAGGGGATTCAAATAAGGAATTAGGGTGTGATGACTCTGATTCTCTTGAAGAAGCTTCAACCCTGCCTAGAGAGCAGATTATTGACAGGCCCACATCAACTCCACCTTCAGGGATGGAGGGGGGAGGAGGAGTAGTGGGAGGGGTGATGATATCAAAAGCATCCCCCCCCCAGTAATCACCAACTCCTATAACTAGATTACAAAAAAGGGATTTTTGAAAGAGATGAAAATAGAAAAGAAATAGATAATGATTTCAAACTTCAAATTTTTCCCGTGATTCAACAATATAATTCTGCAGGCCAAGAAAGTAGAAGATACACTCCTTTTGATATGGACAATCCTTAAAGACATGAAAAAAGCTTGCACCCTCTATGGGGCTACATCAGCTTATGTTAAGATGTTATTACAGAATTTGGCTTATGAAGTCTTAACCCCTAGTGACTGGAAAGACATTGCAAAGGGGTGCTTAGAACCTGGACAAAACTTGTTATGGCTTTCTGAATATAGTGAGCTCTGTAGGATTCAAGCCCCCCAAAAAAATCAAAGTGAAGTTAATACTTCAATCACCTGTGACCTACTAACAAGTGTAGGTTCTTATGCAGAAGCTTCAGTACAGATTAATTACTCCATAACAGCATTTGAGCAAATTGCTGCTGCTGCTGCTGCTATCAAAGCATGGGCTTCTCTCCCCAGTAAAAACGACAAGGGTGAGACCTTCACAAAAATTGTACAAGGACCAAATGAACCCTTTGCTGATTTTGTGGCACATTTGCAGACAGCTGTCATATGGACTAATGGTGAAAATATAGTAACAGACACTTTGGCAAGGCAACTTGCTAGAGAAAATGCCAATGAGGTTTGTAGAGGGATTATACTAGGACTACATAGGGATGCTCCTTTAGAGGAGTTCATAAGACGCTGTGCCACAGTGGGCATAAATAACTTTTATAGCCAGGCTATGGTGCAGACTTCCCAAGATCCCAACATAGGAAGGCAGGGTCCCTTTTGGCAAGGGACTTCCAGAGAGATTCATCAATGCTTTCTATGTGGTAAAGTAGGCCATTTGAAAGCTAAATATTGGCATAGAGACAGAGTGAGAAAACAGGGTGGGAGAACAAGACCCAAAACCCCATGTCCAAAATGCAACAGAGGACTCCATTGGGCATCAGACTGAAAAGTGATTGAGGGAAACGGGATGAGGGGCCCAGCTCCAGGGCCCCAGGCAAAAAACACTTGGGTCATGATGGCAGCCGATGCCACACCCAGAGAATGCCCACAAGTCCAATACCCAGACATGACCAATCAGCCAGGAAGCCATCTGATGGGAGAAAGGGATTACAATTAGGGAGGATAAAGTACTCCTGAGAGTACTTACAAAACAGTGTTCATTCATACGCTGATGTGGGAAACTGGGGAATGTGTAGATAATATCGCAGTCATTAACACAGATAGACAATGTGTGACTTATCAACCAGGGGAAATAGTAGCATCGGGTTTATTGATACAGACCCCTAATAAGCAATCTGGTGACAGTCACCCATGTTCTGACTCCAAGCAGCAAAACCCAGGAATATACTGGACAGCAGCTATGACAGCTGACCGACCTATGCTCACCATCTATATAAATGGCATACCAATAGAAGGACTGGTAGACACAGATACAGATCACACAGTCATTAGAGGTGCCAACTGGCCCAGTCACTGGCCAAAGACTAAGGCAGACACCTACATGTCTGGGGCAGGAGATCAATAGCAGCTGAAGTTAGTGCTACCCCTTTAAAATAGATATTTGAAGGTAAAACAGGAGTTTTTACTCCTTTTATAGTTGAAAAAATCCCCATCAATCTGTGAGGAAGAGACATTGTACAACAAAAAGGGTTAAAAATGAATGCTTCGGTTTTTTAGGCAGGACTGCTGTTGAAGTACTGCCACCACTTTCACCTGTTCCTATCTAATGGAAAACTGATACATCAGTGTGCATAGAATAGTGGCCTTTAGATAGCGATAAAATTCAGACCTTATTAGACATAGTACAGGAACAATTTTTTTTTATTCATTTTTCCAAATTATCCCCTCCCTCCCTCCACTCCCTCCCCCCGATGACAGGTAATCCCATACATTTTACATGTGTTACAATATAACCTAGATACAATATATGTGTGTAAATACCATTTTCTTGTTGCACATTAATTATTAGCTTCTGAAGGTATAAGTAACCTGGGTAGATATACAGTAGTGCTAACAATTTACATTCACTTCACAGTGTTCCTTCTCTGGGTGCAGTTATTTCTGTCCATCATTGATCAACTGGAAGTGAGTTGGATCTTCTCTATGTTGAAGATTTCCACTTCCATCAGAATACATCCTCATACAGTATTGTTGTTGAAGTGTATAGTGATCTTCTGGTTCTACTCATTTCACTCAGCAACAGTTCATGTAAGTCTCTCCAAGCCTCTCTGTATTCCTCCTGCTGGTCATTTCTTACAGAGAAATAATATTCCATAACCTTCATATACCACAATTTACCCAAACATTCTCCAACTGATGGGCATCCACTCAGTTTTCAATTTCTTGACACTACAAAAAGAGCTGCTACAAATATTTTTGCACATGTAGGTCCCTTTTGCTCCTTTAGGATCTCTTTGGGATATAAGTCCAATAGAAACACTGCTGAATCAAAAGGTATACACAGTTTGATAACTCTTTGGGCATAATTCCAAATTGCTCTCCAGAATGGCTGGATTCTTTCACAACTCCACCAACAATGCATCAGTGTTCCAGTTTTCCCACATCCCCTCCAACATTCATCATTATTTGTTCCTGTCATCTTAGCCAATCTGACAGGTGTGTAGTGGTATCTCAGAGTTGTCTTAATTTGCATTTCTCTGATCAGCAGTGATTTGGAACACTCTTTCATATGAGTGTAAATAGTTTCAATTTCATCATCTGAGAATTGTCTGTTCATATCCCTTGACCACTTATCAATTGGAGAATGGTTTGGTTTCCTATAAATCAGGGTCAGTTCTCTATATATTTTGGAAATGAGATCTTTGTCAGAACCTTTACTTTTAAAAATATTTTCCCAATTTGTTACTTCCCTTCTAATCTTGTTTGCATTAGTATTATTTGTACAGAAACTTTTTAGTTTGATGTAATCAAAATCTATTTTGTGATCAATAATGATCTCTAGTTCTCCTCTGGTCATAAATTCCTTCCTACTCCACAGGTCTGAGAGGTAGACTATTCTCTGTTCCTCTAATCTATTTATTATCTCATTCTTTATGCCTAAATCATGGACCCATTTTGATCTTATCTTGGTATATGGTGTTAAGTGTGGATCCATATCTAATTTCTGCCATATTAATTTCCAGTTTTCCCAACAGTTTTTTCCAAATAATGAATTTTTGTCCCTAATGTTGGTATCTTTGGGTTTGTCAAGGATTAGATTGCTATAGATGTACCCTTTTTTGTCCTTTGTATCTAATCTGTTCCACTGATCTACCGTTCTATTTCTTAGCCAGTACCAAATGGTTTTGGTGACTGCTGCTATATAATATAGCTTTAGATCAGGTACACTTAGACCACCTTTCTCTGACTTTTTTTTCATTAGTTCCCTTGCAATTCTCGACCTTTTATTCTTCCATATGAATTTTGTTGTTATTTTTTCTAGGTCATTAAAATAGTTTCTTGGGAGTCTGATTGGTATAGCACTAAATAAATAGATTAGTTTGGGGAGTATTGTCATCTTTATTATATTCGCTCTGCCTATCCAAGAGCACTGAATGTCTTTCCAATTATTTAAATCTGACTTTATTTTTTTGGCAAGTGTTTTGTAATTTTTTTCATATAATTCCTGACTATTCTTTGGTAGATGGATTCCCAAATACTTTATACTCTCAACATTTGTTTGGAATGGAATTTCTCTTTGTATCTCTTGCTGTTGCATTTTGTTGGTGATATATAAGAATGCTGAGGATTTATGTGGATTTATTTTGTATCCTGCCACTTTGCTAAAATTCTGAATTATTTCTAATAGCTTTTTAGCAGAGTCTTTGGGGTTCTCTAAGTATACCATCATGTCATCTGCAAAGAGTGATAGTTTGATTTCCTCATTTCCTACTCTACTTCCTTGAGTCTCTTTCTCGGCTCTTATTGCCGAGGCTAGCGTTTCTAGTACTATATTGAATAGTAATGGTGATAATGGGCAACCTTGTTTCACTCCTGATCTTACTGGGAAAGGTTGCAGTTTATTTCTATTGCATATTATGCTTACTGAAGGTCTTAAATATATGCTCCTGATTATTCTAAGGAATAATCCATTTATTCCTATACTCTCAAGAGTTTTTAGTAGGAATGGATGTTGGATTTTGTCAAATGCTTTTTCTGCATCTATTGAGATGATCACATGGTTTTTATTAATTTGATTATTAATATGGTCAATTATACTAATAGTTTTCCTAATATTAAACCAGCCCTGCATTCCTGGTATGAATCCTACTTGATCATAGTGTATTATCCTGCGGATGATTTTCTGAAGTCTTTTTGCTAATATCTTATTTAAGATTTTAGCATCAATATTCATTAAGGAGATTGGTCTATAATTTTCTTTCTCAGTTTTCGATCGACTTGGTTTAGCTATCAGTACCATGTCTGTGTCATAAAAGGAGTTTGGTAGGACTCCTTCATCCCCTATTTTTTCAAATAGTTTATATAGCATTGGGGCTAATTGTTCTTTAAATGTTTGGTAGAATTCACATGTAAATCCATCTGGTCCAGGGGATTTTTTCCTGGGGAGTTGATTAATAGTTTGTTCTATTTCTTTTTCTGAAGTGGGACTATTTAAGCAATTTATTTCCTCCTCTGTTAATCGAGGAAGCCTATATTTTTGGAGGAAGTCATCCATTTCACTTAAGTTATCAAATTTATTGGCATAAAGTTGGGCAAAGTAACTCATTATTTCTCTAATTTCCTCTTCATTGGTGGAAAGATCTCCCTTTTCATTTGTAAGACTAACAATTTGATTTTCCTCTTTCTTTTTTCTGATCAGATTTACCAAAGGTTTATCTATTTTATTGGCTTTTTCATAAAACCAACTCTTGGTTTTATTTATTAATTCAATAGTTTTTTTACTTTCAATATTATTGATTTCTCCTTTTAATTTTTGTATTTCAAGTTTAATTTTTGGTTGGGGGTTTTTAATTTGGTCTTTTTCTAGCCTTTTAAGTTGCAAGCCCAATTCGTTAATCTTCTCTTTCTCTATTTTCTTCAAATAAGCCTCTAAAGATATAAAAATTCCCCTTATTACTGCTTTAGCTGCATCCCACAGATTTTGGTATGATGTCTCATCATTGTCATTATCTTGGGTGAAATTATTAATTGTTTCTATAATTTGCTCTTTCACCCAGTCATTCTTTAAGATGAGATTATTCAGTTTCCAATTACTTTTCGGTCTATTTACCCCTAACTTTTTACTGAATGTAGCTTTTATTGCATTGTGGTCTGAGAAGAAGGCATTTATTATTTCTGCCTTCCTACATTTAATTTTGAGATCTTTATGTCCTAATATATGGTCAATTTTTGTATAGGATCCATGAACTGCTGAGAAGAAAGTATATTCCTTTTTATTGCCATTCAGTTTTCTCCAAAGATCTATCATACCTAGTTTTTCTAATGTTCTATTTACTTTTTAAATTTCTTTCTTATTTGTTTTGTGGTTTGATTTGTCTAAATCTGAGAGTGCAAGGTTGAGATCTCCCACTATTATAATTTTACTATCTATTTCTTCTTGCAGCTCTCTTAACTTTTCCTTTAGAAAGTTAGATGCTATACCACTTGGTGCATATATGTTTAGTATTGATATGGCTTCATTATTTATGCTACCTTTCGGCAGGATATAGTTTCCTTCCTTATCTCTTTTAACTAGATCAACTTCTGCTTTTGCTTGATCTGAGATAAGGATAGCTACCCCTGCTTTTTTGGCTTTATCTGAAGCATAATAGATTCTGCTCCAACCTTTTACCTTTACTCTATATGTATCTCCCTGCGTTAAGTGTGTTTCCTGTAAACAACATATTGTAGGGTTCTGATTTTTGATCCAGTCTGCTATCAGTCTCCGTTTGATGGGAGCATTCATCCCATTCACTTTTACAGTTAAAATTACTAATTCTGAATTTCCTGCCATCATATTATCCCCAGATTATGCTTTTTCCCTTGACCCCCTGAACCCCTTCACAAATAATTAATTTATAGACCCCCCTTGAGATGCGCAGCCCTCCCTTTTTTTTTTTTAGTATCCCTCCCCCCTCCCTCCACGTCCCTTCCCTTATTCTCCTTTTCCTTTTCCCTTTTCCTCTCCCCCCTTTTAATGAGATGATAGAGAATTCTCTGAAAAAGAAATATGACAATTATTTACTCTTTGAGCCTCTTCTGATGAGAGTAAGATTTACACAATGATTCTCCCCCTCTCTAAATTCCCTCAGATATGGTGTATTCTGTATGCCTCTTCCTGGGATGTAGTTTCCCTCTTTTTATCACTCCCTCCCCTTTTTCTGATACTACCCCCTTCCCTTTACTACACCCCCTCCTTTTTTTTTCTTTTATATCAGTAAAATCAAATTATCCATGCGTGCTTTCTATATACCCACAACAGAGATATAGTTCACAAGGGTTCTGTGTACCTTTTTCTGTTTCTCTTCAGTCTTGTGGATGTAGATCAAATTTTTTGTTTAAGTCTGGTTTTTTTCTTAGAAACATATGGAATTCCTCTATTTCATTGAATGACCATCTTCTTCCATGGAAAAAGATGCTAAACTTAGCTGGGTAGTTTATTCTTGGTTGCAATCCTTGATCTTTTGCCTTTCGGAATATCAGGTTCCAGGCCCTTCTATCTTTTAATGTGGAGGCAGCCAGATCTTGCGTGACCCTTATTGTGGCCCCTTGGTATTTAAATTGTTTTTTTTCTAGCTGCTTGCAGGATTTTCTCCTTTGTGTGGTAATTCTGCAGCTTAGCCACAATATTCCATGGTGTTCTTTTTTTAGGGTCTATTTCAGAAGGAGTTCAATGAATTCTTTCAACATCTACTTTCCCCTCTGTTTCTATTATCTCTGGACAGTTCTCTTTGATAATTTCCTGTAAAATAGAATCCAGGCTCTTTTTTTGGTCATAGTTTTCGGGAAGTCCAATGATCCACAGATTATCTCTCCTAGATCTATTTTCCAGGTCTATAGATTTTCCCAATAAGTATTTGACGTTATTCTCCAGCTTTTCATTTTTTTTGTTTTGTTTTACTGATTCTTGGGTTCTCAATGAATCATTAATTTCTATTTGTTCCATCCTGAATTTTAAGGAGTTATTTCTTCATTCACAGTTTTTAGTTCTTTTTGTAAATGCCCAATTTCATTTTTAAATGAGTTATTTTGCTCTATTGAATTTTTTTCCATTTCCCTAATTTTTTTTGAGAATTATTTTCTTTTTTTCAATTCAGAAATCCTATTTTCTTGAGACTTTTTTATCTTCTCCAATTCAGAAATCCTATTTTCTTGAGACTTTTTTATCTTCTCCAATTCAGAAATCCTACTTTCCTGTGATTTTTTTTTACCTTTTCTAATTCACTAATTTTGTTTCCTTGCATCTCCTGTGAATTCTTTATTTTTTCCAACTCCAATTTCATAGCTTCTCTTTCCTTTCCCCATTTTTCTTCAAACTCTCTTAACTTTTTAATAGTCTCTTCAAGGAGAGAGTTATGTGATGGGGGGCAGGAATCATTCCCTTCTAGGTTGTTATCTGCTGACTCTCTGCTATTAACTTCCTTGGGGTTGGATACCCGTTCTTTCTCTATGTAGAAGAAATCTATGGTTTTTCTTGGCTTTTTGCTCATACTTAAAAAATCTTTTGGGGTCTGTCCCTGGGGTAGGAAATTATTTATTTATTTCTTTACCAGCTTCCTCCCAGACCGGATGGATGCAGCGGCCCCTGCGCCTGAGCTAAGAGAGAGCTCTGGGAGAGTTCCCCACCCCCTCCCTGGAAGTGCCTCAGAGGTGATCAGAGGGCGCTGTGTTCTAGCGGCTTCCCTGAGGTTTGAGACTGAACAGTAAAGGCAACTCAAAGCCTAGCCTGTGCGTCGCGGTGGGGCATGGATGTCTGCAGCAGGTGATGTGAAAAGCCCCTGTGCTCAAACTGGAAGTGTCTGCCAGAAACCGCGGTCCCTAGTGCAAAGGTTCTGATTCTCTGGGAATTTCGTGTCTGAGTTCCACAGCCTCCAGTGGAGCCAGCCGCTATGAGTTACCGCCCCGCCCACTTTTCAATCTCTTAACTACCCATAGGTGAAAGCCTGGATTGCCTATGTTGGCCACACCCACAGTGCCGAGATCTGCTGAGTCACCCCCGGGGATCTGGGAAGATCCAATCTGGTTTAAAATTTTAAAGTGGCTTACATTTCTCTTCTGAACTGCTGTATTATAAGCAGAGAAGAGCTAACAGCCTGTGCCAGATTCCACTATCTCAGTGGCTTCTCTGATCCCAGAGCCCTCCCCAGCGCGACCGGTGCAGTGTGCCACTACCACCGTCTGTGCCGGCCTCTCTTCTTCCTCCCCTGGGAGCTGACCTTTCTTGTTGAAACTCCAGATTCTCTTCAGGTGGTAAGTCGTGCTTCCAGTCCTTGTGGATTCTATCAGTCCAGCGCTATTTCTGAGGCTGATTATATTTAGGTGGTTGTGAGGGAAGAAAGGAGCTTACACAGTTGCGTGTATCTTCTCCGCCATCTTAGTACAGGAACAATTTGATCAAGGACACTTACAACCTTCTCTAAGTCCTTGGAATTCCCCAGTATTTGTTGTAAAAAAGAAATCTGGAAAATCGAGGATGTTGACTGATTTAAGAAAGGTAAATGAACAGATGGAAACTATAGGAACTCTTCAACCTGGACTTCCATATCCTACTCAATTGCCTAGAGAATGGCCTCTATGGGTTATAGACATTAAGGATTGTTTCTATTCTATCCCTCTAGATAAGGAAGATATGAAAAGATTTGCCTTTTCAGTGCCTAGCTTTAACTTAGCTAAGCCTTATAAAAGATATGAATGGACACTTTTGCTGCAGGGAATGAAAAACAGCCCTACTATGTGTCAAATGTATGTTGCTGCTGCTCTTACTCCAGTAAGAAAAGCATTTCCAAAAATAATGTTATTACATTGTATGGATGATATATTGGGATGTGCACCTAAGGAACAAATGTTAGAAGCATGTCTACAAAAAAACCATAGAAACACTAAAGAATTATAAATTGCACATAGCTTCAGAAAAGATTCAAAGACATGCTCCTTTTCAATATTTAGGATATGCAGTATATCTTAAGGTGCGTTCAGTACAGAAACTCTCCTTAAGAACAGAGAAGCTAAAAACATTAAATGACTTCCAGAAATTGATAGGAGATATCCAATGGATGTATCCCGTGCTAGGCTTGACTACCTGTCAATTGCAACCATTATATGACATTTTAAAGGGAGACAGTGCTTTAAATTCACCATGTCAGCTTACAAAAGAAGCTCAAGAGGCTTTGAGACAAGTTGAACTGGCTCTATCCAATGTGATTAAAAGAGTCACTCAAAAACCCTTGGAAATATCAGTTTTTGCTACACAAGAGGAACCCACAGCAGTCCTTCATCAAGGAGACAGTGTGATAAAGAGGGTGAACCTCCCAGCACAACCAGAACAAAGCCTTATTCCTTACCCAGTGCTTGTGGCTAGAATTTTATTAAAGGCCATTAAATGTAACAGTAAATTATCTGAGATAAGACCTGACAAGATATAAACCTTTTATACTAATGCAAAAGTTAATGTGTGCTGTGAAACCATCCCAAAGTTACAAATTTTATTAGCCATAGCTCCAAATTTTACACATGGGTCTCCATTAAAGATAATCAGACTGTTACATAATTGGCGATGGATTCTTGAAGAAAAGGTTTCTAAAGTTCCTCTTAAAGGACCAACTATCTTTACAGATACATCAAAACATAATATTTGCGCTGTATACTCTCATGACAACTATAAAGAGAGTAATCAGAACTCCTTTTCAGTCCACTCAGCAGAATGAATTGTATGCAATCATTCTAGCTCTTGCTTATTATCTGGGAGACATAAATATAATATCTGATTTAGCCTATTCAGTAGGTGTGGTACAAAGAATTGCCACAGTCCAAATAAAATTTGTAGCCTCCAATATATATCAGCTCTTTAAGGAACTTCAAGAGCGAGTGAGAAAGCATCCAGGTAAGATTTATATTTTGCATGTCCACTCCCATAGTGGACTTTCAGGTCCTATTTTTGATGGTAATTCAAAGGCAGATAGCCTTCTAACCATGTTGGCCAGTACTCCTTTATTTCAAGAAGCACAAGAATCTCATTCTAAATATCATCAGGCTGCCTGAGCTTTATGTTTACAATTTGGAATAACAAGAGAAGAAGCTAGGAGCATAGTAAAAGCCTGTACAGCTTGCCTTCCTTTCCATGCTCTTACACTCCCTCCAGGGAAGAACCCTTGTGGTTTGAGACCTAATGAAATTTGGCAAATTGATGTGACCCATTATAAATCTTTTGGTCATCTATCTTTTATCCACGTCATGGTAGACACCTTTTCAGGATTCACATTTGTAATGCCAGTGGCAAAAGAGACAGCCTGAGTGGTCACTGAATTCCTTATCCAAGCATTTGCAATTATGGGTGTGCCACAAGCAATAAAAACAGACAATGGACCTGCATATACATCTAAACATTTTGTATACTTTTGTGCACAGTATAAGATTTTACATACCACTGGCATACCATTTAATTCTCAAGGGCAGGCAATAGTAGAGAGAAGAAACAGAGATATTAAGACACTCCTCCAAAAACAAAAGAAAGGGGGAGTTACATGTAACTCTAGAGAACTTCTAAATCTAGTTCTCTATACCATTAATTTTTAAATTTTTGACAAAGATGCACTGGGCTCCGGCAGACAGGTTTTATAACCCACCAGAAGAACAGTGGCCAGTGCAAGTAGCTCCACTGTCCTTAGATAATTGCCAGGTGATGTGGAGAGACCCAGAAAGTGGTGAATGGAAGGGACCAGATAGGTTAACTGTTTGGAGGAGAGGGTTTGCTTGTATCTCCACAGATGGAGAAGGAATTAGATGGGTGCCAATGAGCCATATTCGCCTTCTCCATTGGAGAGAGATGGAGCAGATCCTTAAAATGAAGAAGACCCAAGAAACATCGGGTGGTTCTGTTGCTGACTGTGCCCACCACTGAAAGAACCTGGCAGTTATGGTGTTTGACTCATGGACATCAAAAATTGTTGGACTTGAAAATCCTCAGGAATCATTGGATTCTCTGAGATGTGATAAGACCGTTATAAGATTTGAACACCCTCAGGAATCATTGGATTCTCTGAGACATGAGAAGACTATTGTAGGACTTGAAAGCCCTCAGGATTCATTGAATTCTCTGAGACATCATAAGACTATTGTAGGGCTTGAAAGTCCTCAGGAATCATTGGATTCTCTGAGACATCATAAGACTATTGTAAGACTGAAAGTCCTCAGGAATCATTGGATTCTCTGAGGCATCATAAGACTGTTGCAGGACTTCAAAACATGTGGGGATCATTGGATTCCCTAACACGTGAAGCAATGGACAATAGATTGATTTTGGACTGTCTCTTGGTTGCTGAAGAAGGTGTATGTGTGACTGATGTTTGCATACCCTCCTTCTCTAGGACTTCTAGAAATCTTTTACAAAACCGTTGATTTATATTGTTTGTTATATCACTACTTGCATGTACAATTCCTGTTTGTTACACCACATTGAGCCTGCACTGACTGTGAGGAGAGTCATCACTAATAGCCTCTGCATTATTGCTATGTGCTTGTGTAATAACTCCCATGCTGATGGGTTTGTGCATACTTGTCTCTAATAAGACCCTTCAACCCAGAAACCCGCTAGCAATCCCCACTTCCCTTTGGTGCTTTTCATGTCCCTTCCTGAGATGTCAGGGAGGGCGTGATTATCTCCTTTTTAGTGCTTTCATCTCCCCTCCTGAGAAGTCAAGGGGGGCGTGATCACCTCCTTTTTGGGGTTCTCACCTCCCTGAAAAGTCAGGGATGGCGTGACCACCTGTGTTCTAAAACAAAAGAAAGCAGGAGATGTAAAGGGCTAGAACTGAGCAAATGCACTTGGATAATGGAGCACGTGAGACTAATTGCCAATTGGACGTCTCTCTATTAATTTGTTTGAAGGTTGACCCTCCCCAGTTGTTTTGTGCTGACTTGATTGGTGGGACAAAGAGGGGAAGTGAAGTGTGTGGGGGGAGTAGGAGGAGGAAATTGAGGCATTCTCTCGTGGCAGTTGAGAGAGGAAGGTGGTATGAGATTACTAGATCTAAGCCCCTGATGGCGACCTCAAGAGATCAAGAATAAAGACTTTTGGTGATCCTGACTCCGGCTGATTTTTGGGAAGACAGAGTTCCAGCACAGAAATAGTACCCATCATTAATATGCTGAAGTACAGAACACTTACATAAAAGAAAGTTACAGAAATGGTATCTTCACTTCAAAACTTGAAAGAAATGAAGTTGGATAAAATCCATAGTTATTGGCTCAAATATTTCATAATATTATATGAATTACTAGCAAAGCTTTTTGCCCATTTCCTCTCTGATGCAAGCCTGATTCCATCTTTCTTAAAAGAAGGAATCACATATTTATTACCTTAAGATGAGAACACTAGAGACCTTTTCAAATATAGTCCAATTACATGGCTATGTACTTTACACAAAGCATTCACAGCTTATATCATTCGAAAAATCTATCAGCACTTACAAGGAAACAATATATTGCTTTTATGGGGCAAAAAGAGTGTGTTAAAAAGTCCCAGAGGGGCACAAAATAACGCATCATTGATTTGGTTGTTATTGACAAGCCATCCAAAAGCACCATAACTTTTATACCACCTTTATTGATCACTGGATAGGTTTTTTTTTTTTAATTCAGTTCACTTTCATTTTATAATTATATACTACAAAAATGTAAGATAAAATGAAGTATAGCAAAAGTGATATGTATTTGAAGTATACAGAAAAAAACTCTCTTTTATTCAAAGCATAGTTTTGTAACAATAATGTCAAGAACAATGGATATTAAAAAGTCATATTGATCATTTGATATATGTGGAGGATATCAAGTTATGTTGCTATATCAAAACATTAAAACACTAACTGATTTCATGGAAACTTTTTTCAATAACATTAAGAAGTTATTTGGACTCAGTAAGTGAAAAATTCTTAATGTGTGTCAAAGAAGAGCAAAGACCAAAAGTTTTATACTTGAAAATAATGAGCAGATTGAACCAATGAATCAAAGTGATACTAAAACTTTTTTTTTTTTTTTTCAGGCAAGTTCAAGCACAACACTGTTAAGGAGAAAGCTGAAGCTGAGAATGTTAAGAAACTGACTGGAATCTTGAAGTCAAAGCTTAATGGAATGAACATATTTAGATTAATTAGCTGCTCAACAATGCAAATCTTTTGATATGGTAAAATGGACAAATGGATCTAATAGGTTTACAAAGAAAACTATGTCAGAACCCATACTATATAGCAAATAAAAAATTCATACTTCATCAGCAAAAAAAAAAAAAAAAGAGAGAGAGAGAGAGAGAGAGAGAACTGATAAGTTCTCAGAACATATAATCAATCAATAAACATTTTTTAGTTCCTACTATGTTCCAAGGACTTTGCTAAGCACTGAGGACAAAAGAGAGACAAAAGGACCTTACAACCTAGAGGGAGAGACAATATGCAAACAAATATATACAAAGGAAAATGTATACAGGATAAATAGGAAATAATAAAAAAGAAGACACTAGGATTAAGAGGAATTAAGATATACTATCTATAAAAGGGAATTTTAGGTGGGGCAAAAGGAATCCAAGATAGGAGGTAGAGTTGATGAATGAAAATCTTCCAAGCATTAAGGACAACCAGAAAATTCCAAGATTCAAAAGGTAGAATATTTTGTTCTTAGAATATCCAGAAAGTTATTATTAAGTTGGGGAGTAACATGATCTGATCTGTGCTGTAGGAAAATTGCTTTAGTGACTGAATGGAGGATGGATTAAAATGGGGACATTCTTCAGGCAGGCAGATTCACCAGAAGTCAATTGCAAGATCAAGACATAATGTGAGCAGGACCTATATTAGAATAGTGGCAATGGCAGAAAGAAGGGGACATATTAGGAGAAGTGAAATCACAGGCTTAGGTAATGACTTAGATATCTAGATGAAAGTAGCCCAAGATAAGTCCTAAATTGCAAGCCTAAGGGACTGGGAGCATGGTGTTACCCTCTACAATAACAGGGAAAGTAAGAGGGAAGAGGTCTTAGGGGGCAAGATGAGTTCTATTTTGGTTATATGCAGTTTAAGAAGTCTACTGAACATCTATTTGAGAAGTCTGAAAGGTAGAGAGATATCTGATTGGAGGGAAGTTGGGGCAGGATAGATGAAAAATAAAACAGCAGAAAAATAAAATAAATAATAAATAAAACAAAATAATAAAGTAAAAAAAATAGCATTCATAGTCTGCATTCTGACTCCATGGTCCTTTATTTGGATATGAATAGCATTTTCCATCATGAATCCCTTAGAATTATCTTCTGTGACTATATTGCTGAAAAGAGCTGTCTAGCAAAGGTGATCGTTGCAATATGGAGAGCATTCTGGAGAGCAATATGAAACTACGCTCAAATTTATGCATACCCTTTGACCCAGCAGTGTTTGTACTGGGCTTGTATCCCAAAGAGATCTTAAAGGAGGGAAAGGGACCCACATGTGTAAAAAAGTTTGTGGCAGCCCTCTTTGTAGTGGCAAGAAACTGGAAACTGAGTGGATGCCCATCAATTGTAGAATGGCTGAATAAATTATGGTATATGAATGTTATGGAATATTATGTAAGAAATGACCATCAGGATGATTTCAGAAAGGCTTAGAGGGACTTACATGAACTGATGCTAAGTGAAATTAGCAGAACCAGGAGACCATTATATGCGGCAACAAAAAGACTATACAACCATCAATTCTGATGGATGTGGCTCTCTTCAACACTGAGATGATTCAAACCAGTTCCACTTGTGCTGTGACGAAGAGAGCCATTTACACTCAGAGAGAGAGCCATGGGAACAGAGTGTGGAACACAACATAGCATTCTCACTCTCTGTTATTATTTGCTTGAATTTTGTTTTCTTTCTCAGTTTTTCTTTTTCTTCCCTCTTGATCTGATTTTTCTTGTGCAACAAGATAACTGTATAAATATGTATGTATATATATATATATATATATGTATATTGGATTTAGCATATATTCAACATATTTAACATGTATTGGACTATCTGCCACCTAGGGGAGGGGGTGGGAGAAAGGAGGGAAAATATGGAATAAAAGGTTATGAAAGGGTCAATTTTGGAAAAATTACCCATACATATGATTTGTAAAGAAAAGCTTTAATAATAATAAAAAAAGAAAATAAAAGGTTATTCTTTTAAAAATTATGCATATGCCAAAGACCTGATGACAAAGTCAAGGTGACTTGCCTCTAATATAATCTGTGCTCTGACATCTTTTTCTTTTCTTTTTTTTTTTGCTTTTTGCTTTTGCTGAAGCAATTGGGGTTAAGTGACTTGCTCAAGTTCACACAGCTAGGAAGTGTTACGTGTCTGAGATCAGATTTGAACTCAGGTCCTCCTGACTTCAGGGCTGGTGCTCTATTTATACCAGTTTAATAAATGTTGAATTCAAATGTATTGGCTTGATTGTTAGATTGTCTCTGCATAACTTAATAGAAAAAAGAGACAATATCGAGCTGTTCAAAATAAAATTATTGTTAAACCACTTGGAGAAAAGGTGATATCCTATATCCGAGTCTCTTAATCTAAGTCTGTGAACTTTTTAAAAATTAGCTAATATTAATAACACTAACATTTGTATGGAACTTGAGAGGCTTTACAAATATTATAACACTTGATCTTTTACAATTATGTTGGAAAATAGGTATTATTTTATTGCTGAGGAAATTGAGGAAGACAGTTTAAATGACTTGCCCAGAATCACTCAACTGATAAGTCTTTGAGGATTGATTTAAACTCAGGACTTCTTAACAGCTAGTCTTATCTATTGAACCATGTTGTTGTCTCTTAACATCTTGGTATGTATATTTCAACATAATTTGTTTCCATTGTAATTCTATGTTTTATTTTTTTTTTAATTTAGAAACTTTAATCAGAGGCATCCATTGGCTTTAGAAGATTGCCAAAGGATTTCTTTATTGATGGTAAAAAGAATTAAAAAACCCTCTTCTAAATTAATAACATAATATTTCTTTGTATGTCTCTAATGTATATGCTTCTTTCAGGTGACAGAGCAATTTGTCAATGTTTTCCTATTCTGTGTGACTCTCATTTATGTTTTCTATTAAACTCAGAGAGCATGTACATCCAATATGCTAGAAATCTTCTATGTTTCTTGACATAACATGGATATCAATGAATCTTCCAAATACATCTTTTAAAAACATATTTCTACTTGGAAGAGAACTTAGATTTCATCTGATTATAGTTTCAAAGATCATAAAAAAATACCTTTAGAGTTCAAAGGGACCTTAGAAGTTATCAGCTTCAACACTCTCATCTTACTAATGAGGATACTGAGGCTCACAGAAACAGAAAAGTCATAGGGCTAATAATGTCTGTGATGAAACTTGAACATAGGTCTTACTAACTTCATGTCTAATATTTTATCTTCTATTACACATTGCCTCTCACAATCAAACCCCTTCATTTTATGGTTGAGAAAACTGAGATCCAGAAAGGTCAAGTAAACCTCTTGCTCTTACCACATGACTGGGTCATTTCCTCTCTAGGAATATAACTCTCTTGTTATGGGCCAGAACTCTGAACTTACAAGGTGCTCAGTCAGTGGAATTGATAGAGACAATGGTTGTTTAGCATGACACTTAACAGTTCTCTAGTTCAGTACATGTACTTAGTACTTAATATAGTTCCACAAGATTCACTCCTTATCGATAAGAAAGCATATAAGCTGGGACAAACTCAGCCAGAATCAGAACTGGAAGACAGAGACCATGGTGGTGGTCCTCCTGCCTCCCCCACAGAAACCAAGACACATTCAGGAGGACCTCAAGAAGCTGGCAGAAGCAGAGAAGACAAAGGACTGGTGCCAGGAGCTCAAGTTCTTGGAACCAAGGAGAGAGATAGGCCTCTAAGAAAGCTAACCAGGCCTCAGGAAAGGAGACAAGACTTTGAAAGAGACAATAAAGGATTTGGACTTTTACACCTGGCTGTACTTGTGGTGATTATTGAACTGAAACGAAGGCTGCTCACAGAGACCCCAAGAAAACTGAACAAGAGAACACTATATTCTCTGATAATATTATTATATCATCTGCCCATTTTAATTATTTTCTAATAAGAAATATAGCCTTATTTATCTCTACTGAGTAAGTGTTGGAGTGTTTTGGGGTGACCCATGACTCATTTTTTACTTACTCTATTATTCCATGACTTGCTCTCATTGAGCATCATCAGAAGACTATTGGTGTAAAAAACAGAAGATTTCTTATTTCAAGGAATAGCTCATACTTTTAATACTTTAAAAATACTCATTAAAAGTATTGTACAAATTCTCATTTGTAATACAGTCTGTTCTCCTCTCCCTTCATTTTACTATTTTCTGATGTCCCAGAAGGCTACAGAAGACAATGATCCCAATTTGCTATCCTAAAATTTAGTTCCAGACCTTTGTCTGAGGCTTACCCTCTCTCTTAATTACTAATGTGTAAACAGCAAGACATTTCCTTTTGCCTGATTCATATAGCTGCCCATGTATCAAGACTGTGATGTGCACTCTTCCTACCCTTTCTCTCACCTCCTCCCCAAGAACAGTTTTTGCTATAGGTAAACAATTCCAATTAAAGTTCTGTGTCATAACATAATTTTCAAAAGACTTGCTGTTCTGTTCTTGTATTTTCATCAAAGATATATTTGATCCATGGTTATACTTTTATTATGATTTTTAAAGATGAAAATGTAAAGAGAACATCAGAGAAAATACATCAGAGTGTGGGAAGAACAGAAATACCTTAAATGTTTGTTCACATGTAGCAGGTATACTATTATGATAAGAGAAAATAATTTGTTCTGGTAATCTTTGCAGATCTTTCCCCTTCTTGTTAGTTCATGGGTTTAATTCTAATTTGATCCTTAAATGCTCTTCAGTTGGCATTGCCTAGTTGGGTGTCTTTCTAAGTTTCCCATAAACTCATTTCCAAGTTGAATACTGTCTGGATGGCTACAGGGGGCAGCTAGGTGGTATATTGGAAATGATGGGCTTGGAAGACTCATCTTCCTGAATTCAAATTTGCTATCAGTGTGAGCCTGGGTGAGTCACTTACCTCATCTGTAAAATAAACCATGGAAGGAAATGGCAAAGTACTTCATTATCTTTGTCAAGAAAACCCCAAATAGAGGCATGAAGAATCAGACACAAGCAAAGTTTCTCAACATTAACAACATGGCCACTAAGCCTTTATTATATTCTTAACCATCACTGTTACAAATGACATTGCTGGATCTGATGCTTTTACTACATGAATCACTAAAGATAAATAATTTGCTTTTGGTGCTGTTCTGTTAATTACTAAGCTCCTTGCTTATCCTTCAATCAGGGAATTTTTTTTGTGAGGAAGGATTCATTATCTTCACTAATTCCTGATCATTGTCTTCATTATTAAGGTATTCATAATAATTCCCAAACATTGTACTAAACTATTCCCAAAGATTGAGAATGCTAGGCTGTGTCATTATTTCAGAAAATATACATAACACCATAACTGTTTCCTCATTCTTATATTCCTTTCCTCATATGTTACATTCCCTCATGTGTCCTTAATATGACAAAAAGCCCATATAAATACGAGTGGCAGTGTCAAGAAGTATTCCCACAGCCAAGAGTCTGGGGGTTTCATTGATTCCTATGAAATAGCATTCATCTATCAACACCTGAATAACCATGGTAACAGCTAAACCAATATTCATTCACATGTATCTCCAACTGCTTAACAATGCTGATAAAGAAAACTCTTCAAAGCTTTTTACCCACAACAGTGTGCTATTTTAGAGCAGGTGGTCTAACTTGTAAATAACAAAAACAGGAACATCACAAAATCCTACTGTCTAATCACAGCCTAAAGAAAACACAACAAAACAAAATAAAAAAAAAAAAAATGTTCCCCAACTGATCTCTTTAATATGTTTTAGTGCAATCAAAAAGACTACTGGTCTGGGGACTTCCGGCTAAGATGGCGGTGTGGAGGCAGACAGCTGCTTGAGCTCCTCGCTTTCTCTCAGAACTTACTTCATGACAAGCCTCTGACTTAATGCTCGACCCAGAAAGAAATCCACAAATTATCACCAAGAGAAGACATCCTTGAAAGTCGCCAGAAAAGGTCTGTGTTTGTTCGGGGGAGGGTCAATCAGACTGGGCGCAGACTGAGGGCAGACAGCCAGAGCAAGACAGGCAGCTCACACAGCTCAGACCGGAGGGGGAGGGGTGTAATCTCTGCAGTTTCTGCGAAAGGGCTTTTGCCCCAATGTGGATGCTCCGTCTTGGCAGCAAGCCAGGAGCAGCAGAGAGGGTGTAAACACCGGAGGTGAAGATTAAAACCCCAGAAAGCCAGCATCTCTCAGAGCCCGGCCACCCCCAACCCCCACCTGGACTGACTCAGTGCGTTCTCGGAGCCTCAGAGCTCAGACTCAGTACAGTCATTGCTGTTCTGTTAGTGGCTCTCTGCTGCCCTATCCCCAGTCTGTAGAGGAAGCCCATTAATAACATCCAGCCCTATCCCCCGCAAAACAGACCAATTGCTTCTCTTGTCAGTTTGTTTTCTTTGATTCTGACAAAATGAATAAAAAATTCAAAAGGGCTCTAACCATTGACAGCTTTTGTGTGGAGAGGGAGCAGACTTCAAATGCTGAGGAGACTAGGAACAGAATGTCCCCAGATGTATCCCCTGGGAGGGATATAAGCTGCTCCTCAATACAAAAGAACCTCATAGAGGAAATAAAAAAGGCTCTCACAAGAGAGCTGGAAGAGAAATGGGAAAAGGAAAGGGAAGCTTGGCAAGAGAGCCTGGAGAAGTCATCCCATGCATTCAAAGACAGAATGGATAAAGAAATCAAATCATTGAGAAACAAGATTAGTGAGCTGGAAAAGGTAAACAACTCCAAGGAAAACAGGATTAGTGAGCTGGAAAAAGAAATCAGCTCTCTAAAAAATAAAATGGATAAAATGGAAAAAAATTCCATAGAAGATAAAAACTCAATTGGACAATTACAAAGAGATATAAAAAAAATGAGTGAAGAAAATACATCATTGAAAATTAGACTGGAACAAGTAGAAATGAATGACTCAAGGAGAAACCAAGAGGGAGTCAAGCAAAACCAGAGAAATGAAACAATTGAAAAGACTGTCAAGTACCTTACCAGAAAGACAACAGACCTGGAAAACAGATCCAGGAGAGACAATTTGAGAATAATCGGACTCCCTGAAAAATGGGAGGAAAAAAAGAGCTTGGACACCATTTTTGAGGAAATTATCAAAGAGAACTGCCCAGACGTTTTGGAAACAGAGGGTAAAATAGACATTGAGAAAATTCATCGATCACCTACTGAAAGGGACCCTAAAATCAAAACGCCAAGAAATATAGTGGCCAAGTTCAAGAACCATCAGACAAAGGAAAAGATATTGGAAGCTGCTAGAAAAAAACAATTCAGATATGGAGGATCCACAATAAGGATAACACAGGATCTAGCAGCATCCACATTAAAAGAACACAGGGCCTGGAACATGATATTCCGAAAGGCTAAGGAACTTGGTATGCAGCCAAGAATAACTTACCCAGCAAGAATGAGCATCGTTTTCCAGGGAAGAAGATGGACATTTAACGAAATAAATGAATTCCATCTATTTTTGATGAAAAAACCAGACCTACATAAGAGGTTTGATCTTCAAATACAGAACTCAAGAGACTTCTAAAAAAGGTAAAAAGAAATCTTGAGAACTATACTTCTCTCAAAAAAATATGTAAAGAACATATGTACAATTTGTCTTAGAAAATAGAGGTGGAAAGGAGATTATATCATAAAAAAGTACAAAGTGGTGGTACTACATCTCATGAAGAGGCAAAGGTAACCTATTATATCTGAGAGAAAGAAAGGAGGGAGATGAACATAGCGTGTATCAATAGACATATTCGATTTATGGTGAAACTTCTTCCACTTCATTGAAAAGTGAAAGGGAAGGAGTAAGCTAAGGGGAAGGGAATACAGTAACTTCGAGGAAAAGGGGTAAAATAAGGGGAGGATCTTTAAGGTGGGGGAGGGATCCTAAAAAGGGAGGGCTGTGAAAAGCAAGTGGTGTTTACCAGTTTAATACTGGATAGGAGGGTAAAAGGGAAGGAAAGGGGAAAAGCATAAGCAGGGGTTAATAGGATGGCAAGCAATATAGAATTAGTCCTTCTAACCATAAATGTGAATGGGGCAAACTGCCTCATAAAGAGGAAGCAGTTAGCAGACTGGATTAAAAGTCAGAATCCTACTATATGTTGTTTACAGGAAACACACCTGAAACAGGATGAGACATTCAAACTAAAAGTAAAAGGGTGGAGCAGAATCTATTATGCTTCAGGCAAAACCAAAAAAGCAGGAGTAGCCATCCTCATCTCAGATCAAGCAAAAACAAAAATTGATCTAATTAAAAGAGATAAGGACGGGCATTATATCCTGCTAAAGGGAAGCATCAATAGTGAAGCAGTATCAATATTAAACATGTATGCACCAAGTGGTGCAGCATCTAAATTCTTAAAAGAGAAATTAAGAGAGCTGCAAGAGGAAATAGATAGCAAAACTATAATAGCGGGAGATCTCAACCTTGCACTCTCAGAATTAGATAAATCAAACCACAAAATAAATAAGAAAGAAGTCAAAGAGGTAAATAGAATACTAGAAAAGTTTGATATGATAGATCTTTGGCGAAAGCTAAATGGAGACAGAAAGGAATATACTTTCTTCTCAGCAGTTCATGGAACCTATACAAAAATTGATCATATACTAGGGCATAAAAACCTCAAAATCAAATGCAGTAAGGCAGAAATAGTAAATGCAACCTTTTCAGACCATAATGCAATCAAAATAACATTTAATAAAAAGCCAGGGGAAAATAGACCAAAAAATAATTGGAAACTAAATAATCTTATACTAAAGAATGATTGGGTAAAACAGCAAATCATAGACATAATTAATAACTTCACCCAAGAAAATGACAATAATGAGACATCATACCAAAATGTGTGGGATACAGCCAAAGCAGTAATTAGGGGAAGTTTTATATCTCTACAGGCCTACCTGCATAAAATAGAGAAAGAGAGGGCCAACGAATTGGGTTTACAACTAAAATTGCTAGAAAAGGAACAAATTAAAAACCCCCAGACAAACACAAAACTTGAAATTCAAAAAATAAAAGGTGAGATTAATAAAATTGAAAGTAAAAAAACTATTGAATTAATTAATAAAACTAAGAGTTGGTTTTATGAAAAAACCAACAAAATAGACAAACCCTTAGTAAACCTGATTAAAAAAAGGAAAGAGAAAAAGCAAATTGATAGTCTTGAAAATGAAAAGGGTGAACTCACCACTAATGAAGAGGAAATTAGAACAATAGTTAGGAGCTACTTTGCTCAACTTTATGCCGATAAATTCGATAACTTAAATGAAATGGAAGAATACCTTCAAAAATATAGCTTGCCCAGATTAACAGAGGAAGAAGTAAGTAGTTTAAATAGTCCCATCTCAGAAAAAGAAATAGACCAAGCTATTAACCAACTTCCTAAGAAAAAGTCCCCAGGACCAGATGGATTTACAGGTGAATTCTACCAAACATTTAAAGAACAACTAACTCCAATGCTATGTAAACTATTTGAAAAAATAGGGATTGAAGGAGTCCTACCAAATTCCTTCTATGACACAGACATGGTACTGATACCTAAACCAGGTAGATCGAAAACTGAGAAAGAAAACTATAGACCAATTTCCTTAATGAATATTGATGCTAAAATCTTAAATAAGATATTAGCAAATAGACTTCAGAAAATCATCCCCAGGATAATACACTATGACCAAGTGGGATTTATACCAGGAATGCAGGGATGGTTTAATATTAGGAAAACTATTAGTATAATTGACCATATTAATAATCAAATTAATAAAAACCATATGATCATCTCAATAGATGCAGAAAAGGCATTTGATAAAATCCAACATCCATTCCTACTAAAAACGCTTGAGAGTATAGGAATAAATGGACTATTCCTTAAAATAATAAGGAGCATATATTTAAAACCTTCAGTAAACATCATATGTAATGGTGATAAACTAGAACCTTTCCCTGTAAGATCAGGAGTGAAACAAGGTTGCCCACTATCACCATTACTATTCAATATAGTACTAGAAACTCTAGCCTCGGCAATAAGAGCCGAGAAAGAGATCCAAGGAATTAGAGTAGGAAATGAAGAAATCAAATTGTCACTTTTCGCAGATGACATGATGGTATACTTAGAGAACCCCAAAGACTCTGCTAAAAAGCTATTAGAAATAATTCAGAATTTTAGCAAAGTCGCAGGATACAAAATAAATCCACATAAATCCTCAGGATTTTTATACATTACCAACACAATCCAACAGCAAGAGATACAAAGAGAAATTCCATTCAAAATAACAGTCGATAGTATCAAATATTTGGGAATATATCTACCAAAGGAGAGTCAGGAATTATATGAGCAAAATTACAAAACACTTGCCACAAAAATAAAGTCAGATTTAAATAATTGGAAAGACATTCAACGTTCTTGGATAGGCCGAGCGAATATAATAAAGATGACAATACTCCCCAAACTAATCTATTTATTTAGTGCTATACCAATCAGACTCCCAAGAAACTATTTTAATGACCTAGAAAAAATAACAACAAAATTCATATGGAAGAATAAAAGGTCGAGAATTGCAAGGGAACTAATGAAAAAAAAGTCAGAGGAAGGTGGTCTAAGTGTACCTGATTTAAAGCTATATTATAAAGCAACAGTCACCAAAACCATTTGGTATTGGCTAAGAAATAGACTAGTTGATCAGTGGCATAGGTTAGGTTCACAGGACAAGATAGTGAATAAAAATAGCAATCTAATCTTTGACAAACCCAAAGATCCCAAATTTTGGGATAAGAATTCATTATTTAACAAAAACTGCTGGGAAAACTGGAAATTAGTATGGCAGAAACTAGGCATGGACCCACATTTAACACCACATACTAAGATTAGATCAAAATGGGTCCAAGATTTAGGCATAAAGAACGAAATCATAAATAAATTGGAGGAACATGGGATGGTTTACCTCTCAGACTTGTGGAGGAGGAAGGAGTTTGTGTCCAAGGGAGAACTAGAGACCATTATTGATCACAAAATAGAACATTTTGATTACACCAAATTAAAAAGTTTCTGCACAAACAAAACTAATGCAAACAAGATTAGAAGGGAAGTAACAAATTGGGAAAAAATTTTTACAGTTAAAGGTTCTGATAAAGGCCTCATCTCCAAAATATACAGAGAATTGACTTTAATTTATAAGAAATCAAGCCATTCTCCAATTGATAAATGGTCAAAGGATATGAACAGACAATTTTCAGATGATGAAATTAAAACTATTTCCACTCATATGAAAGAGTGTTCCAAATCACTATTGATCAGAGAAATGCAAATTAAGACAACTCTGAGGTATCATTACACACCTGTCAGATTGGCTAAAATGACAGGAACAAATAACGATGAATGTTGGAGGGGCTGTGGGAAAACTGGGACACTGATGCATTGTTGGTGGAGTTGTGAAAGAATCCAACCATTCTGGAGAGCAATCTGGAATTATGCCCAAAAAGTTATCAAAATGTGCATACCCTTTGACCCAGCCATACTACTACTGGGCTTATACCCCAAGGAACTACTAGAGAAGGGAAAGGGTCCTGTATGTGCCAAAATGTTTGTGGCAGCCCTTTTCATAGTGGCTAGAAGCTGGAAGATGAATGGATGTCCATCAATTGGAGAATGGTTGGGTAAACTATGGTATATGAATGTTATGGAATATTACTGTTCTATAAGAAATGACCAACAGGAGAAATACAGAGAGGCTTGGAGAGACTTACATCAACTGATGCTGAGTGAAACGAGCAGAACCAGAAGATCATTATACACTTCAACAATGATACTGTACGAGGATGTATGCTGATGGAAGTGGATTTCTTCAACATAGAGAAGAGCTAATCCAATTCCAATTGATTAATGATGGACAGGACCAGCTACATCCAGAAAAGGACTGGGAAATGAATGTAAACTGTTATTTTTACCTTCTGAATCCAATTCTTCCTGTGCAACAAAAAATTCGGTTCTACACACATATATTGTATCTAAATTATACTGTAATATATTTAACATATATAAGACTGCTTGCCATCAGGGGGAGGGGGTTGGGGGAGGAAGGGAAAAAATCTGAATAGAAGTAAGTGCAAGGGATAATGTTGTAAAAAATTACCCATGCATATGTACTGTCAAAAAATGTTATAATTATAAAATAAAATAAAAAATTTAAAAAAAAATAAAATAAAATAAAATAAAATAAAATAAAATCCAGTCTGAAAAAAAAAAAAAAAATAAAAAAAAATAAAAAAAAAAAATGTTCCCCAACTGATCTCTTTAATATGTTTTAGTGCAATCAAAAAGACTACCCAAATAAGTCTGGGGGATGTATATCTCTGGCTTTAAAGATACCTAGATTTCTCTTCATACTGTCCATAAGCTTAGAGTTCCATAAAAAAGGGAACAAGCAGAGCCAAAGTGGCAAAGTAAAGGTGAGGAATCATCTAGTCTCTCCCCAAACCCCTCCAAGTACCTTTAAATTATGAATTTTAACAAATTTCAGAGCATGTTAAACAAATTTTAGAGCATCAGAATGCACAAAAAAAATAGAATGAGACAATTTTTCAGCTGAAAATAACTTAGAAGTATAGCTAGAAAGGTCTGTGGTCCCACAGTGGGAGTCTGGTACACCACCCCCATCCTCAGACCTTGAATCAGCAATAGCACTGGTGGTTTCCAGATTTCTCAAGCTAGAGACATGAAAGATGTTTGGCAGAAAAGGTTTGTCTTCCTAGGGTAAGAGGGCCTTGGGAAACCATCAGAATGGCCACAATGGTGATGGCAGAGGTGGTGGCAGCAGTGGCAGCAATGGTAGCCTCTTCCAGAAGTTTCAGCTCATAGATGGTAAGGGGGGGTGAACAACTGGTCAGAAGGAGATCTCTTTACTAGCACCAATGAAGTTTGATTTAGCCCTTTAGAATTCACTTTTTTCAATTCTTTCAAGTCCAAGGAAGAAGAGTGCTTCTGGTCACTCAAACATACTTCTCCTATGATTATAACATCTTCGAAGAACTGAAAACTTATAGGTCCCTTAAAGGATTTCTGAAAACAAAACCTCTGTACAAAAACCCTGAAACTTGACACATTGCATGCTCTACTCTAGAAACAGAGTCCTACTTTAACAAGAGTTAAAAGCTGAGTAACAAGCTGGGAAATAAGCAAACACAGAAAAAGATTCTGACTATGGAAAGTTATGGTAGCAAGGAAGATCAAAATGTACATTCTTAAGAAGATAACAAAAGCAAAGCTCTTACATCCAAAGCTTCCAAGAAAAATAAGATTTGATTTGAAAATCAAGTGAGATAGAAGAAAAATTAAGAGAAATGAGAGTGATACAAAAGAAAATACAAAGAGGTAGTAAAGAGGCGAATGCCTTAAAAAGCAAAATTGGCCAAAAGGAAAATAAAGTACAAAAGCTGACTGAGGAAAATAATTCCTTAAAAATTAGAATTGAGCAAATAGAAGCTAATGATTTTATGAGAAATCAAGAAACAACAAAACAAAACCAAATAAATGAAAAATTTTAAAAAGTATAATCTTATTGGAAAAACAATTAACCTGGAAAATAGATTCAGGAGAATTAATTTAAAAACTTATTGCTCTAACTGAAAACCATGATTAAAAACAAGAGCTTAGACATCATGTTTCAAGAAATTTTTAAGGAAAACTGTCCTGATATTCTAGAACCAAAGGGTAAAATAGAAATGGAAATAATTCACCAGAAATGAAGCCAAGATGGCTGAGGAGACAAGTCTTTATGTGAGCTCTTCTTGATGTTCCTCAGAACCAGCACCAAATCAAGCTCTGAACTGTTTTTGGAGTGACAGAACCCACAAATATTTCAGGTGTAATGAATTTCCAGCAGAAGATATTTTTGAAGAACTTCAGAAAAGGTCTGTGTCAATCAGGCATGGAGGGAAGAAGACTACCACTGGACCCAAGGAGCTGTGAGCCTCAAACACCAAGGAATATAACAGAAGGAATCTACAGCAGTGTTTGCTACTCTCCTGATTGCATGCCAATAGATCAGAAGATTAGTTGTAATACATCCAACAAAAATACAAAAGGCAAATAGTAAGCCTCTGAACCCCAGAATAATGCAGCAACTGGTCATACCCACCCAGCACTTGAAGTTAGTCAGTACCAACTCAGCACAGTCATTGTCTTTTGTAGAGGAAGCTTGGACAATCTCCCCATTGCCCTAAAAGCAGACCTCAACATAATAATAATAATAATAATAAGCAAAAAAGAAAAAAACATTCTGATCATAGATAGTTTTTATGGAGAAAGAGAAGCAGAGATCTCAAACCCTGAGGACACTAAAAGGCAGATTATCTCCAAATGAAACTCCAAAAGGTGATAGGAATTTATTCCCATCTCACAAGGTTTTCTTTGAAGAATTTAAAAAGGATCTTAAAAGAGAGTTAGAAGAAAATTGTGGAAAGGAAATGAGAATGCTGCTAGAGAATTTGGAAGAGGAAAAACAGAAATCATATGAAAAAAAAACTTCTAACAAAATAGATTTAGTGAAATGAAAAAAGAAAACAAGTCCTTGCAAAATAGATTTGGCAAAATGGAAAAAGAAAACAACTCCTTGAAAAACAGAATTTGGGAAATGGAAAAAAATCCATTGAACAAAAAAACTAACTTAAAAATTCAATTGGCTAAATAAGAAAGGAGCTAAAAATGGTCACTGAAGAAAATAATTCGCTAAAAATTAGAATTGAAAATATGGAAATGAATGGCTCAACACATCAAGAAACAGAACTAAAAATGAAAAAATAGAAGAAAATGTTAAATAATTCATTGGAAAAACAACTGAGCTGGAAAATCAATCTAAGAGAAACAATCTAAGGATTACTGGAATTACTGAAAACAGTTATGGAAAAAAAAAAGAGACTAGACATCCTCTTTCAGGAAATTATCAAGGAAAACTGCCCCCAATGTCTTAGAATCAGAAGATAAAATCATTATTGAAAGAATTCACTGAACACCTCCTGAAAAAGACCCCAAAATGAAAACTTCAAGGAATAGCATAGCTAAATTTCAGAATTATCAGGCCAAGATAAAAATATGCAAGGAGTCAGAAACAATTCAAATATCAAGTAGCTACAATCAGGATTACCCCAAACTTAGCATCTTTCACCTTAAAGGATCCATCTGACCTGGAATCTGATATTCTGAAAAGCAAAGTAATTTGTATTGCAGGTAAGAATGAACTATCCAACTAAACTGAGCATTATCTTTCAGGGAAGAAGATGAACATCCAATGATACAGGTGAATTTCATTTATTTCTGATGAAAAGATCAGAGCTAAACAAAAATTTTGATCTCCAAACAGAACTCAAAAGAAGCATAAAAAAGATAAAAAAGAAAGAATTCTTGTGATATCTCTGTTATGGGTATACTTAGAATGTACAGGTATAATTTGATTTTATTGTGATAAATAAAAAAAGAAACTATAAGTAGAAATGTAATTGTAAGGGGAGAAGAGGAAAATTGAGGTAACTTACATCTCATGAAGAGGCAAAGAAGACCTATTATATTTGAAAGAAAGAAGGGAGGGGGATGAACATTATATGAATATTACTCTTATCAGATTTGGTTCAAAGAGAAAATATCAGTTATATTTGGCCTCATGGAGAAAATTGTTTCACTTTATATGGAAGTTGGAAGGGAAATGGGAACAAAAGGGGGAGGCTAATAGAAGGGAAAACAGAACTTATAGGGGGAAAGTACAAGAAAGGAGGGGCTATAAAGTGTGAGGGAAGTGGTGATCAGAAGCAAAATACTGGGGAAGAAGGAAAAGGAGAAAGGAAAGAGGAAAGCATAACTTGGAGAAAGCAAGATGGCAGGAAATACAGCATTTGTCATTTTAACAGTAAATCTGAATGGGATGAATTCTCCCAATAAATAGAAGTAGATAGCAGACTGGATTAAAAGACAAAATCCTACAATATGTTGTCTATAAGAAAGACATTGAAAGCAGAGTGATACATACAGAGGAAAGGTAAAAGTTTAGAATATAATCTATTATACTTCAGCTGAATTTTAAAAAGGAGGGGTAGTGACCCTGATCTCAGATCAAGCAAAGGCAAAAAGAGATGTAATTTAAAAAGATACCAATACTAAACAAAGATGCATCAATTGGAATAGCATTCAAATTCTTACTAGAGAAGTTAAAAGAGCTATAAGAAGAAATATTCAGCAAAACTATATTGGATGCAACCTTACTCTCTCAGAACTAGATAAATAGAACCACAAAGTAAACAAGAACTTAAGGAGGTAAATGGAATGGTAGAAAAGTTAAGTATGATAGATTTTTGGAGAACATTGATGGAGACAGAAAGTAACATACATTTTTCTTGGCAGCTCATAGAATCTACACAAAAAAAAAATGACCATGTATTAGGTACAAAAGCTTCAAAATTAAATGCAAAAAGGCAGAAATAATAAATGTATTTTTTCCAATCATGCTGCAATAAGAATCACATATAAGAAAGAGTCAGGGAAAAATATACCAAAAATTAATTGGAAATTAAATAATCTGATCATAAAGAATTAGTGGGTAAAACAACAAATCATAGACACAATCAATAATATCATCAAGAGAATGACAATAATGAGACAACATATCAAAATTTGTGGGATGCAGCCACAGTGGTAATAAGGAGATATTTTATATCTGTAGATACTTACTTGCATAAAATAGAGAAAGAGAAGATCAATGAATTGGGCATGTAATGAAAAAAGCTAAAAAAAGAACAATTAAAAAATCCCCAAGTAAATACCAAATTTGAAATTCTGAAAAAAAGGGGATTAATAAAAGTGAAATTTTAAAAACTATCCAAATATAAACCAACAAAATTGATAAATTTCTAATTAATTTTATGAGCAAAAGGAAAGAAGAAAATCAAATTGTTAATATCAAAAATGAAAATGGTGAACTTTCCACCAACAAAGAGGAAATTTGAGCAATAATCAGGACCTATTTTTCCCAACTGTATGCCAATAAATATGATAATCTAAGTGAAATGGATGAATAAATTCAAAAATATAGATTGCCCAGATTAACAGAGGGGGAAATAAATTACTTAAATAGTCCCATTTTAGAAAAATAAATTGATCAAGCTATTAATCAGCTCCCTAAGAAAAAATTTCCAGGAGTATATGGATTTACATTTGAATTCTAATTAATTCCAACATTATGCAAACTATTTGAAAAAATTAGGGAAAGAAAGAATCCTACCAAAATATTTTATGACATAGACATGGTGTTAATAACTAAAACAGGTAGGGTCAAAACAGAGAATGAAAATCATAGACCAATGTTCTTAATGAATATTCACACACACACACACACACACACACACACACACACACACACACACACACACACACACAAAAAAAACTTAAATAAAATATTAGCAAAGAGATTACAGAAAGATAACCCCAGGTTAATACACCATGATCAAGTAGGATTTATGCCAGATATGCAGGGCTGGTTCAATGTTAAGAAAATTATCAGTATAATTGCCTATAAAAAAGTTAAACTAATATAAATCATATGATTATCTCAATAGATAGATGCAGAAAAAGTATTTAACAAAATCCAACACCTGTTTCTTGCAAAAACACTAGAGAGTAAAAGAATAAATCGAGTTTTCTTTAAAATGATCAGCAGCATTTATTTAAAGCATCAGCAAGCATCATATATAATGGGAATAAACTAAAACCATTTTCAATATGATCAAGGTGAAACAAAGTTGCCCACTATCACCGTTATTATTCAATATTGTATTAGAAATGTTAGCTTTGACAATAAGATAAGAAAAAGAGATTAAAGGAATTACAGTAGGTAATGAGGAAACCAAATTATCACTCTTTGCAGATGATATGACACTATATTTAGAGAATCCTAGAGAATCAACTAAAAAATTTCTAGAAATAATTCATAACTGAAGCAAATTTTCAGGATACAAAATAAATTGACATAAATCATCAGCATTTTTATATATTACCAACAAAGGCCAGCAGAAAGAGACACAAAGACAAATTGCATTTAAAATAAATGTAGATAATATTAAATATTTGGGAATCCCACTGGTAAGGCAAAGTCAGGAACTATGTAAACACAATTAAAAAACACTCTCTACACAAATAAAGTCAAATTTCTCATAGAAAAATATCAAATGTTCATGGATAGACTGAGCTAATAAAAAAAAAAGATGATACTACCTAAATTATTCTAATTATTTAGTGCCAAACCAATCAAGCTCCCAAGGAATTACATCACAGAATTAGAAAAAAAATAATTGCAAAATTCATCTGGTAGAACAAAAGATAAAGAATTTAAAAAGAATTAATGAAAAATGCAAATAAAGGCAGTCTAGCTGTCATAATAACTATTTGGTACTGGCTAAAAACAGAGTAGTTGATGAAGGAATAGATTAGGTTCACAGACTAAAATAATCAATGACTATAGTAATATAATGTTTGACCCTAATACATTATTGGTGAAATTGTGACCCTGATTCAACAATTCTGCAGAGCAATTTGGAACAAAGTCCAAAGGACTATCAAACCATGCATACCCTTTGATCTAGCAATATTTGTACTGGAATTGTATCCCAAATTTATCATAAAGATGGGAAAGGGACCTAAATGCAAAAATGTTTGTGGCAGCCCTTTTTGTAGTAGCAAGAAACTGGTGCCATCTGCACCCAGAGAGAGAATAGTGGGAACTGACTGTGTAGCATAACATAGTATTTCACTCTTTTTATTGCAATTTGCTTGCATTTTGTTTTCTTTCTCATTTTTTTTATCTTTGATCTGATTTTTCTTGTGCAACATGATATTTGTGGAACTATGTATAGAAGAATTGCCCAGGTTTAACATCACTTGCCATCTAGAGGAGAGGGTGAGCAGAAAGGTTTTGTAAGGATGAATGATGAAAATTATCCATGTATATATTTTGATAATAAAAACCTTTAGTTAACAAAAAAGATCACCTCCTAAAAGAGATCTGAAAACAAAAATTCCCAAAAATATCATAGCTGTGTGCTGTGAAACCATCCCAGAGTGGCAAATTTTGATAGCCATGGCTCTAAATTTTACATACAGGTCTCCATTAAAGATAACCAGACTGTTACATAATTGGCGATGGATTCTTGAAGAAAAAGTTTCTAAAGTTCCTCTTAAAGGACCAACTATCTTTACAGATGCATCAAAACATAATATTTGCGCTGTATACTCTCGTGACTTAACTATAAAGAGAGTAATCAGAACTCCTTTTCAGTCCACTCAGCAGAATGAATTGTATGCAATCATTCTAACTCTTGCTTATTATCTGGGAGACATAAATATAATATCTGATTCGGCCTATTCAGCAGGTGTGGTACAAAGAATTGCCACAGCCCAAATAAAATTTGTAGCCTCCAATATATATCAGCTCTTTAAGGAACTTCAAGAGCGAGTGAGAAAGCATTCAGGTAAGATTTATATTTTGCATGTCCACTCCCATAGTGGACTTCCAGGTCCTATTTTTGATGGTAATTCAAAGGCAGATAGCCTTCTAACCATGTTGGCCAGTACTCCTTTATTTCAAGAAGCACAAGAATCTCATTCTAAACATCATCAGGCTGCCCGAGCTTTATGTTTACAATTTGGAATAACAAGAGAAGAAGCTAGGAGCATAGTAAAAGCCTGTACAGCTTGCCTTCCTTTCCATGCTCTCACACTCCCTCCAGGGAAGAACCCTTGTGGTTTGAGACCTAATGAAATTTGGCAAATGGATGTGACCCATTATAAATCTTTTGGTCATCTATCTTTTATCCACGTCATGGTAGACACCTTTTCAGGATTCACATTTGTAATGCCAGTGGCAAAAGAGACAGCCTGAGTGGTCACTGAATTCCTTATCCAAGCATTTGCAATTATGGGTGTGCCACAAGCAATAAAAACAGACAATGGACCTGCATATACGTCTAAACATTTTGCACACTTTTGTGCACAATATAAGATTTTACATACCACTGGCATACCATTTAATCCTAAAGGGCAGGCAATAGTAGAGAGAAGAAACAGAGATATCAAGACACTCCTCCAAAAACAAAAGAAAGGGGGAGCCACGGCTAACCCTAGAGAACTTCTAAATTTAGTTCTCTATGCCATTAATTTTTTAATTTTTGACAAAGATGCACTGACTCTGGCAGACAGGTTTTATAACCCACTGGAAGGGCAGTGTCCAGTGCAAGCAGCTCCACTGTACTTAGATAATCACCAGGTGATGTGGAGAGACCCAGAAAGTGGTAAATGGAAGGGACCAGATAGGTTAACTGCTTGGGGGAGAGGGTTTGCTTGTATCTCCACAGATGGAGAAGGAATCAGATGGGTGGCTGGTAGGATTACTAGGTGAGAACTCAGGTTGTGACAAGGTGAGAACTCAGATTGTCTGGACAGTGACAAGGTGAGAATTCAGGTTGACTTGACAGTTCTCTGGCTCAGACCTTTGGTTCGGGCCTTTAAAGGGAGTTTACACCTTAGGAATTCTAGGAGGAGCAAGCTCATTGGTTGAAGTACTTCTTCCCAGAAGTCCTTGCATTATCCATGCCCATTCTCTGGGAGGATAAAAAGGGCAGCTCTGGAAGAAAAAGTTAATCTCTGCTTTAGACCAGGCTTGATATGGCTCTCTGCAGGAAGGGAAGTCACTTCTCTGGACAACAGTTAACGGCAACTGTCTGGAGACAATGGTTCTCTACAGGAAGAAGAATCTCTGAGATATGAGTTGACACAGCAGATCTCCTCCCAGAGAGCTATCAGCAGCTTCTGGAGACGACAGCACGTTACAGGTGCCAACGAGCCATATTCGCCTTGTCCATTGGAAAGAGACAGAGCAAACCCTTGAAACGAAGGAGAAGACCCAAGAAACATCGGGTAGTTCCGTTGCTGACTGTGCCCACCACTAAAAGAACCTGGCAGTTATGGCGTTTGACTCATGAACATCAAAAACTGTTGGACTTGAAATCCTCAGAAATCATTGGATTCTCTGAGACATGAGAAGACTATTGTAGGACTTGAAAGCCCTCAGGATTCATTGAATTCTCTGAGACATCATAAGACTATTGTAGGGCTTGAAAGTCCTCAGGAATCATTGGATTCTCTGAGACATCATAAGACTATTGTAAGACTGAAAGTCCTCAGGAATCATTGGATTCTCTGAGGCATCATAAGACTGTTGCAGGACTTCAAAATCTGTGGGGATCATTAGATTCCCTAACATTTGAAGCAATGGACAATAGATTGATTTTGGACTATCTCTTGGTTGCTGAAGAAGGTGTATGTGTGACTGATGTTTGCATACCCTCCTTCTCTAGGACTTCTGGAAATCTTTTACAAAACCGTGTTGATTTATATTGTTTGTTATATCACAACTTGCATGTACAATTCCTGTTTGTTACACCACATTGAGCCTGTACTGACTGTGGGGAGAGTCATCACTAATAGCCTCTGCGTTATTGCTATGTGCTTGTGTAATAACTCCCTTATGGGTTTGTGCATACTTGTCTCTAATAAGGCCCTTCAACCCAGAAACCCACTAGCAATCCCCACTTTTCTTTGGTGCTTTTCATCTCCCTTCCTGAGATGTCAGGGATGGGCGTGATTATCTCCTTTTTAGTGCTTTCATCTCCCCTCCTGAGAAGTCGGGGGGGGCTTGATCACCTCCTTTTTGGGGTTCTCACCTCCCTGAAAAGTCAGGGATGGTGCAACCACCTGTGGTCTAAAACAAAAGAAAGCAGGAGATGTAAAGGGGTAAAACTGAGCAATGCACTTGGATAATGAAGCACGTGAGACTAATTGCCAATTGGACAGTTCCCTATTAACTTGTTTGAAGGTTGACCCTTCCCAGCTATTCGGTGCTGACTTGATTGGTGGGACAAAGAGGGGGAAGTGACATGTGTGGGAGGAGTAGGAGGAGGAAGAGGAATTGAGATGAGAAGAAAATATTGCAAACATCCAGAAAGAAACTATTTAAATACAGTGGAGTCAGAATCAGGCTAGCACAAAATTTAGTGCCTTCTACATTAAAGATCCAATAGGCTTGTAATTTGATAGTCTGAAAAGCAATGGAGCTAGGAGTTAAACCAAGAATCAACTAACCAGCAAGAATGAATTGATCATTCAGAGGAAAAGTTAAATATTCAATGAAATAAAGGACTTTCAAACATTCATAATATAAATACCAAAACTGAATAGAAAATTTGATTTTCAAATAGAGGACTTAGGAGAAACATCAGGAGATAGTTAGGAAAGTGATATCATAAGGGATTTAATAAGGTTTAGTTACATTCCTATATGGGAGGATGGTACTTATAACCTATTAGAATTTTTTTTATTATTTTGTCAATTAGGAGTATATATAGACAGAGTGTACAGATATGAGTTGAATATGAAGGGATAATATCTTAAAAATAAAACTAGAAGAAAGGAAAAGGGAGAGGTGAAATGGCATAAATTACTGGCTGTAAAGGATGCAAAATGAATGAGGAGAGGAGAGTAATCGAACCTTTCTTTTATCAGAGTTGGCTCAAAGAAGAAATAACATTACCATCCAATGTGGGTATAGACATATTTCTTACCCTACAAGAAAGTGGAAAGTAAGGGAATACAAGAAGGGGGTAATAAAAGAAAGAGCATATTTGAGGAGTAGGTGCAATGAAATAAAATACTTTTGAGGAGGGATAGGGTGAAAAAAGAGAGAGAATAGAATATATGAGGAGATACAGTTAGTAACAGTAGCTGTGAAAAGAATTTTGAAGCAAGTTTCTCTGATAAAGCCCTCATTTCTCAAATGAAAAACTGAATCAACTTTTTAAAAGTAAGAGCCATTCCACAATTAATAAGTGATCAAAATATGTAGTCTATGCCCAAAAGCCTTTAAAATTATGCATGTCCTTTGACATAACAATATCACATATGAATCCCAAAAGAAAAAAAATTTAAAGGGAAAAGGACTTATATGGACAAAATATCCACAGCAGCTCTTTTCTTAGGGAAAAGAAGTAGAAATTGGGGGGATGTTCATCAATTAGGGAATAGATGAATAAATTGTATTATGTGATTAGGATGGAATGTTATTGTTCTGTGGGAAATAATGAGTAGGATGTTCTCAGAAAAACATCCATGAACTCAGAAAGTCCTTCATGAACTCAGGTTAAATGTATTGTGTACAAAGTAATTGCAAAGTTGTGGGATCAGCTGTAATGACTATGCTATTCTCAACAATGCAGTGATCCAAGACAACTCTGAAGGATTATGATGAAAAATGTTAGCCATACCCTCAAAAAGAACTGATTGTGTTTAAATACAGATAGAAGCATCCTGTTTTTTAAACTTAATTTTTGAGGGTTTTTTTGGGGAGGTGGAGCAGAGTTATGTTTTCTTTTGCAACATGACTTTGATGAAAATATTTTACAACATTTCACATGTACCTTCTTAATGGGAGGGTGAGGAGGAAGGGAGAGAATCTGAAAATCAAAGCTTTAAAAACAAATATTAAAAATGTTTTATATATAACTCGGGAAAATAAAAATATTAAATAAAAAAAGTTTAGAGTCAAATATGTCATGGAAAATGTGGTTGGTTTGTTGTTTTCTTTTGTTCTGTTTACAAACTACATGCATCAGAATAGTTTGTGTTTCCAAGCAGGTTGCCTATCTTTTATAATTCTCTAACAGACTATACTATAATAATTATTTGTCTAACATAGTCCTCAAAGTTCTTTGTTATGCTCAACATTCCATTTTTTTGGTTAAATACAGACCAGAAAGCAATCCTCATAAGCAATCCTCATTTATATTATAATTCAGAGCCAAGGAAATAGAAGGTTTAATTTTAGAGTTGTAGAAAAGATATTTGATTTGGTTCGATAACAATAATCATAAGAAGTTTTTTTTTTTTTTTCTCTCATTAGCCCAGCTGGTCACATCATTTTTGTTGTATGCCATAGATTCTTCTTTTGGAAAGACTGGAGGGTATACATAAATGCAACTCCAGAATGAACCTGTTGTCCTCCTCTGGATGGATTTAGTCAATCTGTTCATATAGTCCCCCAAAATTACAGAAAGGAGCTTCAAGAAATAAACCTAATTGTATGCTATACTTAGACATATTCCTCTGCTGTACATCAGCAATTCTATCTCTAACATTGGGACTGGCATAGATTTTAGATATTCATATCTCTGAACTCAAAGATAGAAGAGAAGCTAAGAAAGATGTTTTAAAATAAAGCATCAAAAAACAATCCCCATTTTGGAAGAATGGCCAGGAGGGGGCAGAAGTATACCCAAATCCATCACCACAAAAATTCTTTAAAATAGATTTTTAAAAAGAAGAAGAAAGAAGAATTTAACATCCAATGCTTTGTAGTCAGCACGCCCTGAGAGAATACAGAGGCTATTTTTATTATTATTATTCTATCATGTATATTCCTCTGTGGCCCTATGACATTTATGGTTTATATGATTTGGATGATCTTAACCTGCATTGTATTTGAGTGTGGTTAAAATCTGCATAAAGGGATTTCTTTTCACTCCTTTTGCACCACATTGAAATTGCAGGTGCACCCTTTAGTCCCTCTGTTATTGTCAAATTGAGAAAAATAAAATCTTTGGATATTTCTAAGAAGGTAAATAAAAACATGGAAGGAATCCAAAATGATAGAGATGGTAATATCCTGGGAGTTCTATGCATAAATATAGTAGACTGGCCCAAAAGTGATCTTATTAGAACATGAACTATACCGGGATGCTCTTAGAAGGAATAAGGCAAAAACTGAAGACTTTCTTTTCTGCTTTTAGAAAGGATCCATTTCCTAGAATACTAGACCATATAATCATAGAATTATAAAGTGAAAACTTCCTCAAAACTGCTATATTTCCAATATCTCAAGAATGTTGAAGTGACTTGATTGTTTTCTGAAAAATAACCCAATACTATGGGTTTTTTGGTTTGTTTCTTAATTTTTTTTCCTTCAGGCCTCCTTTTAAAAAGTAATGTAACTGACAACTGAGTTCTAAAGAATTAGATTAAGGGATATATAAGATATATCATATATATATATATATATATGTATATATATATATGTGAATAACACATATTTATACAAATATTCTCAACCATATAAAACATTTAATGTAGAAAAGCCTCATTCCAATTAGGGGATTACAATAACAACTTTTGATTATCATATTTTCCAAAGTATTATAATGTCCATTGTAATAATATGTAATGTTCTCTTCTCTAAAATATAATGTTCTCTGGGAGAAGATTTCTTGGGGAGCTTCTGGAGGCAGCCTTAGTTTCAGTTCAGTTCAATAATCCCAAATGCAGCCAGGAGTTAAAGTCCAGATCCTTTATTTTCTCCTTCAAAGTCTTGTCTCTTTTCCTGGGCCTGGTTAGCTTTCTTAGAGGCCTATCTCTCTCCTTGGTTCCAAGAGCTCTCTCCAAATCTCTCCATACAGCACAAATGTGGAAGTTGGAATGAATCTAACTCTGCCTCCAAGAGTGGGATTGTGGGTTTCTGTGGGCTTATGGCTCTGGCCCTGAGAGCTTCTTGCTTATATTTCTGCCCAACTTGTGAATCTGCTCCTTATATATGCTCTCTAAAGGTGTGAATGTGTGAACTAATGTGTGAACTCCTTTAAAGGTATGAACTCCTTTAAAGATGTGAACTAAGTACATAAGCATTGTCTCTATCAGTGACTTAGCACCTTGTTTCAAGTTCTAGCCCATAACAATAATAACCCAAAATACTAATAATAATGATAGTCACATCATAATATCTTAAATTTATATATCAATAGAACTCTAAAGTTTTCAAAAGACTTTTCTAATAGTATCTTATGATATAGATGTAATTTTTATCATCCTAATTTTACATATAAAGAAAGTTAGTCTTATCAATGATCACAAAGGAAATGCCATAGCTAGGGCTCCAAATCAAGATTTCTGACTCTAAGTCTATTCCACTATAGGAATCTTGACTATTACAATTGCAGGCATTCCTTCCTCCAAAGAGAGAATAGTTTATGAAGGATGAAGATGGTAAGAAAGAACCTAAAATCCCTGGCAAATGAATTGTCACCAACCATATTAGATGAGGGACAAATATGAGCCTTACTTCTGGGGAAAAGGTTATAATAATTATATGTTCAAGACAATTCCAAGAGACTTGTCATGGAAAGTGTCATCCACATCCAGAGAAAGAATTATAAAGGCTGAATGAGGAATAAAACATCATATGTTCACCTTTTTTCTTGTTGTTTTTGTTTGTTTGCTTTTTTTCCATTTCTTGTGCCTTTTTCTTTTTGGAACTTTTTTGTATGCAATATAATGAATATGGAAACATATTTAGATGAATTGCCAATGTTTAACCTATATTGATTGACTGCTGTCTTAGAGGGAGAAGAGAGAGAAAAATTTGAAACACTAGGTTTTGCATAGGTGGATGTTGAGAGCTATCTTTTGCATATATATTTGAAAAATAAAATAATATAATAAAGAGAATAATTATACATTAATTAAATAATAATTAGATGCCCTGTATAGAAAGGATAACAGCTTCTTATTAAACACTAGGATTTGTTCAAAATAAGAGCAAAAGGGACTTACCTTAGAAAGGAGACTCAGTCTAAGCTCTCAAGATCAAAAAGTGGCATGTGCTTCAGTCATTCAATACCATTCAACTCTCCCTATTGAGATCAAGCCTGCCTCATTTTCTGAATCATATTTTTAAATTGTGCTCGATCTGAGCAAATATTCAGCATGAGAAAAATTATTGTTTAAATGTCAATCGTTGATATTGAGGAAGTACAGAATATTTTCCCTTCCTGTGTACTTATTTAGATAAGGACAGGGCTAATGATGAGAAGAAATTTGGGGTAAGACTTATCCAATTAGGAAAGCTCAGATATGATCAAAAGGTAAAAAGACTCTAGGGGAATTACAACCCATTGTATTCTAATCAGATAGATCTGAGGGGAGGTGGATACTAGATGGTGTAGTCTGGGTACAGATAAGCCTTTTTGTCCAAGACTGAGTAATCAGAGTCATATCCCCTAGACTTGCATTAGAATGGTCACTTCTTGTTTTAATATTTATTTTCTTATTTGTTGTTAATCAACCAAAGTTTTTTGCCACTTATTAAAAATATCCACTCTTCAAAAAGGTTCATAAGAATCAAGAGGTCTCCAAGAAGAATCTTTGGTTTACAAGAGAAGGCCAAATGACCATCTTATAAATCATTTGCTAGGCAGAATTTTTAAAAAAGTAATGATTAATTACCCAGAATTTATGTTTCTCAAATATTTTGTCATAAGCATCAGTGTTTTCCATGAATATTTCTTGTTAAATTTGTGACATTCTGGATAAGTTTGTTATCTCTACCTAAAACATATCTGACATACTGATTCAACCTGATTATAACCAGTCAGTCATATCCGTGATCACCAGCACTCTTTACTATCCTATTGGCCAATTTGTTGTCTCCCATCCTAGCCTTCAATGCACTAACAACGTAAGTAAGTAGGAAAAGTTGGAATTACTATCTCCCTTTTTATGAGAAAACTGAAGTTGAAAAATGTTAAATGATTTGTTTATGACATTAAAGTTTTCCGTTACAAATGTAAAAAGGATAGACTCAAGATTTCAGCTTGTGTTATCTGTTCCAGAGGGAATATACTGTTCCATATATCACACTCCCTAATATTGGAAGATATAATCATTTCTTTAAAAGGAATTGAAATTGTTTCTGATTTGTTTTAACTAATATATTTCAAATTACTCATCCAGGACAGTTTCCATAAATAATTTCCATGGATATTTGGAGACTTATTCTAAGAATGATTTCATTGTTCCAAATATTTGTAATTTCTCTTTTAGAATTCTTTCAAAGATTAGCAAGTAACATAACTAAGGTTCATTAGTTTATAAAATAGTTAGATACATATCCGTTATTCATCCTATTCCTCTTACTTGGTAGCCAAAAAAAACTTTTCTTCTTTCCATTGTTAAAATCCATCATTAAAAGGATGAAGATGGATCACACTCAAAATATTTTTCAAATGATGACATAGAGAAAGATTCAGGGGAGATGGCAGAGTAGGTTGATAAATTTCAAGTTCTCCAGATTTCCCTCACAAATAGAATAAATTTGTGCTTCAGGGCAAACATTGCCTGGTGGAAAAAAAAATAAAACTCAGGGAAGAATAGGGGTCCTTCAGAACCCTAAAAGAGCTGAGGAAAAACCCAGGGATGAAGATTAATCTGTCTGAAGTACAGACATCTCCAGGCTAGCTCCACAGAAATAGCAAGTGAGGACCCCTGGGAATAGTTCCCTGTGGCTGGAGCCTCAGTAGGAACCACAGAGACTTTCACCTCCTAGACTGTTTGTGGAGTCAGGCTTTGAATCTAGGAAGAAGTGAATCTTGGCTGATTGGGAATGCCAAGCCCAGCTGGTCTGCTGAGACTCAGCCCTATGTGAGAATGAACCAGTACCCAGAGAGTGCAGAGGCAGGAGTGCAGGAACATTGCTGGTTGTGGGCAGTTGCAGGAGGGGGGAGTTATTGCTTTGGGGTTTCTGGTCAGAGGGGACTGTTGAAGTGAAGCTAGAGACATCATCCTGCACCACATGAATAGAGGTGCTTATACTAATATCTTTCATTAAAAAAAAAAAAAGAGGGGCAGCTAGGTGGTGCAGTGGATAGAGCACCAGCCCTGAATTCAGAGGACCTGAGTTCAAATCTGGTCTCAGACACTTAACACTTCCTAGCTATGTGACCCTAGGCAAGTCACTTAATCCTAGCCTCAAAAAAAAAAAAAAAAAAAAGAATCAGCAAAGAATAAAGAACTCCATTATTGAAACATATGGGAACAGTAAAGACTAGGGTTCATCTTTAGAGGACACTTTAATTTTTTAAAAAAGCTTCTAACTGACTAACACCAGAATTGAGTTACAAGATGGGACAGTATGGCTCATTCAATTCCCATCACTATTTGCTGCTCTAGTTCCCTTAATTCCCTAAATGTGAAAAGTAGGATAGTATAAAAGAGTAAACTGGGAAAGAACAAAAAATACAAGGGACTTAAAGTCATATGGTGGATGAAGAACTGAAATGTGAGTTTCAAGGCAGAGGAAGAAGTAAAATGATAATTTCTTAAGCCAATTGTTCTATGGTCTCATCAATGTGGGCATCCCCTACTTTGGAATTTCACTTCTGATATTTACTATATATGACTTGGAGCAAATCATTTAGTATCTCTGTGCCTCAGTTTCTTTATCTAAAAAATAAAGATGCTTTACTAGATCAAAAAAAAAAAAAAAAAAAAAAAAGCTTTTACTCCAAAGAGAAATTTGAAATGACTCCCTGTCCAGAGAGAATTTGTAGAATTCAAAAAATAAAAAATAAAAACCATCCAAGAAAAACAAGAAGATTATGTAAAAAGAACTAACTAGAAAAGAAGGTACAGAGGCTCAAAGATAAAAATAATTCTTTGAAAATTAGAATTGGATAAGAGGAAGCCAATGAAGCCATGAGAGACCAAGAAATAACAAAAAAATATTATAAAGAATGAGAAAATAGAACAGAATGTGAAACATTATATAAGAAAAATGACAGATCTGGAGAACAGTATAAGAATAATTGAATTGACAGAAAGTTGTGACCAAAAAGAGAACTTTGACACAATAATGCAAAAGATAATCCAAAAAAAAAATGTCCTGGAATAATAGAACATGAGGGGAAAGCAGAAATAGAAACAAATTTTCTTTCTGAATTTGCCAATCTTAGTATTTGCTACCCACCACTCAAGGCATGCTCCTTTATACTTAATAAAGACATCAATGTACAGTGGAAAGAGTATGGCACTCATTGAGACTTTAGTCTGAATTTGGAAGAATGGGCAATATTCACATGAATTTCCTTATCTGTTCCAGCTTCTATTTATGGCACCATATGATCACATTTTCTATTTATTATTGTTGCTCCTATTAATAGTTGCAGAACAAATTAGTTCAAGATTAATATAAGCTACAAGTGACACTTGTTGTTTGTATCTTATATGAGAACCTCACATACTGAGAACCTTTGAACTCCCAAACCTATCATTCCGTGATCTTATTTTTATTTTTTATAATATTTTAATACACATTTTTATGATAGAAAAATCAGAAATAAAGGTAAGGAAGGAAAAAAATAGAAAAAAGAAGTGAACATAGCATCTGTTGATTTACATTCAATTTCCTTAGATTTTTTCTGCATGAAAATGCCATTTTACATCCAAAGTTTATTGGTAATGTCTTGGACATTCTGTGATCTTATGATTCACTGAGATATCTGTATCTACTAATAGAAAAGTAAAGTGGGATTTGGAGACAGAAGATTTGAAAATTCTGCATTTTCACTTGCTTGCTGGGGGGTAGAGAAAACTAAGATTGAATTCTGCCTCTGTCAATTACAACTTGTGTATTCCTGAATAGGATGTTTCACCTGTCTAGGCCTTAGTTTTCCTACCTAAAAATTAGCTAAAATCCCAGTTAGCTTTAAATGTTTGGTTCTATGATCCTATATTTTCTCTGGGTTTCAGTTGTTTCATCTGTAACATGAGGAAATTAGAACAGATGACAGCTAAATTTCTTCCAAGTCCAAGTCTTGGATCCTCTGATCTTTTTAGTCCTTTCTCCCTTGCTGGACAATTTATCTATAATCTATAGATAAAGACAAGTTCTCTATATCTCATTTTCTCTATATGCAGAGTGGAGAAAATATTCATACCCCTCCCTACATCCTAGGTTTGCTAAAATGATAAGAGAGATAACAAATATGAGACTGTTTTGTGTTCTTAAAAAAAAAAAAAAAAAAAAAAGGATTCAAATGAAAAAGTACAGGTTATCACATATATTATGCTTCCAGGGTGTTTTGTGTGTGATGAGCCATGGCTTTTGAATGATGAAAGTGTGAGGGTCAGCCTCTAATGGAAACTGTCAGGTTCATTTTTAAATATACTGATCTTAAGGGTCATTCCAGGATGACTAGCAATATTGAATGGATAATGTTTTTAGAGAAGCAGAATTTTGTGAAGAAACATTTTCAACCAATGCACAATACTCCTATAACTGAGGAATACCAGAGTAATTAAAAGATTGATCTTCTAGAAACAATGCCTAATAACAGGCATGAAAAAAGTTCAAGTAATTCTGCATTTTCAAATACTGGCTTCAAGTTAATTTAACTTGAGCTGTTTGTAAGCAACCTGGAATATCTGGAATCAATAGAGTCAGACTGAAATCAATGGACTTGGGAGAAAGCCAGTGGAGTTTCATTCAACTGGGCAGTTCTTTTGGATCATTTAGAGGACTGTGGAAAAAGCATTTAAGTGTGACAGCAATACTTATTCTTATAGTGGAAATGAACTCAGATTGACAATGGTAGTTTTTAATATTTTGGTTAATCTTAAATGTCAAACCTTCATTTTATGTGTGCTATTTGTTCTGTTTTCATTTTTATTTAAGTTAATTCCAAAATGGTCATAAATTAAAGCTAGATGTGGAAAAACACACATTTTCCTTTTCCATCTCTCCCAATTCCAAAACCATAAAAAGCTCAAAAATAAATGTGCTCTTGAATTAGTTTTTAAAATTTCACCAGTCAAGCTTCCCTTGAAGTGTAGAATTTCCGTAAGGACTATTTCAATTTCTCTATTTTAATCTTTCCTTCTCTTATTTATGTCAAGTTCCTTGTTGTTGTTAATTATTTTATCTTTAATTTACTCCACTTCCAATTTGTGTCATCTTAATTAGTATTTGTTTCTTTCTCTTGGAAAACAATCATCTTCATTTCTAATCCTCTTCTTCTCCCTGATCTTTATCTTACCTTTCCATACTTCCATTTTCCCCTTTATATTTTGGCCAATACTATGTCATAGTATTAAAGTCTTACAAAAGATTAGACTATAGATTGTTAATTATAACTTCAATGTGGGGCTGACCAATGAAACTCTTTTCTTAAAGAGTACATGGATTTTCCTTTCCTCTTGAGTTATCCTAGGCAAAGACAGTATTTTCTGCTAGGAATGGAAGATCTGCAGGGACTAATGACTTATTACTAATGAATGACTAATTACCTGGTGGTAATTTGGAACTGAATGTTCTAGACCACAATCATGAGTTCTCTTCCTTATCCTGATGGATTTCAAATGAAGATTACTTTGAATTGCTGAATTTGGGAAACCTTTATCCCATTCCCTGTCTAGGAATGATTTGTACCTATTTCTTTTGCCTCTTTTGTGTTTATTCTTTCCTTATCAGAGGTAAATGTTTATATTAAGATAGAAATGACAATAAGATCTTTTGAGTTCTAAAAGTTGAAGGAATTAGCAGAGCTCACCTTAACAACTGAAGTCAATAACATAAAACATTAAAGTAGTAGAAGTAGTTGTAGTTGACTCTAAAATAGAACTAGTCCTGCCTTATAACCTGACTGAGCCAACTTAACAGGACATTAACTTGACAGTCTAGTCACCCATCTTGCAAGGAACTTGCTTAATTGATCAAGGTAATGCCTTTCTCTGAAGTCAACTTACTGGGCAATTCTTATAAGGAGAAAAGGACTCAATGCTAAGAGTTAGAGGGTATAGAACATGGTTATATATTCTCTATGTGCATACTTCAGTATCCTTATATTTCTAATTTAAACAAGTGCATTTGTACGCGCGCGTGCGTGTGTGTGTGTGTGTGTGTGTGTGTGTGTGTGTGTGTGTGTGTGTTGGAGTAGAGTATACCTACATATTTTTCTGTAACAATGGTTCATACCATACCTACCTAGTAAACTTTGTAAAAACTAATTAATTCTGCTTTATTTATATCTATCAGTTAATTGATGGTGAGTGCAAACAAGATGAGGGCTCTTGAGTGGTGCTATTAGATTCCTCTATCCCTCCATTACCTTTAAAATCTAAAAAGAAGGAGTAATTAATTTCCCTCTAGGGACCCAACCTGTCATTACAAATGTAGAGAAGGGAGAGAGGAGGATGTTATATAGTATTGGATCATAATGTCACTCACAATTAGTTGGAATTTACTTCCTACAAAATTCTCTTAGCTTTCTAAGCTTCTTTCTTTTTTTTTATTAATTTTTATAATTATAACATTTTCTTTGACAGTACATATGCATAGGTAAATTTTTTTTTACACAACATTATCCCTTGTACTCCCTTCTGTTCCAAGTTTTTCCCCTCCTTCCCTCCTCCCCCTCCCCTAAATGGCAGGCATTCCCATATATATTAAATATCTTATAGTATATCCTAGGTACAATATATATGTGCAGAACCGAATTTTGTTGTTGTTGTTGTTGTTGTTGTTGCAAAGGAAGGATTGTATTCAGAAGGTAAAAATAATCTGGGAAGAGAAACAAAACAAAACAAAACAAAACAAAAAATGCTCACAGTTTACACTCATTCCCCAGTGTTCCTTTTCTGGATGTAGCTGATTTTGTCCATCATTGATCAATTGGAATTGGATTAGCTCTTCCCTATGTTGAAGATATCCACTTCCATCAGAATATATCCTTGTACAGTATCATTGTTGAAGTGTATAATGATCCCCTAGTTTAGCTCGTCTCATTCAGCATCAGTTGATGTAAGTCTCTCCAAGCCTCTCTATATTTCTCCTGTTGGTCATTTCTTACAGAACAATAATATTCCATAACATTCATATACCATAATTTACCCAACCATTCTCCAATTGATGGACATCCATTCATTTTCCAGTTTCTAGCCACTATGAAAAGGACTGCCACAAACATTTTGGCACATACAGGTCCCTTTCCCTTCTTTAGTATTTCCTTGGGATATAAGCCCAGTAGTAGTATGGCTGGGTCAAAGGGTATGCACATTTTGAAAACTTTTTGGGCATAGTTCCAGATTGCTCTCCAGAATGGTTGGATTCTTTCACAACTCCACCAACAATGCATCAGTTGTCCCAGTTTTCCCACAGCCCCTCCAACATTCATCGTTATTTGTTCCTGTCATCTTCGCCAATCTGACAGGTGTGTAATGATATCTCAGAGTTGTCTTAATTTGCATTTCTCTGATCAATAGTGATTTGGAACACTCTTTCATATGAGTGGAAATAGTTTTAATTTCATCATCTGAAAATTGTCTGTTCATATCCTTTGATCATTTATCAATTGGAGAATGGCATAATTTATTATAAATTAAAGTCAATTCTCTGTATATTTTGGATATGAGGCCTTTATCAGAATCTTTAACTGTAAAAATGTTTTCCCAATTTGTTACTTCCCTTCTAATCTTGTTTGCATTAGTTTTGTTTGTGCAGAAACTTTTTAATTTGGTGTAATCAAAATTTTCTATTTTGTGATCAATAATGGTCTCTAGTTCTCCCTTGGACACAAACTCCTTCCTCCTCCACAAGTCTGAGAGGTAAACCATCCTATGTTCCCCCAATTTATTTATGATTTTGTTCTTTATGCCTAAATCTTGGACCCATTTTGATCTAATCTTAGTATGTGGTTTTAAATGTGGGTCCATGACTAGTTTCTGCCATTCTGAGCTTCTTTCAAGAAATCCTACAGTCTATAGGAAGTTATTCCTAGGTCCCTTGGCTATTGAAGCCTTCTTTCTGTGGTCATTTTCCATCTGTTCTCTATATATCTTGTATTTGTACATAATTATTCATGTGTTGCTTTTTCCATTAAAATATAAAATTATTAAGATCAGGAAGTATGTTTTTACTTTTCTTATATCCCAAGCAGTTAGCACAATGCCTGGAACATAATATATGTTTGCTGACTGACCAACTGACATTTAATTCAAGTCAACAAATATTAAGCTTCAGCTTCTTAAAGGTAAACAGCTAGTTGTTTGGACTACTAAAGTAACATTCTCTACTTTCATGGGGTTGATAATACTATGGGATACAAAATGTAAATGATAAGCAAATTCTAATTTGAGAAAAGAAAAAGTGCTAATAATTAAAAGAATCATTAAAATCTTTGAATAAGAGGTAGCAGCTTGCACAAGTCATAAAGGAAGTTAAAGATTCTGAGATAATTGAGGTAAGAAAAGAAATAAATTCCAGATATTCAAGCCAACATGTCAGATTTGTAGAATAGCAAATAGACCAGCCAATTTTATTAGAACACAGAATTGGTAATGGGGATCCTGAAAAGGTAACTGTAGCTAGATCATGAAGAGTTTAAATGTTAAACTTTACAAAGGAGTTTGTCTTATCCTCAAATCAATAGGGAGCCATGGAAGGTTCTTGAACAAATGATTGCCCTGATGAGGGATGATTTAGAAATGTTATTTTGATTTCTGTTCAGAAACTGAGTAACAGACACAAGAGACTTGAAATAAAGTAATTAAATTGAAGCCAAATGAATAGTACAGGTGAGAGGTAAAGAGTTTTTAAACTAGAGAGGAAGATATATTAATAGAAAAAGTTCTAGTTGCAAGGGGTTGATTCAACAAGAATTGGCAATTGATTAGGTATGGAAGGAAGTGAAATGAAGTCAATAGTTCTATATAATTCTGAAGTAGTAAACATCAATAAAAGTCAAAAGGAAAGAGTATTATAGAAAAACATTTTTTTGCATTGTTACCTATTAGAAATGTGGACATTTCAGCTTCTATAAATCATTCAAACCAATAATAACCCATAGGAAAATCAAGCAGAGAACACCTGACCCAAACATTTTTGGTGTGTTTTGCTAGGTCATCCAAACTGTGAGGAAATAAATAATTCCCTCTACTTCTCATTGCTACATGCCATATTTCACTCTTGAAAAGACAGCACATTTTGTGTTTTCTGAAAATACCCTTCTCTATGTTGATTTTTTTTTCTTTTTGGCAATTTTTACTTCATGTTCATTTTGGATTCAGACAGCTTTCAGAAAAACATAAGCATTTATTTTTAATGTGGGATGAATCGTGCATGTTCTAACATATCCAGCCTTCCAAATAAATGATTTATTTGGAAGGTTAGATGTGTCATAATAACTTCCATCCGGCAGCTAAGAAATGTGTAAAGAATCAGAGATCTGACCACAGAGGTCAGGACTGCAGCGTAATCGGACAGAGAGAGCTCAGAGGAGCTGGGTTGCTGCAAGCATAAACATGAAGGAAGAATTATTTAACATTAATACTTCAACTAAAAATGCCCAGGAAGAAAATATCATTAATCACCAATTTTCTGATTCAATTTCTGAATCTACTTCTTATAACATTATTGAGGTCATGGAAATGTGAAAAAGAAAATCTCTTTTCTATTCTGATTCTCTTTCTTTAAGAAAAAAAAATACAGAAAAGAACAACAAAATGAGCAAAGATTTAGGATGAGGGTGCCAGTGAAGGGATTGAACCTCATATGTGCAAAAAGTGATCTTTGCTGCAAGCTAACAAGAGCAGCTTTAGCATTAATATTTATGGAATAACCACAATGTGCTGTAAACTAATGGAAAGAACACTGGAGCCATGGGTCCTAATTCAGACACAGCTAACTCACTATGTGGCTTTGGACTCAACAATATCTCAGTTCCCACATAGAGCTCAAAGACTCTATGATTTAATAAGCCATAAGCCATAATAATAAGACATCAAGGCTAGGAGCTAGGAGAGCTAGGAGAAACTAATGATTTGCAAAGCCAGGCTTAAAAAAAAATACAACATAAAAGAGAAATGTCTTCTAATGCCCTATTAGCACAGCACCATAGTTTCAGCTAGTTACAGTGCCCTGCATTGCCTGCTATATTTGTGCAATCAGTATCAATGATTAAAACATTAGACAGTTATGACTTTTTGATTCAAGTCAACGAGAATATAACAAGGATCTACTATGTGCCAGGTACTGCATTAAGCAGAACAGATAAAAAAGAAAGGGAAAAATAATCATTTCCCTAAAGAAGGGCACAGCCTGATGGGGAAACAACATGAAAACAACTATAAACACATGAGAAAGAGAAAGAGAGAGAGAGAGAGAAATATGTATGTACATATATATGTACATACACTCATGTATTCATACATATATACATATAATGGTATATGTGTATATGTATTTATTGGAAATAATCTCAGAGAGAAGGCATTAGCATTAATAGGAATCAGGAAAGGTGGGATTTTACTGAGATTTTAACAAATGTAAGGAATTATTTTTTGCCTTTGTAGGAACAAGTATCAGTCAAAGAATAAAATTCATATAGTTTCCCTTATCATCATTTTAAAAAAGGAAAAACCTTACATATTTTACTTGCATTTTTGGATGATATCATTCTCTGTGTGCATATTCCCCAGTTTGTCATATAGTCAAACAGAAAAAAGCAAAAACTTATGATTCTTTTATGTGTAAACAACTTTCACCAAAGATCACAATCCATTCATTAATGCTTCTTCTAGGGAAGGTCACAAAATCATGACCTATGGGCTGAGCTAGTAAATATCAAAATCAAGCTTTAAATATCAGGAATCAATAAACATTTATTAAGGACATAATGTATGCCAGGCATTGAAGTAAAACCCATTCTTCCTGCCTCCAAATCCAGTAGGGGATCTACTTTACTAGGCTGATTTTGTGCAAGAACTAGGTCCTTGATAAATACTTGTTGAATTGACTATTGTAGGCCTAGATTGCCATATAAAGGAAAATTCAAATCAATAACATGCATCATGTACTTAACTATTTGCAAGGGCACTGTCCTTAGTTCTGAGGATTCAAAATTGAATATGGCATAGACCCTATTCTTGAGAAGTTCATGCTCTAACAAGAGAGGAGAAATAAAAATATCCATATATCTATTTACATATATATAAATGTGTGTATCTATGTATATATGCATGTATGTGTATGAATATTTATTGTACTTGTACATGTGTGTACATATGTTTATGTGTGTGTGCATATGCATTCATATGTATATATATATATGTACATATATATAAATCCACAATTGAGAAGTCCAGGCCAAGAGCTGTGAGGAACTAAAGAATAAACATAACATTCTCAGCTAGGGATGGGAGGGCAGGAGGGTTGGGAGGAAAACAATGATGTTGGAGGATATGGTCCATCAAGAAAGGCAAAAACTTTAACATGTGAATATAAAGAGTATAATAAACATTCTAGATTTAAAAGGTTGGCAAGGGACAAAATGTAGGAATGTCCCTCGTTATATTTAATCTTTGTAAAAGATTAAATATTACAAAAGCATTCCTTTAAAAAGTAAAGCTATTGCCTAAAATGGGAAACAGAGTAAGCTCATTGATAGGACTTGGAGTCAAAAAAAGCAGGGTCTGAATTTCTCTCTGAGCTTCCGTTTCCTTATATGCAAAATATAGGCTGTGAGTATTATTTCCTATCTCAGGGTTGTTATAAGCAAAGTGCTTTGTAAATTATAAAAACACTGAATAAATGTGAGCTCTCATTGCTAATAATAATAGCTACTATCTGTTCTTTGAATTAGACATCCTTCAATTTGAAGGCCTTTATAAAGCATTCCTCATTGTCACCTCGTCTTTTGTCTTGTCTGAATTCCAGGCTGACAAAGACCAGTCTCACTGTGACAGGCATTGAACCCACTCTTTAATCAAGTTATAGCTACATGTTCTGGATCAGAAAGCCATTTTTAACTTTCTATGTCTTCTCATTTTTAAACAATTGGTACTTTATTTCATTTTAAGTTTTACATTTTTAGCCCATTGTTTCTCAGTAATCTTCATTTATCATCCAAATGGAGACTTAAGGGTAATGTCTCCAATAACAAAAAAAAAAAAAAAAAAAAGAAATAAAATTAAAAAATACCACCTGACCTGAGAATGTATCAAAGTCAAAAAACAAAAGCAAGACAATAGGAGGAAAAAAACTTGAAATTAAAATCTATCTATTTACATAAATTTTCTTCTTAGACTGTTCTAAGTTCTCCATTTTACATCTGCCTAAGTATTTATACAGTGCCTATCAGCTCTTTGATAAGTAATCTATTTATACTTCTTTTACTTTCATTCAGTAATAGTTTCCACCTCTAATTGAGATATCACTTTGTAACATAAAAGTAATAACAACGACTTCCCAGTGTCACTCTCACAGAGAACCCAATGTATTTTCATATATACCATCTCAGTTATCCTTCCAACATTTCTCAAAGTTAGATGAAAGGGAGGGATTATTATTCTTTTGTACAGCAAGCAGCAAAACAGGTAAATAACTATTTTACAAACAGCAAGTTTAAGGTATGCTGGAAGGTGCTATTTCATGGTCTCCTGATGCACTGGAAATGTGTACATTTCTGTGGCTTCTTCTATAAATAATTACTTTATAATCGATATCTTCCATAATCAATAACTTCTACAAAGTCGTTCTCCTCAGGTGGTCTATATAGACGAGCATTTGTCTCATTGCAATAATGCCCATTGGAAGCTATTAGTTCCATTACGATAGGATGGGAATTGTTACTCTTCCAGATTTAGAGTTTTCCTTGTGTGAGGAGGAAATTTTCCTGACATCTAAGGAAGGAAGGCTTTCCTAATTCTATATGTATGTACTAAGAGTATAATACATATTTATAACAGTAATACATTACATTTTTTACAAAAAAAAAAAAAAAAAAGTATAGCATACTTGCTTTAACTTGGCCTTCCTTCTTTAATCTGCATGCAAAGGTAAATAAATGGTGATCCTTTTTATTAAGGACCAAATCTTTTGGGTCCTAGTCTTTTCCCCATTCATTTTGATTTCTCCCAATTGTGTCTTATGGACGTAGTATATCAGTTACTTATGTGTGACATACATGCCCAATTAGGGTACATCAAGGTGGGGGGAAGGAATTTTGAGATATAAACTAAATACATTGAAAATATTTTATTGCAGTTATTTTTATCCAATATATGTCACATAATGTTTTAAGTGCTTTATATATATTTCATTTGATCCTCAGAACAATCCTAGGAGATAGGTACTATTATTATCTACATTTTATATTTAAAGAAATTAAGTCAGATAGAGTTTAACCGACTTGTACAAAGTCATATAGCTAGTAAACATCTCAGACTCCTGACTAAAGATCCAGGTTAGCAAACCATCCCCTGTACCACATAGCTGGTCACTAGGTGGGTATGAATAAGATTACAAAGGAACTTAATTATGTTGAAATAAAGTATTTATAATGTGAGAATATATGTGTGGGAGGGGGTAGATCATGGATCTTAGTTTACAGCCATTGGCAAAACGGAGGGAATACTGGTTTGAGAGTTAGGAAGAATTATATTTCAATATCTCTCAAACACCTATAACGGTATGATCTTGAAAAAGCCTCTTAAACTCTCTGAGCTTCAGGTCTCTCCTCTGCAAAATATGGATAACTACATACATTTTCCTTTAGAGAGATAAAGTATTTTTTTCTTCTGGCATTTGGTGAAAAATAGTGTAATTCCTTTTCTACTACTTTCTCAACAATTTTTGTCTGGTGTTGCCTATGGTTTCTCCTGCCTCCTACCTTCTTTGATTTTTTTTTTTTAAGTGTTATGTTCTATCAAAAGCTTTATATTGAGATAATCTTTTGATTTCTCTTAGTTTTACTTTTGATAGGTTCAATCATGCTGATGTTTTTTCTGATATTAAACCAGTCCTGCATTCCTGGTATAAATTCACCCATTGATAGAGTACTTTGCTGAAACGTCCTTGCTAGCATTTTAATTTTTTGGTCTACTGTTTATTGTTTTGTTTTGGCTCTTCTTGGTTTAGATATCAGTACCGTATTTATGTCATAAAAATAATTTGTTAGGACTCTTTCACCTATTTTCCTAAATGGATTATGTGGTATTGAAATTAATTTTCTTTAAATGTTTGGTAGATGTCACTTGTGAATATATATGATCCTGTTTTTTTTTTCTTTAGGTAGTTCATAGATGGCTTATTAATTTTGTTTTTCTAAAATAGGATTGTTAAAGCATTCTATTTGCACTTCTGTTAGGGCAATTTATATACTTTTTATAAAGTTCACTTATAATATCAGATGTATTGGCATCCAGTTGGGCTAAATAACTCCTAATTATTGTTTCAATTTCTTTTACATTGATGTTAAATTTTCCCTTTGCATTTTTGATACTACTAATTTGATTTTCTTAATTGAATTGACCAATACTTTATATTATTTTATTTTTCATAAAACCAACTCCCAGTTTTATTTATTTGTTCAATTTTTTTTTAACTTTCAATTTTAATAATCTCTCCTTTGATTTTCAGGATTTCTTTTGGGATTTAATTTGGTAATTTTTTAGCTTGTTCTTTTTCTACTTTTTTTTTTTTTTTATTATTCACACACCCAATTCATTGATGCTCTCTTGCTCTGTTTTATTGAAGTAAGCATTAAAGATAAAAAGTTTCCCCTAAGCACTGTTTTGATTAGATTGCCTGTATTTTTTATATGTTTTCTCATTTTTTTAGTGAAATTATTGATTATTTCTATGATTTTTTTTTAGGATTAGATCATTAGTATTCAATTAATTTTAATCTATCTTCCTATGACCCTCTATTAAATGTAATTTTTATCGTATCATGATCAGAAAATGATTCATTTGATATTTCTACTTTTTTTATATTGGATTTTGAAGTTTTTAATGCCTTAGTACAAGATGAATTTTTGTATATTTGCCATTCATTTTCTCCAAAGCCCTATCATATATAGTATTTCTAAAATTCTATTCACTATTTCTTGTATATTTTTGGTTAGATTTATGCAATTCTGAGAGGGAAAACTTGAGGTCCCCCACTAGTATAGTTAGTATAGTTTTACTCTCTACTTCCTCCTGTAACTCATTTAATTTCTTTAAATTTTTTGTTGCCATATCAAGTACATATATATTTAGTATTGATATTAATTCATTGTCTATGGTACTTTTTGCAAAACGTAGCTTTTTACTTGTTCTCTTTTAATTAGATTATTTTTGCTTTTGCTTTTCTTATCTTCCTTCCCTCCTACTTCTATAAATTTCTATACCCAATTTCATGTGCATGTTTATTTTCTCTTAGTCAAATCCTATGAGTAAGATTCAAGTGACATCATCCCTCCCCCTTTTCTTTCCCTACAATGTAATAGGTTTTTTGTGTCCCTTCATGTGAAATAATTTATCCCATTCTACCTAACCCTTTCCTTAAGTATCTCAGTGTAATCTTCTTTCTTACCTTTTAATTTTTTATATCATCCCATCAAAACTGACATAGCCAAAACTTTCTGTCTTAGTATGCACCTTTTAAGTACCTTAGCAGTTACATAGTTCTTCGAGCTACAAGTATAGTCTTCCTGTGTAGAAATGTGAAGACTTTAACCTTACTGAATATCTTCTGTTTTCTCTTTCTTCTTTACTTTTTTACACTCCTCTTGTGTCTTGCACTTGAAAAATCAAATTTTCTATTTATCTCTGGTCTTTCCAACAGGAGGTCTTCTATTTCATTAAATATCCATTTTCCCTTGAAAGATTATGCTCAGTTTTCTTAGGTATATGATTCTTAGTTTTAATCAAAGTTCCTTTGCCTGCCAGAATATCATATCAAGCCCCCCAACCCTTTAATGTAGAAACGGCTAAATCCTATGTAATCCTGACTATGATTCTATCATGTTTGTATTGCTTCTTTCTAGCTCTTTGTAATGTTTTCTGCTTGATCTGAGAGCTTTGGCTTTGAGATTACTGGGAGCTTTTATTTTAGGATCATTTAAGAGTTGATTGATGAACTCTTTGCTAGTTTGTTCTCTGATTCTGCCCTATCAGTGCATATCTCTCCTGGATTTATTTTCCAGGTTATTGTTTTTCCAACAAAATATTTTATCTTTTCCTTTTTTCATTTTTAGATTTTGTTTGATTCTTGATATCTCTTGAAGTTATCAATTTCTACTTGCAGAATTCTAATTTTTAAGAAATTATTTTCTTTATCTCTTATCTCCTTTTCTATTTAGCCAACTCTACTTTTCAAGGAACTACTTTCTTCAGTGATTTTTGTCGACTTAATTTTTTTTTCATTTGAAGAGGCTTATCTTACCAAACTATTGACTCTTTTTAATGATTCTCTTGAAACAATTGTTTCTAAAAGTTCTATATGATATATGTGATACATTGTTCCAGGCAGAAGCTTTATAAATTGAGGACCAGGTAAAAATAAGGTAGTAAGACATTAGCAAGTCTCCAGATTGTTTAGAGCAGATCACATAGTATTTAATAATAGTTGCTAACATTTAGATGTTTTTTTTTATAAAGTGATTTCCTCCCAAACTGTGGAGTTTATGAATATGAAATAAATATTATGATCCTTTAAAAAAAATTTCAGAAGCTCACATTATGAGAAACTATGAGATTTGTCTCTGGTCCCAGAGTTGTATCAGAGAGAGGAGCTAGGTCTTAAAAGTTCAATTCCAGCTTTTTCCTCTGGGGTATCCTGTCTCATGAGGACAGGAGTCCTGAAGCAGTGAATATACAAAAAGAGGGAAAAGGACACATTGAATTCAACTACAATTTACCAAATTGTCTAAACAGGCAATGAAACAGGCAAGGCAGTTGACAGAGGTTCAGCCTAATGACAATTGGTGTTCACGGAATTTAATGACAGGCCATGAGGATGCCAGTTATGGAGAATTTGATATTCAATGAATTTATTATTTGAGGATAATGGGGTACCTATTATTACGAACTTACTGCTTAGCCATACCTGGCAATACTACAAATCTACATCTGACATCAAGTTACTAACAAGTTATTGGGAAGGTATAGAGGAAAATAACTGATATCTCCCTCATTGGGTGCCAAATAAGACAATAGGTCTGAGGAAAGAATAATTTTCAATATAGAATAAGAAAGCAATTTCTCTTCAATAGAGCAAAACTCTACAACTCTAGCCTATGCTTTTCAATAAGTTATCCTGAAATCACTTTGGTTTATTCTTTTCCCTCCAACTTAGCCATGAATATAGCCATTGTCTGAGCAGGGAAAAAAAAAAAAAAAAAGATTTTTTGACACTCCATTCACCTTCTCTGTCCTTCCTCTCTTTTCCTCTGCAGGGGAGAGTAGTGGAGAACCTAGTACCATATATAGACTCAGGTAGATAGCACCTACAGGCGCTATAGGCTCTGTAGTCTTTTTTCTTCTATCTGCTAGAACTTGAGAAGCCCACTCAATCTTGAATCTAGATAGTCAGCTGGACCAAGAGAAGTAATCCACTGTTGTCAATGTTTCCAAAATAATTACTTGGCTTATTTTGTAGGATTGTTTATAATTTATATAATAGAAATATTATAAATTATAATTATATATCTTTTCATTTTATAGACTGCAATAGGCTAAAAATTCATTGTGACAGTTTGTGTGCTTGCTAGGTCTCAACCTATCTTGGGTATTTAGATCCATTATTGTATGTTTATAATTTCTCCCATAGTCTATAATCAAATATTCTTAACCTGAGGTCTGTGAGCTACCAAACTGAGTCTCATTCTATTTATCAGCATAGGGCTAAATTCATTCCCAAAATTTAGGGAAAAGCTGTAAATAGGAATTAAGTGGATCGAATTTCAAAATTTCCAGGGATGGCTATAGGGGAAGAAAACCATGTTGATCATTATACAACACAGTGAATGAGAAAATTCTTGTGAAACATTCTATAAAAATAATATAATGGCTCTCTAAGCAGTTTTGAGGTTTGCTAAACAATTTATAAATAGTACATTAACACTTTTGTCCATCAGAAAATTCTTGTGAGATGAGTACTACAATTATTGTTATGTGTGTATGTATATGTAACAACATAATATATACATATATATGCACATATACACACATACACATATATATACACATATAAAAACATTATTTTTCCATTTTATATATGGGAAAATAGGGACTTATAAAGTTTAGGTTACTTATTTAAAACCATGTAATTAGTGTCCAAAGCAGATTTTCTCTTGCCTCTAATTCCCGACTTCTTCCCACTATATTCGTTTAAAATCATACAGGCATATATCTTGCCTTCAGACAAAAAATATATTGATATAAAAGTCAAATACAGAGTAGGGTATTGATTATATAGATGCTTGTTCTTCATAAAGCCTGTGTGTGTGTGTGTGTGTGTGTGTGTGTGTGTGTGTGTATAGATATACAGAGAGAGAGAGAGAGAGAGAGAGAGAGATAAATAGATAGATAGATATTCTTTTCTATTAATGCATGGAAGAAGGCTTAGCTGGCAAATTTCAGCCAATGACACATTAGTTTCTGACAGACAGCCTCATGCTGACCTTTAAAGCACTCCCATATTGTTCCCTCAGGCCTACAAATACTCCTTGATGGTATTAAAAAAAAAAAAAAAAAAAAAAGAGAAGAAGAAAAGAAATACTTAACTTATAAATGATGACTATTTCCCTCAAATTTTCCTACAGGTTAGCAGTCATCCCACAATCCTTAGAGTGACACAAGTATAACATCATAAAATTCCAAATCTGGAAAAGAGTTTAGCAGGCACATAAGCCATTTTGCCAGCCAGCACTAAATTAAATATTACCAGTATATCTGCGAGTTTCTGGTATTTGGAGATAAAAGCAGAAATATACACAGCCTTTGTTCTTCTTGCTGCTCTTTTGTCAATATAGTCATCTATTCTTTATGACCTCATTGGGGATTTTCTTATCAAAGAAACTGGAGTAGCTTGCCATTTCCTTCATCAATTCATTTCCTAGATGAGGAAATGTCCAGTGTCACACAGCTAGTAAGTATCTGAGGTCAAATTTGAACTCAGGGCCTTTGGCTCTTAAGTCATCATTCTAACCATTGTACCACCAAGTATAGTCCTTTACCCATTTTTAAACCATTAAGACCCTCAGTTTTACTTGGCTTAAGGAGGAGGAGGAGGAGGTCACATACTAACCTTTTCAGTGTCCAATATTCATCATTGCGATTTTATTTACAGTAAATTTGAGGTCATCATAAAACCTGTGATATGAAGTCCTTAAATATTCATCTCGCTTTACTTTAGGGACTGTATTTGTCATAGTTTCTTTTTTTGCCACAATCTATTACAAGTATTAGTCACCCTTCTCCATCCTTATTCCCTTTATTAAAATCTCCTGCTTGTCAGAAACATTTATCAAACTAACTTGAATCTATTTTTTGCTTAAAAACCCATTATATGCTTTTAGTAGTTAGAATTTCAGATACATGCAATTTTAAGAAGTGCATCTCCATCAGTAATCCCTATTCTTGCCAGAAAGTTACTTATATTTGATGCTGAGCATTTGCTCACTATGATCATACATGGGGAAAAATTAACTTTCCTCTAGAATTTCCATGAACTAAGTTAACAATCTACTGTTATATGCCCAGGTTCCAGTTAAGTATCACTTTGAGGACAGGGTAGGTGATATGAAAAGGGAAGAAAGACAGGCATTCTTGTGACCACTGTTTTCCTGGACAGAATCCAAATAGGCAGACTTCCAAAAGAAAGGAAGGCAATATGTTTGACAGGAAAAAGGAAATTATTCTGACAGGGAGGTTAAAAAGGTACTATATGCTTGAGATCATTGCTTGGTTGATATCAAACATATCAAAGTAGTTATACCTCCACAACATCAAATTACTGGTTCTTAGGGAGGCTCCAACAACTTTACTGCAATAAGATAAATCATTAAAAGTTATTTCAGGCATTGGAGTAGTATGAAGACTTATCAATAAGTTCATCAATATTCACTGGGCACTGATTTCTCTGCTAAAACGCTACTTTCATTCCTGAATGTGGTTTTTGGTTCTCTGAGACAATCCCAATAAGAGAACAAGCCCTGTTACGCTCTAACAAGTGGTTTAAAGGCCTTCAAGTTCGGAGCTAAGGATAAACTGGATGTCTATCTAAAGACCCTCCTGAATAAACCTGGAAAAAGGTAGATTCAGACACAAGTTGATTTTAATGGTATAAATTTTTCAATTTTGGCAGTTCTTAAAAAAGCATCTGTCAAGTTATAGAGGGGTTTGTGAGCTTTATTCCTTGACAGAATTCTACCTGGATGAAATCACAGATCCATAGAGTATTCCAATATTGGACCTATTGACCTCTATACTCCCTTACATTTCTGAACCTATAACCTTTTGATCCTGCTATGTACAAAGATCAAAAAATAGAATTTTACCTTAAAGATCCCAGGGATGACTAATAATAATATAAATATAAGGCTAGGGAAAGAATTCAACCTTTGTCTCCATGTTAGGAATTTTTCTGAAAATTCAGAGTGATTATATCCAAACTTAAAACTTTTCATCTAAAATAAAATCTCTGAAGGCAAAAATGGAAGGAGCAAAGTATTTAATAATGCTTGCTTACTGACCAACTGACTGACTGGTTAAGAGATGATAAGGACCATAGCAATTTGGGAGTGACCCAGGATATTTAAGTAACACAAAGATGATAATAGAAGGACTAGTAAATTTAAAAAGAAGTTTCTGGGGAAAGAGATATGAGGAACAGTTATCTTAGGTATTGTGAATCCTATTAAAAAGTTAATAAATTACCTTACATGCTGAAAATCATATAATATTATGTGAAAGTAATAATTTTTGAATTGATCTAGGAACCATTGAAAAATGTGAGAAAGGTAATAAGCCTGAAAAGAAAAGGTCATCATTGACATTTTCAAAATAAAATTAGAGTGTGCCCTGAAGGAAAGAGTAATGTACTTGAGAACAAGTTCACATTCTACCTCTGAAACTTTGAATCATATAGTCATAGATTTAGCATGAGAATATAATCTGTATTCAGATTATTTTTAAGGTTTGCTAAGCACTTTATATAAATTATCTCATTTAATCTTTAAAACAACCCTTTGACATATGAAGAATTATTATTATCATTTTACAGATAAAGAAATTGAGGTTTATAAAGGTTATAACTTGTCCAGGGTCATGTTTGAGGAAGGATTCTAATTCAGGCCTACTACAGCCCAAATTCATTGCACCAACTAGGTCTTCTAGTATACTTTATTGGATAGATGAATAAACTGAGACCTAAGAGTTTAAGTGATACAAAAGTGGCATGTAACAGTGCCAGGACTCTAATTTAATTGTCATTCCCTGCTCTTTCCCAGTACCACAGACAGGTCATTTAATTTCTATGAGCCTCAGTTTTCTAGTTTGACACTGCATGAAAAGTATGTTGAAAATTTTAAACTACTGTGCCAAGGTCAGATGTTACTTTTACTATAGGTCTACCGTTTTTAAAAAGTGGAGGATAATCAGAGGCCTTATTTCAGCTCAAAAGTAGAAGGTAACTGGGTAAGTCAAATAAGTACTTTATTTCCTATATTTAGTGTGTTGCGGCACCCAATCCCCTTTGGCTTCCTTACAACCTCTGCTGTTCCCTTTTGATTTGACAGAACCTGAAAACTTCTACAGCCTTAGGCCTATATGTAGCCTCAAGTGCAGCAGAAATTTCTCAGTGACATGGGGGAAAAGATGAGGATTTAGATGGTGATTTAAGGAATGCTATTGCTTTGGACCTCCATAACTATCTAGGATTATAGGATTACGGGAGTTGCAAGGAACCATAGAGGTCCCTTAATCCAATCCACTCATTTGGTAGTCAAGGAAACTGAAGTCCAGGGAGTTTAAATGAAGGACACTCAGAGAGTAAGTGACAGACACTGGATTTGAGCAGAGAGCCCTTAATTCTGAATCCAAGATTCTTAGCATTGCAATACACTGCCTCCCTAACAACCATCCATCACAGAACAGAGTAATAATGATCTTGGCTCTCCTGTGCCTTCTTTCCCCAGGCTACAAGACATTGGCTATATAAACTAAGTCATTTAACCTTTCCCAGTTCAGCACCCTCATCTGTAAAAAGCAGGGATAATAATAACATATACATCATAGGGTTGTTGTGAATGTTAGATGAGATCATCTATGTGCTTTGCCAACTTTAAAACATGCTATAAATGCTTACTTTTTCAACTTGAAATCTATGAGTAAATGACCCTAAATATCATAAGCAGGTTGTCAGTATAGGTCCACCTAAGCTCTAATCCAATCCTTACTCTTAACTTTACAATATATTTCCATTGTATTGTATATCTATGATTCCATATGCAGGGTTCTTATCACTGTACAATGCTGCCTACCTAGAAATCATTCATCATACAACATAATAATAATTACCTTACTCTCCCCCTATCATTACTATCCTCCCTGGGAGGCAAAGGTTTTCTTCAAGGGCAGCCTTGAGCTTAGCATTTTTAACCTCATTTGGCATCTAGGGATATCCGAGTCACCTAGAGCCACCATGTCTCAGCAGCAGCTCAAGGAAATGATGTATTCTGGTGCCACTGATTAATCATTGTAAGCACCTCTCTGAAGGAATGCTATACTCGTTTGATAGCTGGGAGAAGTACAGAGGCTGAGGATAAAGATCCAAGAATCCCAATCTCCAAGTTGCAACCTTTCACCATGGAGGAAATGCACCAGTTCTTCTGGAGTTAATTTAACATGAACCTCCATGAATTGTTTTTGAAATTTCCTTTCAAAAAGCAACCTCTTCCTTTGTTTTAAACTACACTGGGCCCCAGTCACTTTGAGGACCCGAGAACAAATAGCATACATTTGCAATGAAGTATTTTATAATTCTAGATGGCTCCTCATGTGCATTTAGTTTCTCGCCTTTCCTGACCCAGGAAACATGACCTCTGATTTCTTATACATTAAGCTGTCAGCTCTGTTCTTATTATAACTTTAGTGGTGCATCTTTTTTCTTTGCTTTGTTTTCAAAAATAGGAAACTAATTTTTAGAGAAATATTAGACCTTTTTGTAAATTCATCTTCTAGTCCTTACCTTGAAATTTACCAGCTAATAAGTTGTCTTTCCCATAGAGAAATAATAACAATGGATACATACAGCAGCTAGGTGGAGACATAGTGCACAGAGTGGTGGGTCAGAATCAGGGAGACTCATCTTCATGAGTTCAAATATGGCTGGCTCAGGATGCTTCTTAGCTGTGTGACCCTGGGCAAACCATTTATTTGTTTCCTTATTTATAAAATGAGCTGGAGAAGGAAATTGCAAACCCTTCCAATATCTTTTCCAAGAAAACCCCAAATGACGTTACAAAGCATCTTCCATGACTGTACAACAAGAAAATAAAATATAATTATTTAAAGTTTGCAAAGTTTTTAAAATACATTGCCACATGATTGAACAAAAAAAAAAAAAAAAAATATATATATATATATATATATATATATATATATATATATATATATATAACGATTTGAAGTTTCCAAAGTTTTTTACATACAGTGCCACATGACTATACAATAAATACACACACATATATAGAGTTTGCAAAGTTTTTTTAAAATTCCACACAACTGCACAAATATATATATACACATACACACATATACACACACATACACACATACACACACACACACACACACACACACACACACATATATAATGATTTGAAGTTAGCAAAGTTGTTTATATACATTGCCACATGAGCCTCACAATAAGTTCAAAATATAAACTGCAGGTTTATTATTATTTTACTTTTATATATGGAAAGTGAAACTTAGTAGCATTAAATGATTTGTCTCAGATATTAAATGTTAAAGACAGAATTTCAACATGGGCCTTTCTGACACCAGATCTAGGAACTTGCCTATCAAAGGCTGAGCAGAATTTTGGATTTCCTTCACAGGCTAATTATGCACTATTTCAAAGTCCGATTCTTTTTGTACAGCAAAACAACTGTTTTGACATTTATACATATTGTATTTAATTTATACTTTAACATATTTAACATGTATCAGTCAATCTGCCATCTGGGTGGGGGGGAAGGAGGGGAAAAATTAGAACAAAAGGTTTGGCAATTGTCAATGTTGTAAAATTACCCATGCGTATATCTGGTAAATAAAAACTATTAAAATATATTTAAAAAAAAGAAAGAAAGAAAGAAAGAAAGAAAGAAAGAAAGAAAGAAAGAAAGAAAGAAAGAAAGAAAGAAAGAAAGAAAGAAAGAAAGAAAGAAAGAAAGAAAGAAAGAAAGAAAGAAAGAAAGAAAGAAAGAAAGAAAGAAAGAAAGAAAGAAAGAAAGAAAGAAAGAAAGAAAGAAAGAAAATTAAGCTCTTTGGGGAAAAAAAAGAAAGAAAATTAAGCTCTTAGGGGAAAAAAAAAAAAAAAAAAAGGCTGAGCAGAGCTCTATCCTAGCCAAATCTATCCATATGAACAATGGGTAAGTTCAAAGGAGATAGTTAGTACCAGTCTAATTAGAATTACAAAATCTTAGATATGGAAAGTTTCTCAGAGGCCATGTAATCCCATTTATACCTGACAAAATTCTTTCACCAATATTCTTAGCTTCACACTCTTGTACTCTACATTCAAAGAAAGAATAAGTAGTGATATAGTGAAGTATAAGGATTTTAAAAAGTAAATAGAGGAGAGAATGCAGTATACTCATTATTGGATATCTGTTTTCAAGTGAAGAAAAAAAGGGAAGAAGGATATATGGAACTTGTAATTCATGGGTCCTCAAACTTTTTAAATTGGTGGCCAGTTCACTGTCCCTTAGACTGTTAGAGGGCTGGACTATAGTAAAAACAAAAACTATGAACAAATTCCTCTGCACACTGCATATATCTTATTTTAAAGTGAAGAAACAAAATAGGAACAAATACATTATTTAAAAGAAATAAAGTTAAATCTACAAACCTACCAGTATTTCAATGGGAACTATGGGCCTGCTTTTGGTTAATGAGATGGTCAATGTCTGGTTCCATATTTGTTACTGCTAGTTGTTAACAAGTGATGCAATTGTGCATCTGTTAGTCTTGATCTGGTTGGAGATTTCAAATGTTTCATTCTAGAAAAAGTCTGTTCACAGACACAAGTGCTGACAAAGATGGTTGCCATTTTGAGTGCATGATTCCTGAGATGAGGATATATCTCAGAGGGCAGAGATGCATAGAAATTATGAAGGCTGCTTGACTTGAATGCGTCTTTCAGAGAGTCACAAATCTGCAGTTCAGCCAGTTCCATTTGGTAAATTGCATCCACATTTTCAATGTCAATAGAAAATGGGTTACAGAAAAGCTGTAAGTCCTGTTCATGGAGATGAAGCTCTTTAAATCTAAATTGGAACCCCTTCTGCAATTTTTCCAATGAATCCACACATGTTTTGTTTGGGAATGCAATCAGCAGTTTTTCTGCTAACAGATTTTGAGTTGTGGGGAGATGGCAGAAGTTTTCCTCCTTCACTTGTTTGATGAGGAGGTTTAATTTTACATCAAATGTTTTGACATGTGATTGCATATCACAGATGAGCTTCCCCTTTCCTTGAAGTTATATATGGAAATTGTTGAGTAGCTTTGCTACATCTGTCAGAAAAGCAAGGTGCCATTTCCATTCTGCATTATTGAGCTCTGGTACTTCTTTGTTTTTTGAAAGCAGAAAAGTTGTAATCTGTGGAAGTAAGTCATAGAAACGTTTCAAAACTCTCCCTCGACTCAGCCAATGGACTTCTGGGTGATATAGAACATCTTCATACTCAACATTCAGTTCAGACAGAAATTCCTGAAGTTGTCTGTGATTTATTGCATTAGTTCTAATGAAGTTAACACAAGATACCACAATTTTCATAACAGAGTCCCACTTCAGCGATTTACTACACAGCGCTTGTTGGTGGATGACAAATCCATGCAAATACCCACATACCAGACACAGCCCATATATTCCCCCTGCAGCGGCTGTGACATGCGCAACATGCACTGTACATCCCTCATGCCTTTCCCTTGTGGTGGCTTCCATTACTTTACAAGGCCGCAGGCCATCAGTTCTCCATCTTCTGCATCTCTCTCCCTTCCCCACACCATATACCCCGGCCTAGGAACTCACCTCGGAATCACCTCACATTCTGTCTCCGCCCCCTCAGCCCGCTGTGCATTGCTAAAGTGCGTTTAGGTCGAACATCACTTCCAGTATGATTTTGCCATAACCCGGCAGGTAGCATAAACGTCCTCAGCGGGCCACATTTGGCCCACGGGCCATAGTTTGAGGACCCCTGGCCTAGAGAATGACCTCTTTGGGTTATAGACATTAAGGATTATTACTATTCTATTCCTCTAAATAAGGAGGATATGAAAAGATTTGACTTTTCAATGCCCAGCGTTAACTTAGCTGAGCCTTATAAAAGATATAAATGGACAGTTTTGCCACAGGGAATGAAAAACAGCCCTACTATGTGTCAAATGTATGTTGCTGCTGCTCTTACTCCAGTAAGAAAAGCAATTCCAAAAGTAATGTTATTACATTACATGGATGATATATTGGGATGTGCACCCGAGGAACAAATGTTAGAAGCATGGCTACAAAAGACCATGGAAACACTAAGGAATTACAAATAGTACATAGCTCCAGAAAAAAAATTCAGAGACATGCTCCTTTTTAATATTTAGGATATGCAATATACCCTAAGGTGTTTACAGTACAAAAACTCTCCTTAAGAGCAGAGAAGCTAAACACCTTAAATGACTTCCAGAAATTGATAGTAGATATCCAATGCATGCGTCCAGTGTTAGGACTGACTACCTATCAATTGCAACCATTATATGGCATTATATGACATTTTAAGAGGAGACTGCTCTGTATCTCTACAGATGGAGAAGGAATCAGATGGGTGCCAATGAGCAGTATTCACCTTTTCCATCAGAGAGAGACGGAGCAAACCCTTGGAACAAAGGAGAAGACTCAAGAAACATCGGGTGGTTCCGTTGCTGACTGTGCCCACCACTAAAAGAACCTGGCAGTTATAGTGTTTGACTCATGGACATCAAAAATTGTTGGACTTGAAAACCCTCAGGAATCACTGGATTCTCTGAGACTTGAAAAGATTGTTGTAGGACTCCAAAATCTTCAGGAATCATTAGATTCTCTATCATATAAAAAGACTATTGCAGGACTTCAAAAACTTCCAGGGATCATTGGATTCCCTGGCACATGAAGTAATGGACAATAGATTGGTTTTGGACTATCTCTTAGCTGCTAAAGGAGGCATGTGTGATTGTTATTTACATGCCTTCTTTATAGGACTTCTGGAAATCTTTTACAACACCAGGGGGGGGGAAGTCATGGGCTACATTTTCCACTCCAGAACACAATGAAATGTCTATTGAAACAAAAATATGAAGGATTTAGCAGTAAATTAAGAATAGAAAGCTTAATTAAGCTGAACAAGCAGCTAGCCCTTGGTGATGATGGTTGTAGTAGTATTTTGGGAGGAAGTACTGTTTATTGATTTTAAGACAAGGAATAAGGCAGAGGAAGAAATCAGGTTCATTAAATTACAAAGGGATACAAGAAATTCAGGGAGGAATTTTGTTGTTTAAAAAAAAAAAGTTTAATATCAAAAAATGGGATCACATCCTTCTTGTGTGTCACACTGTACTGTTACTCAGTAACTCAGAGATCTTGAAATATTCCAACCTTTCCCTTTCATCTGATGAATTCTTTTTTTCCCCCCAAGAGAACATAGGAAACAAAATTTCTTCCAAAAAATGATTTCCCTAAATGAACCATTAATTTCTTTGGAAAGCTGTCTTTCTTTTAAAAATAAACCTATAAATAGATTAATTTATCCAATTGTAATGATCCTAAACCTTTCTAATATCAAATTATGTTATCCATATTATTGTTAAACTATATATAATGAATGAAAGATTAATAATTTATAGATGGTACTGACCACAAAATTTTTCAGTAAAAATATCAATGCACTTTCAGGGATAGGCTTACTCTTTTACTTGCTCACGGATTAATTTAGCCTCTGACTGTACCAGAGTCTGTTTGCAGTGGTTACTTTAACCTTAATCTAATCTATCTTTGATATAGACTGGATTCACCAAAACAGGACCCCTTAAAGCATTAATAAATAAAGTTCAAAAGAAAATTTACGAGGCTTTTTCCCAGGAATCTGGAAGTCATTTTATGAGTCAATAATCACTGCTCATATGACACAGGTAGATTTCTATAATTGTCTCATTTACTTTTGATACAATTTGAGTTTGTAAAATTTTTAAAAAATCATCACACAAGATAAGAGATTTTACAGGAAAATAACTACTCCAAAAGACTACAAGGCATTAACCTGTGAGGGATGTAGAAGACCCTTACCCAAAATGACTACTCAGAGATCACTCAGTAGAAAGCAGAAAGATTGTTTATTAAAGCCTCCAGAGGATGAGCCCTTCTATCACAAGATAAGGGAAAGAGAAATCTTATAGTAGGAGGGCTAAAGAATAGTATAGATACACAGCTCTTATACAAGACATTACATCACAAGTAAGAGAGCATTGAGAATGGGGGAGGCATCTAATTGGTTATTGCTATCTGGAGAAATTGGAATGGAAGGTTTCTGTTTCCCTAAAATCCTCCGATTTCTAAGAAACAGAAAATCAGGCCTTCAGCCTTCTGATAGACATTGGTCAAGCTAATAGACTAAGTATTGCTAAATGTCAAATACTGATAAATGTCATCAGCTCAGGTTAAGTAAATATGGTTATAGCTGGCTAAGGCTCAAGTAAATATGATCCTGTGCATATTATACAGGTCATAGGGGAAACAAAGAAATAATGAAAATAAAATACAGAAAAAGAATTCATACATTCCTGTATATTCTTCACCTCATCTCTCTATTCCACACAATTTCCCCTTTATATACATGATTTTGTCATATTTCTGTTCAAAATCAGTTAACATATCTATACTTTGTTTATTAAGTTCATCATCAAGATCATACCCCTCCAATACATTCCAGCCTTTTCTCTGAAGAATCATCATTTTAATACCGTCGTCTGTATGCAATGTTTCAATAGGTAGCATTGAACTATTCTGGTTACCAATATAATTATACAGGGTAGACATAGTGGCAACAGGATAATACCACTGATTACAATAATTCCATACCATAAAACTTGCTTCCATCAACTCTCTTGGAAACAGTTATCCCAGAACAGATTGGCATTTGGCAGACATAAAAATACAAAGATAAATTAACAAAATTACAATTTAGGGAAACTGAGGCACAGCATTACACATTCTCCTTCTGAATATTTGAATTATTGAATTACCTCGTCCTGGATACCTTGGAGGTCTCAGCACTATAATTTTGACCAACCCAATGTGAAGCAACTAAATCAAAAATAAAACTAAAAAAATGCAAGAACTTATGGCAAGAGCAAGTCTCTGATAACCCCACAGTTATCAGCAGTACAAAGGCCTTCATCTAATCCAGAGAATCCAGTTTGAGATGGATGGTTCACTGTGTTAGGTGGAGCAGAATCTACTATGCTTCAGGCAAAGCCAAAAAAGCAGGGGTAGCTACCCTCATCTCAGATCAAACAAAAACAAAAATTGATCTAATTAAAAGAGATAAGGAAGGGCATTATATCCTGCTAAAGGGTAGCATCAATAATGAAGCAGTATCAATATTAAACATATACACACCAAGTGGTGCTGCATCTAAATTCTTAAAAGAGAAATTAAGAAATGTGCAAAAAGAAACAGACAGCAAAACTATAATAGTGGGAGATCTCAACCTTGCACTCTCAGAATTAGATAAATCAAACCACAGAATAAATAAGAAAGAAGTCAAAGAGGTAAATAGAATACTAGAAAAGTTTGATATGATAGAACTTTTGTGAAAGCTAAATGGAGACAGAAAGGAGTATACTTTCTTCTCAGCAGTTCATGGAACCTATACAAAAATTGATCATATACTACGGCATAAAAACCTCAAAATCAAATGCAGTAAGATAGAAATAGTAAATGCATCCTTTTCAGACCACAATGTAATAAAAATTACTATTAATTAAAAAGCCAGGGGAAAAATAGACCAAAAAATAATTGGATACTAAATAATCTTATACTAAAGAATGATTGGGTAAAACAGCAAATCATAGACATAATAACTTTATCCAAGAAAATGACAATAATGAGACATCATACCAAAATGTGTGGGATACAGCCAAAGCAGTAATAAGGGGAAGTTTTATATCTCTAGAGGCCTACTTGCATAAAATAGAGAAAGAGAGGGTCAACGAATTGGGCTAACAACTAAAATTGCTAGAAAAGGAACAAATTAAAAGCCCCCAAACACGAAACTTGAAATTCTAAAAATAAAAGGTGAGATTAATAAAATTGAAAGTAAAAAACTATTGAATTGATTAATAAAACTAAGAGTTGGTTCTATGAAAAAACCAACAAAATAGACAAACCCTTAGTAAACCTGATTTAAAAAAGGAAAGAGAAAAAGCAAATTGTTAGTCTTGAAAATGAAAAGGGAGAAGTCACCACTAATGAAGAGGAAATTAGAACAATAGTTGGGAGCTACTTTGCTCAACTTTATGCCAATCAATTCCATAACTTAAATGAAGTGGAAGAATACCTTCAAAAATATAGCTTGCCCAGATTAACAGAGGAAGAAGTAGTCTAAATAGTCCCATTTCAGAAAAAGAAATAGAACAAGCTATTAACCAACTCCCCAAGAAAAAATCCCCAGGACCAGATGGATTTTATAATTCTACCAAACATTTAAAGAACAACTAACTCCAATGCTATATAAACTATTTGAAAAAATAGGGATTGAAGGAGTCCTACCAAATTCCTTTTATGATACAGACATGGTACTGATACCTAAACTAGGTAGATTGAATACTGAGAAAGAAAACTACAGACCAATCTCCTTAATGAATATTGATGCTAAAATCTTAAATAAGATATTAGCAAAAAAACTTCAGAAAATTATCCCCAGGATAATACACTATGATCAAGTCAGATTTATACCAGGAATGCAGGGCTGGTTTAATATTAGGAAAACTATTAGTATTATTGACCATATTAATAATCAAATTAATAAAAACTATATGATCATCTCAATAGGTGCAGAAAAAGCATTTGATAAAATCCAACGTTCATTCCTACTAAAAACGCTTGAGAGTATAGGAATAAATGGACTATTCCTTAAAATAATAAGCATATATTTAAAACCGTCAGTCAACATCATATGTAATGGCGATAAACTAGAACCTTTCCCAGTAAGATCAGGAGTGAAACAAGGTTGCCCACTATTACCATTACTATTCAATATAGTACTAGAAACGCTAGCCTCAGCAATAGGAGCCAAGAAAGAGATTCAAGGAAGTAGAGTAGGAAATGAGGAAATCAAACTATCACTCTTTACAGATGACATGGTGGTATACTTAGAGAACCCCAAAGACTCTGCTAAAAAGCTATTAGAAATAATTCAGAATTTTAGCAAAGTGGCAGGATACAAAATAAATCCACATAAATCCTCAGCATTTTTATACATTACCAACACAATCCAAGAGCAAGAAATACAGAGAAATTCCATTCAAAATAATTGTTGATATTATAAAATATTTGGGAATATATCTACCAAAGGAAAGTCAGGAGTTATATGAGCAAAATTATGAAACACTTGCCACAAAAATAAAGTCAGATTTAAATAATTGGAAAGACATTCAGTGCTCTTGGATAGGCCAAGCGAATATAATTAAGGTGACAATACTCCCTAAACTAATCTATTTATTTAGTGCTATACCAATCAAACTCCCAAGAAACTATTTTAATGACCTAGAAAAAATAACAGAATTCATATGGAACAACAAAAGGTCGAGAATTTCAAGGGAAGTAATGAAAAAAAAAAATTAAATGAAGTTAGTCTAGCTGTACCTGATCTAGAACTATATTATAAAGCAACAGTTACCAAAACCATTTGGTATTGGCTAAGAAATAAACTAATTGATCAGTGGAATAGGTTAGGTTCACAGGGCAAGATAGTGAATAAAAATAGCAATCTAGTGTTTGACAAACCCAAAGATCCCAACTTTTGGGATAAGAATTCATTATTTGACAAAAACTGCTGGGAAAACTGGAAATTAGTATGGCAAAAACTAAGCATGGACCCACATTTAACACCACATACTAAGATAAAATCAAAATGAGTCCAAGATTTAGGCATAAAGAACGAAATCATAAATAAATTAGAGGAACATAGGATAGTTTACCTCTCAGACTTGTGGAGGAGTAAGGAGTTTATGTCTAAGAGAGAACTAGAGACCATTATTGATCACAAAATAGAAAATTTTGATTACACCAAATTAAAAAGTTTCTGCACAAACAAAACTAATGCAAACAAGATGAGAAGGGAAGTAACAAATTGGGAAAACATTTTTACAGTTAAAGGTTCTGATAAAGGCCTCATCTCCAAAATATATAGAGAATTGACATTAATTTATAAGAAATCAAGCCATTCTCCAATTGATAAATGGTCAAAGGATATGAACAATTTTCAGATGATGAAATTGAAACTATTTCTACTCATATGAAACAGTTTTCCAAATCACTATTTATCAGAGAAATGCAAATTAAGACAACTCTGAGATATCATTATACACCTGTCAGATTGGCTAAGATGACAGGAACAAATAATGATGAATGTTGGAGGGGATGTGGGAAAACTGGGACACTGATGCATTGTTGGTGGAGTTGTGAAAGAATCCAACCATTCTGGAGAGCAATCTGGAATTATGCCCAAAAAGTTATCAAAATGTGCATATCCTTTGATCCAAAAGTGCTACTACTGGACTTATATCCCAAGGAAATACTAAAGAAGGGAAAGGGACCTGTATGTGCCAAAATGTTAGTGGCAGCCCTTTTTGTAGTGGCTAGAAACTGGGAAATCCTTTTCCCATGTGACAGCTCTTCAAATATTTGATGATAATTATTATGTCCATCCCCTTTAAGAATCCATTTCTAAATACCTCTGCCATCTTTAAAAGATCTTCATATGGGAAAGCTTTCAATTCTCTTGCCATCTAGATCAATGTTCTCAATGTCTATGTTAAAATATAGTGCCCTGAAATGAAAATATTACTGCTATTGGAATTTGGCCAAGGAATAATATAAGACCCTCAAAGACCTTTGCTATGGGCCCTTCTATTAATGTAGATTAAGTTGCCATTTGCTTTTTAAATTACCACAGAGTGCTATTGACTCATACTTTTATTATTGAATGATTTTATTTGTGTCCAACTCTTCATGAATTCTGTTGGATCTTTCTCGACTGGAGTACTCTATCATTTCCTTTTCCAGATCATTTTACAGATCAGAGAACTGAGACAAGCACTTGCCTAAGATTAAATGGCTAGAGTTGTGGAAGAATGCAACCATTCTGAAGAGAAATCTGGAATTATGCCCAAAAAGTTATCAAAATGTGCATACCCTTTGACCAGCAGTGCTACTACTGGGCTTATATCCCAAGGAAATACTAAAGAAGGGAAAGGGACCTGTATGTGCCAAAATGTTAGTGGCAGCCCTTTTTGTAATGGCTAGAAACTGGAAAATGAATGGATGCCCATCAATTGGAGAATGGTTGGATAAATTATGGTATATGAATGTTATGGAATATTATTTTTCTGTAAGAAATGACCAACAGGAGGAATACAGAGAGGCTTGGAGAGAGTTACATGAACTGATGCTGAGTGAAATGAGCATAACCAGTAGATCATTATACACTTCAACAACAATACTGTATGAGGATGTATTCTGATGGAAGTGGATATCTTCAACAAAGAGAAGATCTAACTCAGATCCAATTGATCAATGATGGACAGAATCAGCTACACCCAGAGAAGGAACACTGGAAAATGTGTAAAATGTTTGCATTTTTGTTTTTCTTCCCAGGTTATTTTTACCTTCTGAATCCAATTCTTCCTTTGCAACAACAACAAAAAAATTAATTCAGTTCTGCACACATATATTGTATCTAGGATATACTATAACATATTTAATATGTATGTGAATGCCTGCCATCTAGGGGATGGGGTGGAGAGACGGAGGGGAAAATTCAGAACAGAAGGGAATGCAAGGGATAATGTTATAAAAAAAATTACCCATGCATATGTACTGTCAAAAACAGTTATAATTATAAAAGTAATTTTAAAAAGGAGGCAAACTTTCAAATGGAGAAGAGGACTGTGGTCAGAACAAGCATTCAAGTGTTTCATCAGTCTCCTAGCTTGGCCCTTTGATGTGTTAGCCCATTTAATTACCCCATTAAAAAATTCTTACCAGCACTCTCCTTCTTTAATTCTGAAAGGATCCTTCTCATGAACAGCTCTGGTTCTTCTTGTAATTCTTGCCCCACATTTAGATGCCATATGCCAGACTATACAGGAGAACTGCTGGAATACACGGGAGCCACCTGATAGTGCTGCTGGAGATCCAGCCCAGAATGGATCTCCTCTTGTGAAGGGATGAAACAAGGAGACTGAGAGGCCATTGCTGTTCTCTGACCTCTCTCCTGAGAGGCCATTGCCTTGTCTAACCTCTTTCTCCTCTGACCTCTGCCTCCAATTTAATATCATTCCAAATTTGCAACACCTGTGTCAGAAAAGGCTGCCTTGCAACTCCTTCAGATGTTATGATCCATAGCTGTGGAGGCTCTTGGAGAATTGACCTGAACCTTAACAACTTTCCAATTCAAGAATATGTCTTTCTTTTTTTTTAATTTTTTATTTTATTTTTATTTTTTGACTCTTTTGCATTTTTATTCATTTTAGCTTCCCAAAGTTGAAACATGCACATACACTCATATATCTAGACATATATACATATATACATATAAGAAATCCTTACTTGATTGCCAGTCTTCTGCTTGATAATTCTTTTTTTTTTAATTAAATAGTTTTTATTTACCAGATATATGCATGGGTAATTTTACAACATTGACAATTGCCAACCCTTTTGTTCTAATTTTTCCCCTCCTTCCACCCCCCCCATATGGCAGGTTGACCAATACATGTTAAATATGTTAAAGTATAAATTAAATATATATCTTTCTTTAAGTAGAAATTGGGCTCCAATAATCAGCCCTTTCAGAGAAGGATACATAGCCAATGAGAAGTATTATATAAAGATTCTATTCCAATACTAATATCTTTCAAAGTAGGAAAAACTGAAGCAGGGAAAAGGTTTTAGCTAGCCATTTGGTGTTCAGAAAGCAAAATAATAACTCTAAGAAATATGTTAATCTTTGTTTAAAGAAAGAAAAGGAACATTGAACATTTAGAAAGTTTTATACTTGTTGCAGATGCTATCTACTCAAGAACTGCAAAGCAGAAAGGATTTTACATTTCATTTTGCTGAAGTGATGGAGGCCACCTGTATTGTTTTCTTTCCTCCTGAGAATTCAATTAGATGACCTTCTCAGGTCACTTACAACTCTCTTATCTATCAATCAACAAGAATTACAAATAGAATACAAGAAACATTCCCTCCTGACCCTGTGGTCTATGAATTTATGAAACAAAAAGTTTGGGATGAAAATGGTGATTGGGATTTAGAAGATGTTTGACAAAAATGCATACAAAGGTTATAAGGATTACTTAAATCAAAAAGATTAAATCTGAGGACACTGCACTAGCCCATAGTGCAGCAAAGGGGACTTGGCCTAGTAGCAAATCAGAAAGATATTATCTAGCTAGAATTCTTATGGAAAATACCAGCCTGACTTTCCTATTTGCAGCAGAAAAGAGGATTTTGATCTCTCTGTGCTTCCCTTTTTACTTCCAGGAAGGGAGATGAAACTTTACTAAGGACCTGTTAAGAATCATAAAGAGGAAGACCCTCACTAGTCTGGATTCTGCTGCTGTGCTGTAAAGCTGGGATCTGCCACTCAGAGAATGGATATGAGAAGAGGAAGACATAAGTTAGTTATAGATTCAAGATTCTCTCTTCCCTTAGAGATGTGATTATCATTTCAGTAATAAGATAAGTAGTGTTGACTTCATGGAATCTCAAGAATGTCATCGAAATTTGTTCCAGCCACTATTTTTATTGATTGGTGATGATACACCTATCAAAAATTACTAATTAATAATGATTATGAATTAAAATAATTTTTAAAAATACAGTTGGGAACTACTTGAGAAACTTTTGCAGGTTACCAAGAATAGAGGGATGTGAAATTTAAACAATACCCTTGGAGGATGGAAATAAGCTGGAACAGCTGAGGACACCTTGAGTGTTGTTGGTTTTTTTGTTTTTTGGTTTTTTTATCTGGCCTGGATTTTCAAGCTTTGTTCTAGATTTTAAATAAAAGAGATCTTTTCTCTTATTCATTTCTTTAGTTTAGTCACTGATTATGACTTTCACATAAAGACAACATTGTTAAAATATTTTATATTCTCATCTGTCCATACAACTTATCAAATTTATAAGTTTTCAAAGCTTCCTCTTCCAATCTCTCTCTCTCTCTCTCTCTCTCTCTCTCTCTCTCTCTCTCTCTCTCTCTCTCTCTCTCTCTCTCTCTCTCTCTCTCTCTCTCTCTTCTCTCTCTTTCTGTTTCTCACTGTGTTTCTCTGTCTCTCTGTCTCTGTCTCTGTCTCTCTCTCTCTCTCTCTCTCTCTCTCTCACACACACACACACACACACACACACACAAAAACTATTGAATACCTACAACAAATTAAGGGGATGGATTGTAGTTGCAGAAAGGAAGAATAGATCCAATCCAACAATAACAATTTTTTTATGAAGAAATCTTCAATGCAAAGATTCTTGAAATTGGAAGCACTATGTACTAATTCCAACTCTGAAACTTAGTAGTTTCATGATCCTGTCTGAGGCAACAGATATGAATATAATTTTTCTTTTTTATAAATTTATTAAAAGAAGATTGTCTAAGATAGCTCATAATAAAAACATGGTGAAAAGGTATAAAGTGTTGTTTATAATGAGAATACCTAGGTTCAAATCCTTCTGTTATCTGTGACCTGTGTGATCATTTCTATAGAAGTCAAATTTCTTCATCAACAAACCTAACTCTTAGATTTTTTCACTTTCTCCATAACTGTTTGGCTCACATTTGTTACCCTCTCCACTCCTTCTTCTAGGGCCTTTTTTTATGTTTTGTATTCCTTATAAGAGTGTAGTTAGTTATCTGAGGCCAGAAATTGCCTGGATGAGGTTTATATAACCTCAGATAGGGCTTTGGCCATATAATCCTCAAAAGTTACAAACATCTTCCCAATTTGGAAATAAAAGAAACTAACACCAAATCAAATGAGAAAATATTTGCAAAGTACTTAGAATAGTGCTTGCCATATACTTAATGCTACATAAAATCCAATTACTATTACTGTTCTTATTCTTTTGTGGTTGTTAGATAAGTACTCAGATGGGGAAACTGAAGTCTTGCCTGGTTTTTATAAGGCAGTTGATTTTTGAGGAACTCTCCAGAGAAAATAACAAAAAAAAAGAGACAGGTGGCAACAGGTTAACTCTCAGGCAGTGTCTGAAACAGTTTCTGTCTTCAAGACCATGAGTTTTGACTCCTAAATAATGAATTCTAAATGTATATGCTTGTAGTAGAAACATAAAAGAAAAAAGACAAGAAGAATGGGCAGCTTTTGTTCTGGCCCTGACTTTTGTCTATTTAATTATGGGCATTTTAATCCTGTTAAAATGTTTGTAAATTTCTTCATGAATACCCATGGATCATCATAACCTTAAGAAGACTGGACTGAGGAGATTGTGAACAATGTACTGAAAAGGAAAACAAGCCTTCAATGAATTCCAAGTCAAGGCAGTTTATTATTAATGGATACTCAAGTGTGAGTCCCTGTAGTCTTTAAGTGAACAAGTACACATAGTGAACAAGCAGGAATGCAAACCCAGATTGAGTACACAAAGCTCAGTTTCTGTCCTTTTATCTGATCTAAGAGGCTTGTGGATTCACAGGCACTACCAATGAGGTGTCATATGTATTCCAAGAGAAAGTCACTTCTTAGTGAGGTACATCCTAAGTAGTTTCAAATAAACGTGTGGTTTTCTTTTCAGTTAACCTCTGAAATTATTCACTTCCAGTTAGGAGATTGAATTAATGGATGAGATTCTATCTTGTTTCTCCTGGAACCATAATTAAAATTTCTCCAAAAATTTAGAAATGTGATGATTACAACTTTCCTCAGATCACAGAGTGATGGAAACGAAACCAGCACATTGGAGTGGAATCATAAAGGTAAGGTTTTTTTATTCCTATCAGACTTCCCTGCTTTGGTTTGTGTGGAATAGAGAGATAAGGTGTGTGTTTAAGATTTGGGATGGAAATTGTTAAATTGTGCAATAATTGCTGTTATGGATGTATGGGAACTTTATATGTGGGATAATTATTTGATGCTTTAGCTTAGAAATTCCTTATTCTGTTGGAATTGCTCTGCCAGACTGTTCTCTGCCTGTTTTTAGGAAATCTCCAAGATATAGATACCTGTTTTGGGACTGGCAATCTCCAGCCCTGTAACCCCAGTTTCTTACTTGGGATCTCAGCATTTTCAGAGGACATTGCAGTTTTGAGATCAAGCCTCTAAAGTTCATAATAAAAGCATGGTGAGAAGGTTAATGTAATTCCATGTAAACAATTCTCAAATTAATTAACATAATTAAAACTTTACTAAAATCTCAACTGATCAAGTAAGATATTTCTAAGGCTGCTAGTACAGAGCCTGTCACACAGTAAGTACTTAAAAGATACTTGTTCTGTTGCCCTTCTTCTTCCCAGCTGATTGCTCACAAAGTATTCTTTACTTACTATGAATGCTTCAGGCTTTTTCTGACTCCTCCAGAAGGTTCAGGCAATGTCACAGTCACAAAACACAACATACTCAACCAAGCATGGCATCAGTTTTGTGTGTTTTGTAAAGAGTGGGCAGGCTGTGTCCCAGAGTGATTTCTTCCAATCACAGCTTTGACAAGGAGAAGACTGGGATACTGCAGGTTTGGTGATCACTTTTTAGAATTCTCCATCTGTTGGAGATGATTAAAGAACTTGCTTTCTTTTGACTCAAAAGAAGAGAAAATATATTTTTGGGAAAATGTCTATGAATAAATTATTTGGTCTCTTTCTCCTTCCTCTCATAAAAAATGAAACTAAAAAAGTTATTTTTCTTTTTATTTTTGTCATTTTGGTTTATAAGGAGATCAGTAAGATTCCTTCCCTCTCCCCAGTACATTACTGAACTCTCTGGACATTCAGCTTTACTTCTCATTAGAATGCTACTGAATTCAGAGACACATTAAATCCTTGAGCACTAAAATAATGAAAAAGTGCCCAAGATAACTCATGCTGAGGATTTGAAATTGTGCTCAGATATGTATATTCTATTTGAATAAATAGCTACTATTGATATAATACCACATCCATTCAGTAATTAATGTTGCTATTTTTTTCTGTTGGCTATGGCCACACACAGGAAATTTTATAAACCAGAGAAGAATTCACTAGTTTGCAGTTGGTATAACCTGAAAAGTTATATCCAATATTAAAATGAGACTTCAATCTCCTGCCTGCTTTCTCTCCCTCAATTCTCTTCTTCACCATTTTCAGGTTGGATTTTTACTACATCATTCTGTATTTGGTCACTTCTTCTTGGCTTACTCAAACTATGGTTTATAGACATATTTTTTTGGTTAATTCTCTAATAAATCCTATCAGTTACTTTCATTATCTTAAGTTTAAAACTTTGTGCTTTTATTTGTCCCTTTAAAAGCTTAGTCATGCTGTACATCTCTCTTAAACCTTCCATATATCTTTAAATCATTATCTGTATCCAAATCGTCCTCAATTGTCCATACACCTCAGCTACCTCCTATTTTCTTTCTACGTGTGAAGTTCTATATGAGCCTCACTCCTCCAAATCCATAAGGAATCATAGATCCTAGACATATAAAGAGTCCCAGAAATCCTTTCTTCCAATTCTTTCATTTTTCAGATACTTTGATTAAGCCCAGTTTTCTCATAGCACCAGCAGCAGAATTTGAATCTATAACCTCTAATCAGTGCCTCTAATATCATACCACCTCTATAATTATACCACATTCTTATCTCTCTTGGTATATATTTCTCTTGGTGATTTTTATCATCTCTTATATATTTAACTATCATGTTACTACAGACACTTACCAAATGTAGAAGTCAGCCCACATCTATATATTAAACTCTAGCTTCTCTTTATTGCATCTGTTGCATCTGTCTACCTTCACTGTCTGTTGGATCTGTCTATTTGGTTGTCTTATAATTATAATTTAAAATTTTAAAACTGAGTTTATTATTTTCCTCTTCCTCCCTTGGTCCCAAGACTAGCCCTTCTGAATTTCCTATTTTTGTCAATGGTCCTACCAGGCTTCTAGTCACACAGTTTCAACACACAATCCTCAATTCTTCATATTCTCACATTATCCAAAACTAATAAATTTCCAAGGCTATTGAAAGGCTATTCCTTTCTGAAAGTTGCATGACTGGTGGGCACCCTGAAAAAGACTCAGCAAACCATATATTGAATCTGAGGCTATTGACAGTTTTTGTGACTTTTGTCCTACCACAGGGAGAGTCAGGCTGAGAATTAGAGCAATTCTGCCTCACTTATTTAGAATTCACAGGGGTCAAAACATCATCTATGATGTCCTTGGTAATCTTTGAAAATGAAGGACAAAGTTTCAGGGATTGAAGCCAAGATGGTAGAGAAAAGCCAGGAAGCTACTTGAGCTCTCCCATTTTCCCTAGAAAACCACATGAAACCAAGTCTCTGAACAGAGTCTGATGAAATGAAAGCACTCTCCAGCTCAAAATAGATTGGAAAAACTTCAGGAAAGGTCAGTCTCACTGGGTGAAAAGGGTGTTCAGTCCAGCTCAGACAGACTCTGGGAAAGCTAATGAGAAGGTCTTAATCAAAGTAAATCAACTAAGACTCTCAGTCCTGATTCAGTAGAGGAGCACAGCAGTGGGACAGCTTCCAGTCCCAGCTCAGAAAGCAAACTCTGGGAAACCAGGCTGTTTCCTTGAAAGATCAGGCAAAGTTATCCCCTGCAAGCACAAGGGTCCCCTGTGTTCAAAGTTAGGGCTCTGAGCTGCACGGGAAGCTTGGGGCAGCACTTAATTTACCCCAGGAGTAGAGCTCAACCATGGAAGGCATAAAAGATGAAATACAAAAATAGAAATAAAGAAAATGAGCAAGAAAACAGAAAAAGAACCTTCAACCCTAGAGCTACTATGATGACATGGAAGATCAAAACATCAACTCAGATTTGGACAAAATGTCTGCAAAAGAAATCTCAAAGAGTGCTATGAATTGGTCTCAAGCCTAAAGAGACTTCTTGAATGTGTTCATAAAAGATTTTATAGAGCAAATAAATGAAGAAAAACGAGAAAAAAGACAAAAGACATATGCAAGAATCAAAAACACCTTAAAAAGTAGAATTAATCAAATGGAAAAAGAGATATAAAAGCTAACTAAAAAAAAATCACACATTAAAAAGTAAAATGGGATAAATGCAGGCTAATGACTCTATAAAATATTAAGAATCAGTCAAGCTAAAAAGAAGGAAAAAATGGACAAAAATATAAATTATCTAATTAGAAAAAAAGGAATCAGGAAAATAGATCCAGAGATAATTTAGAAATCATTGGTTTAACTGAAGGTCATGACCAAAAAAAAGAGCCTGGATAGCATAGTTCAAGAAATCAAGGAAAACTCTGATATAGTAGAACCAGAGGGGGAAATAATCATTGAAAGAATCCATTGATCACCTCTGGAAAGAGATCCCACAAGGAAAGCCCCAAGGAACATTGGTGCAAAACTCCAGAACTTTAATTTCAAAAATAAAAAAAAAAAAATGCTGCAAGCTGTCAGATAAAAACAATTGGATTACCTAGGATCTGGTAGCTTCTATCATAAAGGATCAGAGGATTTGGAATACCACATTTTGGAAGACCAAGGGCCTGGGGACCAGGAATTAATTACTACATCATTCTTTGTTTGGTCACTTCTCCTTGGCTTGCTTGAACTATGGTTTATAGACATATTTGTTTTGGTTAATTCTCGTTAAGTACAGGAATTATTTTTCAGAGGAGGAAATGCATTTTCAAAGAAGTAAGAGACTTTCAATCATTTTTATTGAAAAAAACAAAACTAAACAGAAAATTTGATCTTCAAACACAGGACTCAAGAGAAGCATAGAAAGGTAAATAAGGAGAAAATGGATATTATTTAAAAGTTAAACTGTTATATCCTAGATGAGAAAATCATATCTGTAACTCTTGAGAACTATAGATATAGATATAGAAATAGATTGTGATATGGGAGCCACCTGGCTGCTGGAGATCTAAGACCTGTCTTTGTTTCTTGTGTTCCACATTCAGGAGCCATAGTGTAATATCTCTGGAGGATTTCTGGATGAGCCTTGGTCTTAGGTAGAAAAGTGATTAAGGCAGGAAAGCCACCAGGAGGATTTCTGTCTCTGTGTCTGTCTTCTGTGGCTCCTCTGTGTCCTAGTCTGAGTCTGAGATTGAGCTGGAGCTTTCTTCTCCAGTCATTTTAGCCCTTAAATACCTCAGTCTGATTACATCATTACATCACACTAAGTATATGCCAACTAGAGTGATTATATCATTATATCAAACTAGAGTGATCATATCATTATATCTTACTAGAGTAATTACATCATTATATCACACTAAGTATATGTGAACTAGAGAACCATTATCTCATCAATCACACTGAGTAAAGACCCTGATGTAAGTATCCTTGCTTCAAGTATACCTTCCCCAGAGTTGCCCCCCACTATCTGAAGTCCTCTACATATATCTGTTATTGAGGCAGTTAGAGGAGGCATCACATGGACAGAGATGTGGTTGTGAATGGCCTCTGATGTAATGATATCAGAAAAAAAGACATTAAGGGATAGGAATAGGACTGTATTGAGAGAAGAGGAAAGGGGAGATATAATGGGACTAATTAGATCACATGAAGAAGCACAAAAAATCTATTACTATAGAGGGAAAGAATGATGAATGATGATCTTTGTCTGAAGCTTGAGCTCATCAGTTTTGGCTGTAAAAGGGAATTACAATCATTTAGTTGCATACAGAAATTCATATTCCCTATTAAAAAAAAAAGTAGCAGGAGAAAGGGGTGAGAAAAGGGAGGAGGGGTGATAGAAAGTAGGAAAAGTAGAGGGTGGGATGGATTAAAAAACAAAACACTACTACAGGGTGAAAAAAGAGAAAAAAAAGTATATACTGGGAAGAAATAGGATGTAAGGAAATACAGAGCTGGTAATCATAGCTGTGAATGTGAATGGAATGAACTCTCCTATAAAATAGAAAGGAAAAGCAAAGTGGATTAAAAAACAGAATACAACAATATTTTGTTTACAAGAAATACATTTGAAACAGAGGTACATATAGAGTAAGGGTAAAAGGCTGGAACAGAATTTATTATGCTTCAGCTGAAGCAAAAAAAGTAGAGGTAGCAATTCTGATTAGATAAAGCAAAAGCTAAAAGAGAGCTAATTAAAAGAGATAAGGAAGGAAACTATCCATTGTTAAAAGGGTACTATAAACCATGAAGTAAGAAAGTTACTAAATGTATTTGTACTAAGTGGTAAAACATCCAAGTTCTTAGAGAAAACATGAAGCCAGATAAAGGAAGAAATAGATAGCAAAACTATATTAGCAGGGGACCTTAACTTTCCCCTCTCAGAATCAGACCAATCTAAAACAAAATAAACCAGAAAGAAATTAGGCAGGTTAATAGACTCTTAGAAAAATTAGATATGATAGCTCTCTGGAGAAAACTGAATAGGAACATAAAGGAATGCACCATTTTCTCAGCAATACATGGCACCTAGATGAAAATTGACCATATATTAGAGCATAAAAATTTCACACTCCTATGCAGAAAGGCAAAAATAGTAAATGCTCCTTTTTCAGCCCATGATGCAATAAATATTATATTCAATAAGGGCTAGAGGAAGATAGATTAAAAATGCATTAGAAATTAAATAATCTAATTCTAAATAATATGTGAGTAAAACAACAAATCACAGAAACAATTCATAATTTTGTCCAAGAGAATGACAATGATGAGACAAAAAAACTATGCAATGAAGCCCAGGCAGTTCTTAAGGGATATTTTATACTTCCAAATAGTTACATGAATAAAATAGAGAAAGAGAAGATCAATGAATTGGGCATCAATTGCCTATATCTCAGGTCAACATGGGTACATGATTTGGGCATAAACAGTGATATATTAAGCAAATTAGGAGAGCAAGGTATAATTTACTTATTAGATCTTTGAAGAAGAGAGGAATTTATGACCAAAGAAGAACTAGATAACATTATGAAATGCAAGATGGACAATTTTCATTATATTAAATTTAAAAGGATTTCACAAACAAAACCAACACAAGATTAAACAGCAAGTACAAACCCAGGAGAAAATTTACACCCAGTGTTTCTGATAAAAGTTCTTATTTCTAAAATATATAAAGAACTGTGTCAAATTTATAAGTATGCAAGTCATTCCCCAATTGATAAATGGTCAAAGGATATGATCAGATTGTGAATTTTCAGATTATGCAATTAAAAACATATATAGGCACATGAAAAATGCTCTAAATTACAATTGATTAGAGAAATACAAATTACATCATTTCTGAGATACCACCTCACACTTCTCAGATTGGCAAATATGACCGAAAAAGATAATGACAAATGTTGGAGGGGATGAGGGAAAACTGAGACACTAATACATTATTAGTGGAGTTGTGAACTGCTCCAACTACTCTAAAAAGCAATTTGGAACTCTACCCAAAGGGCTATAAAACTATAAAACATACCTTTTGGCCCAGCAGTGCCACTACTGGGTCTGTGTCCCAAGGAAATCTTAAAGGAAAGGAAAAACCTACATGTGGAAAAAATATGTGTACCAGTTCTTTTAGTGATAGCAAAGAACTGGAAAATAAGTAGACACGCATCAATTGGGGAATGGCTGAATAAGTTGTTGTATATTAAAGAGATGAATTATTATTGTTCCATAAAAAAGATAAACAAACTGATTTCAGAAATGCCTGGAAAAATTTGTATGAACAAATGCTGAGCATCAAGAAGCAGAACCAGGAATACATCATACACAGTAATAACAAGATTGTGTAATGATCAGCTTTAAAAGACTGGTTGTTTTCAGCGGTTCAGTGATCCAAGACAATCCCAATAAAGTCTGGATAAAAAACATCATCTGCATCCAGAAAGAAAACTATGGAGATTGAATGTAAAAGCATAACCCATGCTAAATTCATTACTTTTTTTCTGTGTTTTTTTTCCCCTCTCATGGTTTTTCCCTTTTGTTCTGATTTTTCTCTTCTAACATGATTTATAAAGAAATGTGTATTTAAAAAGTTATTAAACATTACAAACAGAAAAATAAAGCAAGTAATAAAAAAAGTTTTTAAAAATTACAGCAGAGATACCATTGCTCACTTCAGAGCTTCCAATTCTCTCTGGGGTTAAATAAAAGTCACTGGCATTTAAAACACTTCACAACCTAAATCCAACTTATCTTTCCAGATGTGAGATACATTTTTCCCTCACATCCCTCACACTTCTTCATTCCAGCCAACCTGGATTATTTTTTCTCTACACAAAATATTCTATCTCTTATTGCTGTGCTTTTGCAAAGACTATCCCTCATGCCTGATATGTTCTTGCTTGTCATCATTATCTCTAAGATGCTGTCGGTTCCTTCAAGGCTCAACACCTTCTACAACAATCCATTTTCTATTTCCTACTTATTAATGGTGTACCTCCTTTACTCCCACTTTAACACCTTTTATACATTTTCAATAGAAAGAGACAACATGATATGGAGAAACACAGAGAGATCTGATCTCAAATGTAGAAAAACATGGGTTGAATTGTACTTCTGATACATATTGGCTGTGTGGTCCTGAGCAAGCCACTTCTCAACGTTCTAGACAATTAATTTTGACCATAATTGAAGCTAAATAGCACAGTGTATAGAGTATAGCATCTGGAGGCAGAAGATTCATCTTCCTGAATTCAAATCTAGCTTCAGACACTAGATGTGTCACCCTGGGTGAATCGCTTGATCCCATTTGCTTAGTTTTCTCATCTGTAAAATGAGTTGAAGAAGGAAATGGCAAACTACTGTAGTATCTTTGCCAAGAAAATCCCAAATAACATAACAAAAAGCTGGGCACAAATGAAAAATGACTGAACATATAATTTTCTGAAAAGGTACAACTCTGCTGTGGGAGAGAATTCAATTGGGAGCTCCTTATGCGATTGAAAGAACAAGTACAGTCTTTCTCCTTATATTTTATTTTTTACTTACCTATCTACATATTGTTTCTAAATATTAGAAACATATATTTCTATGGTAGAATGTGAACTATTTGAGGTAAAAGACTATTTTGCTTGGGTCATGATATCACTAATATCTGGTCAAACGCAATTAGTGCTTAAAAATTGCTTGGAGTATTGAATTATATTGAATTCCTTTTTCTTTAATTTTTTTCTACCATTATCAATTTATGTTTAATCAATACATCAATTTTGTTCCCTCATTTCCATTTAAGAATTCTTTTTTTTTATACTTTCTAGGTTTGTCTTGGCAATGAGATTTCTAAATATCTTATATGATCTATTTTTTAATTTTTATTTATTTATTTTTAAAGCTTTTTATTTTCAAAACATATGCATGGATAATTTTTCAACATTGACTCTTGCATAGCCTTGTGTTTCATATTTTCTCCATCTTCCCCCCTATCTCTTCCCCTAAATGGCAAGCAATCCAATATATGTTATACATGTTAAAATATATGTTAAATATTTAATATGTATGGGAATGCCTGCCATCTAGGGGAGGGGGTGGAGGGAAGGAGGGAAAAAATTCAGAATAGAAAGGAATACAAGGGATAATGTTGTAAAAAATTACCTATGCATATGTACTGTCAAAAAATGTTATAATTATAAAATTAATTTTAAAAAAACAAATAAATAAATAAAATATATGTTAAATTCAATATATGTAAACATATTTATACAACTCTCTTGTGCACAAGAAAAATAAGATTAAAAAGCAAAGAAAATGAGTAAGAAAACAAAATGCAAGTGAACAACATCAAATAGAATGAGAATGTTATGTTGTGATATGCACTCAGTTCCCACAGTCTTCTCTCTGGGTATAGATGGCTCTCTTCATCACAAGATCAATCATCTATTGTTGGAAAGAGCCACATTCATCAGAATTGATCATCGTATAATCTTATACAATGATCTCCTAGCTCTGCTCATTTCACTTAGGATCAGTTTATGTAAGTCTCTCTAAAATCATCTTGTGGATCATTTCTTATAGCACAATAATATTCCATATCATTCATATATCATAACTTATTCATCCATTCTCCGATTGATGAGCATCTACTCAGTTTCCAGTTTGTTGCCACTACAAAAAGGGCTGCCACAAACATTTTTGTACATGTTTAAGAATATTTCTTACAATTAATGAAATCAGTCTGCAAGTGTGGAGAGAGAATATTGGGACTCCAGATTGAGGAAGAAAAAGGCTGAAAAGGTAAAAATAACTGAAGCTCATAAAAAAAAAAAAAATGGGTAAAACACATACAAAGATATAGCTAACGTATTTGACACTTACATCAAAGTTTCCCCATTAGAAGTATTGAATTTACCTTCAAGTCAACTCTTTAGGATAAATATAGTTGGAGTAAATATGGAAGCAGAAAAACTGGGACACTCCAATCCAGGTGCACAGCCCTGGAGGGTAAGAAGGAACTCAGGTTTGAGGACAATAGTAGGCAAGGAGACACTCAGCAGCTTCCTATTTAAAACCAATTATTATTGTGAATTATTTGCTAAATTCAGTTGTCTCTTCATGTTTTAGGAGAGTATTCTCCAAATCGCTACACAGTGTAGAAAAACTCCAATCATCACACTCTAGTTCAGTATTCAATGGTTATAGATCTTTTCTTTTTTTCTTTTTTGCTAAATCACAGAACTAAAGAGTCTCCCTTAGATTAATTTATGGACAAGGATTTCTAATGTGTAAGATGAATAGGGAATAAAATTTACAAATATTGAGTGACACTACTTTATATAAGTCCATGAGCAGTTGTAACAGTTATGAAACATAACACAGTTCCTGCCCTAAAAATTGTTTCAGTCTATTACAGAAACAGGATAAATGTATATTATTTTAGTAATGGTTTATTAATAAGAAGAATAGGAGTGACTGACCAATAATGAAGTTTATTAATCTAAAATGATATGAGACTAACATTTATTTAGTGTCCTTAACTTTGAAAGTTTCATCATTGTCTCATTCGAAACATTCCATAATCTTGTGAAAAAGGTTCTATAGGCATTATTGTCTTTATTTTACATATGAGAAAATTGAGGTTTTGTAATTTGTCCAGATCACACAAGTCTGAAAGGCAGGACTTAGGTCCTGCTGACTTCAAATATAGCATTCTATTTACTAAAAGAGATGTAATAACATGATTTATGAAGATAAGACTTGCTAAGATAACTTATATTACTAAGCAAATTCATAAAACTCATCATCCTGAGAAAATACACAGGCTAGAATTATAAAGAGACCCAAGGTAAGTAATTAAAAACAAACATCTCTAGTTTTTGGGTACAACTAGTACAATCTTCACTAACTTCATTTAAATCCAGAGTACTTGTCTGAAACATTAGTGGTATATGAGAATAAATACACAATATATAATATATATATATATATTTATATAATATAAATTATAATATATAATATAAATAATATTATATATGATATATAATAATAGTAATAATAATAATAAATAATTATAATTAACATGTATATAGCAAAGTATTCCAGACATTGTGCTAAGAATTTTATAGATCTTATCTCATTTGATCTTTTGAACAACTCTGAAAGACATGCTTTATTTTCTTTATTTTAAAGATGAAGAAACTGAGGAAGACAGAGGTTAAGTAACTTTCTCAGAATCACACAGATAATTAGTAAGTTTCTGAGATCAAATTTGAATTCATATTCTTCTAGAGTCTGCATTATATTAAATTTGTAGGAGCACTTTTTTGTAAAAGTAAAGAACTAGAAGGAAAGTGGGTGCCCATTATTGGAGAACTGAAAAGAAAAATGGGACACTTTTGAACTCCAAGAAATGATGAAACAAAGAATTCAGAGAAACTTAAGAAGACTTTATGAACTGATACAGAATAAAATAAGCAATGTCAAAAGAACAATTTAGATATAGCAGCTGTAATTTATGTAAGATGTATAGCATTAAAAATATTCAGAATTTCCATATAAAGCAGCTTCTAATAAACTTCAAGAAAGTAACAATAAAATATGTTTATTTCTCAGCAAGGAGATGGTGAACTACAGTTCTAGAATGAGACAGATTTTCAGACAATCTGTTGTTATTTTGCATGATTGTTCTTAATTGTTGCAAAGAAGAGTTCTATTGGATGAGATTTATTGTGATTATTAGCGATATACAGAAAGGAAAAAGAGTTAATCAAACATTTAAGAATAAAGATCACTAGACTGGAAGTTAAATCAAAGTTACTTTTATCACAGACAAATCCCTTAATATCTCAGTCTCATCTTGAAAGTGAAGGGACTGAACTGGACGATCTCTTGTGGAATTTCTAGCTCTAACATCAAACTATTGTTTTGGTATTTAATTGAAAAGCACAGGAAATAGAGAAAAATACCTCTTCCACAAAACATAATTGACCAATCATTGTTTCTTTCTGGTTATTTTTTGCATGCTAATGAGATAAAAACACTGTCTAGTTTAAGCAATATAAATGCTGCTATTTCCTTTAATTTTTTTGATCAAATCCACACAAGCTTTGAACCCTCTTTCATAATAAGGGATAAAAACAACAGGCCAGTGGTCTGTGACAGTCAGTGCCATAGAACACTTTGAGTCAGACAGTTTCATGATATACAATGAACTACTGTAAATACAAAAGGACTGCTAAATGGTGTTATCTGAAATAAAGAGCACACACTTCAAGTAAACCATGAAATAGAGAAGCAACATTATGAAAATAGGTTTACTGTCAAATAGACAATTAAGAACTAAAGTATGGTAGGAAAGAAATGCATTCATTTGCTAAAGCCAGGGATAATAGCATCGTTTCTTACAAAGAAAATAGAGCTATGGAATTTTTATCCACAGGGTTGAGTATACATTTTCAGGCACCATTGGCAAATCTTTATTACCCAATCTGTCCGAGAGAAAATTAAACCTGCTTCTTCAGCTTGTGGACAGGTAGTTGGACTGCATCTGTTAATAGAGTTCTTACAACAGAATTAATTTATCATGTAGAATTATGCAAGTGTGAGAGCATTCCATGCAGTAAATAATGAGTACTCTGCAAGGCAAATGTTGCATCTCCCCAAATGAGCTGATGGAATCTCTTCAGTAAATACAAACCCTGGCAGAAATTCATTTCTTTCACAATTAAAAACTAATTATTTGTCTAAAATAAAGAAAATGGTAATTTTATGCATTAATCTTTAGTAAAAGGAGTCCTACAAAGCCATGGCATTGGGAAATCTCTGTATCCTTTGCTTACAGAGATGAATATGATAATTTCTGTCATTATTTGTAACTGTGAAACTTAGAGCTGAGACCCCAGTTGGCAGTTACAGCCCTGGAGTGGGAACAATAACTATAAGACAACTGGAAGGAGAGAGGTGGCCATTTTGAGGGCCACAGGGGAATATAGTCTTTCACAGTTGGCTATCTGAAACACATATGTGGCACAATTAGTGGAGCAATTTTTTTTGGCATTGTGGGGGCATTTTCTGCTAATGTAGCCATTAATCTCATTATAAAACTGACTGCATAGATTCAAGCAATGTGAACGTGTATCAATCACTCATATAGCCAGTGGAAAACAGGTCTTTCACATTCACTGTTTTTGGTCTAATACTCAGCTCATTTATGGCAAAGACAAATATATAGCAAGCACTGAGATAATGATAACAACATGGAATTTTAGATACCTTCTCTCATTTGGTAGTATCCTTCAAGTATCCTATCATATTATCCTGAGTGCACTGTAACAGAAAGGATGTGAATTGCTTTCCCCTCACATATTTTTTGTTTACAATTCTTCACTTTGTGTATATCTCTCTATTCATGACTTCTATATCTGTCTCCCTTCCCATAGCTAATGTTGCTGAGCATGTTTGTGAAAGATTACACATCAGTTATATAGAGAAAAGGAGGAAAAAAGCATTTTTAAGTGTCTACTATGTGCTGGTCACTGTGTTAAGTAGTTTGCAAATGCAATCTCATTTAATCTTCACTACAAGTCTTTGAAGTAGGTGAAATTATCCACATTTTACATATGCTGAAACTGAGGCAGATGGACAGAGGTAAAGTGATTTTATCCAGAGTCACCTGGCAAGAAATATCTAAGGCCAGAGAAGGCCCAGGGCTTCATCTATACTACACCATGGAGATGTCTAGGAGAGGTGTTTTGTGGCTCTCATTCTTTCTATTCCATTTAAGTGATTACCTTTGTTTCAAGATAATTATTTATCTTTAAATCAAAATTATTTAGTTGTCTAATTATTCAAGATAATTATTTAAAGCAAGGACTTGGGAATGGGGGAAATGTGACTCATGGAATATATATGTACATATGTATATGAATGTGTGTATGTGTGTAGTTTTAAGACCGTACCTTCACAGAATACTTTGAACTTGAAAGGTTTGTCCATTTGTATAAATGGAGGAAATGTCTCCTGGAGGAAATCAAGGCATTTGTTATTTAAGGGACTTGTATAGGGCCACTCAGGTGGCAAAGTTGAAGCAGGATCTAATAAAAGGCTTTTCTGACCCAAATCCTAGCATGTTATTTTACAAACTGCCTCCTACAATGAGACTTCTTTGGGAAGTACCCTGTTTCTCTAATACCAAACCCTTCAATCTGATTAGAAAGAAAATAGTGCAACTCAAAAAGGAGTAATGGTCCTTACATGTGAACAAGCGGGCTAAAGGAAGTCTCCTTCTGGGTCACAATCAGCAAACAATATGGTCATCAGGACAGAACAGAGAAGGCTGAATCTATCATCATAAGGCTAAGGAAAGTCCTGTGTGTTGGTATTATTGAGATATGTTGTGCATCTATTGGACTTCACTCAAATGAAGCTTTCACTGACAACCTTGCTTCTGATTACATCCCACTTCTTTTGTCCTAAATTATTTTGTCACAATAGGCAAGCACCTTCAAATAATTCTTCAAGCTGTCCTTTAATTTCAGAATGTCTTCTCCAAGATAGCTCTCTGGATTTAAAATCCAGATACACGCAATTACAACAACACACACACCTGGTTACCACATACAAATCTCCCCTCCCCTTGTCCCAGTGTTCCCATAAAACTAATGGGGTTATTTGGAATGCTTGGAAATCTAAGAACAAAGAAAGCCTCAGAACTTATAGTGAGCTTGTGTCTGTGGTATAAGAGGCTGGTAGAGCAGTCTTTTGCAAATATGAACAATACAAAATTTTGCTTGAGAACTTTTAATATTTAAACTAACTCATCATTTCATTCATTATCATTATATTACTTCATTCATTACTCTACCTTCCCCCAAGATTGTCTTGAAATCACACCAAAAAAAAAATATTGTGTAAAATTTAGAACTTTTCAAACTTTGGGGTGTATATTATCTTCTTTCTTCTTTTCAATAACTCTTCAAGACAGTAAAAGTGTTGAGAATATTTTTCATAGAGGAAACAGGAGTGAAGTGATTTATTGAATGTCATACCACTAGATAGAGGCAAAGCCAGGAGTGGATCCCAGCTCAAATGATCCTCTGATTTTAGGCTGAAGGCTATGAGGATCTATTGAAGGTCAGAAAACTGAGGTTTAAGGGACTTTTAGGGACTTGACCAAGATTAAAAAGTTAGTAAAGAAGTTAAGACCTGAGGCCAAGTTCTCTAACCAAAAAATAAGATTTTCCATTAATCCACTGAAAAATAGCATTGTGTAACATAGAGTGCCAATACTGGAATCAGGAAGGCTGAATTCAAATTCAGCCTCTGACAATTACTAGCTGTGTGACCCTAGGCAAGTCACTTAACTCTCTTTGCTTCAGTTTCTCATTTGTAAAGTGACCTAGAGAAGAACTATGGCAAGTATCTTTGCCAAGAAAACCCCAAATGGGGTCAGGAAAAGTGAGACACAACTATAATGATTCAAAAACAAAAATTATATATAGCCAACCAGTCTGAGAGCCTGGAAGACTTGTATTCAAATCCAGTCCTTCCCCTGACATATGCAGGCTGGACAAGTCACTAAAACCTTAGTACCCTGGGTAAATGTTCAAGACTATGATTTTCAGAGAAAGCTTTCATTGGCATTGATGGAATGGATTACATCTCCTGGTGGCTTCTTCTAACAATGAATTTATAGCTCTAGTCCTTATCCCTATTATCTCTCCCAATGTCCCTCCTTCTAATATAATAATCTGGGTCTTTTATTCTTTATAATGTTCTTCTTTTCCTGCCCAACATCCTAAAAGGGACAATTTGATTTTGGCATATTGGCATAAATCTGGTCCATAATATGAATTTTTTTACTTTTCTTGAGAGGAGAAAAACACATAGGATGGTGGAAAGAGGAAATGAGAAGAGATGAAAATTACTATCTACATTACAAAGATAAAAATAACTGTGGTAGAAGCTTTTTGAATAACAAAGTTGGAGATTTGAGATGAACTTTGGTAACAACTATAATTCCTTCAATCTCTACAGATCAGTATCATTTTCATTAGAACTATAGCCTTTGCTTGGGAGAGAAAATGAAATGATGGATAAGTCATAAAATGGTTCCAATAAAGGACAACTGCTTCATGGTAGAATTCTTGACAGAGAACTTTCATTCCTGTTGTTGCTTCATTTCTGGCATTTGAAGATTTGATTAGATTGACTTTGAACTAAAATTTCAATACCTGATCCTCCCCCTATCTTGACATTATTCTACTAGTATTGTGATTTCTCCCTTAAATATTGTATTTACTCTGGTATCTTATATGATGCTTAGTGTGGCCTTGGGATATCTAGGTAGTATAGTCTGTCTTTCTCTCTCTCTCTGTCTCTCTCTCTTTCTCTTTCTTTCTCTTTCATTTTTTCTCTCTCTGTCTCTGTCTCTGTCTCTCTCTATATATATCTGTCTCTCTAAATCTCTCTCTTCTAAATTCTAAATTTTTCATTCTAAATCTGTGAGCTTAGGTTTTAGGGACAGTTGTGACCTACTGGATGGAGATCTGGTCTTGGCCTTAGAAGACTTCTGCCCAAATCCAGCTCCTGACCACTATAAGCCAGTTAACACATCTGCGTGCTGCGTGTGATTTAAGGTGAATTTAAGTGCATTTTGCAGAACTATTAAGTGATAAACAAGTTGTCTAGATGCACAGGTAGAGGATGTTTTCAGAATAGGTGCTACCCTACACCAGTTAAATTTTAGATGTAGGCTTAAAAAATGTTTTTTTTAATTATATAAAGATTTTTAATTATGTGGAACTACTTAAATTCTTTCTAACATCCCAGAGACTGCATCTACATTTAATTTATATGCCTGAGACATCAGATTGGCATGGAATATAGATCATTAGGCTTGGAATAAGAACTAAATTCTGTTACTGCCTCAGACACTCCAGTCACAGTGTGTCATTCAGCAAGTCCCTTAACTTCTCTCTGCTTCAGTTTCCTTATCTGTAAAGTGAGATTGACAATAATATTCACCTTACAAAAGACCAAAAGAAGTAATGTATATAAAAGTAATGTATATAAATCATTTTGTAAATGATTAATCGGACAGAAAATTATTTTTTTTCAAGTTGCTATCTAGGGACAACATATCCAAATTTCTAGCTTATAAAGAGCTTGAGTTGAATTCAAGTAATGAAACCAATAGAGTTACATCAAATGTCACAGATAGGTACAAAATTTTTCATACTCATTTACATATGTTTGCTGGTTTTACTTGAATGTCTATATATATACTATTCTTAAGTTTCATACTCCAAGGAAAGCTGGGCTAAGTGAATGGCTTTTATTTGCAGAACAACAAAGCAAATTAATGCATATAATTGATACTTGATGAAGTCTTTTTGATGATTAAGTAAGTAGAAAGAATCCTTTAAATAGATGTAGATTATATAGGGCAAAGGAATTCATTTCTGTGCAAATAAAAGAAAGGAACAGAAAGAAGTGGAATAACGCCAACACTTCCTAATTTGGTAATAAATAATTTAAGGAAGAACAACTTTCTGTAGCCATTCATGCTACTAACTAAAGTGACAACTATTACATTCTTTCTCATTTTTCCTTGGGTTTAGTTTATTTGTAAATTTTAGAATTCTTGAATGAAGGTTTTTAGTTGTTCTTTTAAAATTGATATTAAGCACTTTGGACTTCTAATGGATGAATGACAATATAAAATGAAATTTATTTCTATTAAATGGGTATTTGCCTATTTGATAAGAATATAAGTAAATCTGTTTATATCCCTCAGATTAAAGGTATTATAGAAGGACTATGTAATTTCCTTAATCAGAAAGATAAATTTATATCAAGAGATTGCATTATGTTATGTGGCCTAAAATCCAAAAGTTATAGGATATATTTAAATCATAGGAATATATTTCTAATTCCTATCATAATCAAATATTTCATCTAATTATGACATAATCCTTCAAATTAAACAAATAGCAGGAAGTCTTTCCAAAATGTGTTTCATTATAAAGGTGAGAAAATATATAAGTTTTAAAAATGAGTTCACTAGAAAGTGATACGATTATGGGTAGACTTGATATTGAATTTCCTTACTTAAATCAATACTTTCCCACTCAATATTCTCACTCGACTCCTCTCATGATCAATACTGCTTGAAATGCAAATTGTACATTTTCAGCTTTGTGATTGGATTCATTACACATTCCTAACACTTATCCTATGACATGATCAGTGGGTATCTATTTGAATGATAAGCTTTTTTTGAAAAGTGTCTATCCCTAAAGCATGCACAACTTTTTGAAGAAGAACCTTTCAGGTAGCATTTTACTCTACTGAATCAATTGCTTTTTATGATCAACAAACAATAAACACAGTGGAATCTTGTATTCTTTACAATTTTCCATCAATTTTGTGATGGTAAAGATGAAATCTACTGTGAAATATCACTAGATAAAGCCCTATTCTTTTCCAATACCCTCATCAAGGATCTATCAACAAGGATTTATTATGCATTTATTGTGCACTGGGTACTTTGTTAAGAGCTGTGGATAGAAAGAAAGGTCAAAACACAGTCCTTACCCTCAAAAGGATCCACCTCCTCTCTGTGTAACTATAAACAAGTCAATTAACTATTTTTTTGCCTTTTTTGTTTGTCTCAGTTTTCTTATCTGTAAAATGGGGATGAGAATAGCATCTACCTCCCAGCATTATTGTGAAGGTTAAATGACATAGCATTGTAAAGTGCTTATCATCATTCTTGGCACTTAAATAAATATTAGCTATTATTACTATTCTACTATTACTATTCTAATGGGAAAGACAACATTTAAACAACAAGAGCCATACAAGCTATAGATAGAAGAAATAGGAGGTAATCCTGGAGGGACACAACTATTAGTAAAGGAAGGTAGGGAGGAAATGGAACACTTTCCTTATAGAAAGTATTATTTGAGCAGAACTTTGATGAAGTAGGGATGTAGAGATAAGAGAGAGAACATCCTAAACATGGATATATCTAGTCAAAAGGCATTAAGTTGGAAGATGGAATATCATGGAGCAATAGCAAGAAAACCAAATGAGGATCCAGAAGGAATTCATCAATGGGAGGAAGACATTCTGGTAGAAGGATATTACAAAATGAGAAGGCATCAAGTGTTAAGAGAATTTCCAGGATGAGACTGCAACTGAGGCACTCAAGATGTAAGGAACAGAGATGGGAATGAAATACAGTCTAGCCAAACGGAGTTCATTCACAAAAAGGAGTCCTATTGTGGTATTAAAATCCCAATATGCTAACACCATATTTGATGGTGCAAAAATTTGTTTTAGAAACCTCCACTGATTTTTTTTCATCTTCCATCTTTTTGTTATCTTCTTTTTGATTTGTCTTTAAATGTCCTTTGAATGATTTTACCTGTTATGACTCTAGCCAATCATTGTTTAATCTTGTTTTTCTTTCCTCATTATCACTGTTTTGAGGCAATTTTAATCATAATACTACTTCATTCTTCACCATAAGATTACATAAAATTAATATTCTGAATCAGTGTTGTCTAACAACATTTAACAAGTAAATCAAGATATATACTAAGATGGAATTTAGGATTTTTTGTTCTTATTACGACAATTTATTATATCATATAAACTTCTGTATGACTCCTTTGTAATGTTGATATCTTTTCCTCAATTGATTTCCCTTTTTTTAATAACAATAAGTTTTACAAGTATTGCTTGAGTCATTTGAATTACATAATATAGATTTTTCTCATTTTATTCTCATGTTTTAATCAATTTTGATCTTTGTTGTATTAGCTATGAAATTTCTCAAAAAAAATATAGATTGCTTTATTCAAAAACCTTCTACTTATTAATATTACACAACACAAACTAAGAAGTGTGCTTGATAAAGGTCTTCACCATTGTCATGGAAGAAGTCTAGCACAGAGTTCAAGGTGACAGGAGGTTTATTCTCTGCATATGATGAGATACTCCAAATGCTTCATTTACAGATTACATCACACTTGTATCAAGTCTGAGAACAGTCTAGCACCTTCTCTGAAGAATGCTTCTCATCCAATTATGATATGCAAAAGAAGTAACATATCAGTATGTATGTGTATATGTGTGAGTGACTTAGACAGAGAATGTGAATGAACAATGAGCTAAATTCAGAATTTAAAAGGAGAAAAAGAGAAGACTAGACTACTTTTAGAACACTGGGAAGTTCTTTAATAACTGCAACATTCCCCCTAAAACAAAAGCCTATTTATTCTTACAGTGATACTGTTTGACAGCTAGGGATGAAACAGTACAATTTACAAAAGGCTAAAGTCATTGGAAAGAAGTTGGGGTGGAACTGAACAACCAATAATATATTACAAACAAGCAATTAAAAACAAAAAGTGAATTATGTCATTAAAGAAAATGTATAACTGAAAAGAAAAAAAAAAAGGCTATTGAAAACTGGGTTAGTTCTGAACTGGGCCCTACTTAGGCCTAAGAGCTCTGGGAATTTATCTGATATTGTGTTAAAATGAGGTACTCAATATATAGTCATTCAACAGTCAACAGAAGACTTACTTTACCACAGCAGAAGAAAGATATTTCACAAGGATGGACAATGAGTATACCTTAAGTTGTTTCCCTTGAGTGCAATTCTTTTGCCCAAATTGTCCATCATTATTTATCAGGCAAATATCAGAGAAGGTACCTGGAGCTCTTCATGGTTGTTTTGTACTCAGGTAACCAGGAAGTAATGACAATAACCTTAGTCTTTAATCCCCTGGATCAACCCTATCTAAAGAATAGCTTTACACATCTTTTAAGGGAAAAAATGGTCTAACTTGTTTAGGGGATTGGTTTGATTATCTTTTTTATCATAATGTCAAAACAACAACAGAAAGAGAAGATTGGGTAGACTCTCTGCTTTGAACTTATGGCAGTGCATAAACAAGGTTTACACAGGATGAGCAAACATAGAGAGCAGGAAATCTACACAGTATCTGGGAATATTCTATACTGATGAGATCACAGACCTAAAAGAGTACTAGAGCATTCCTAAACCACTAGGAATATCACATTAAAAAAAATAATAATAAATTCAACATGTTACTTTTGTTTATTTTAATTTATTGACTTGTTTTGGTTTTATATAAAATTTACAGATTGCCCCAATTCCATATAAGACTTCTTATAATAAAGTTTTTGAAAATTAAGCAAAATTGGCAATACAGTAACCTCATCTTAAAGTGGTTGCAATATTTTATATCTATAACATCTTCTTCCTCTCTATTTTTATTTTTTTAATTAACAGAAATTGATTTTCTCTCCTTCCCACTCTCTTCCCAAAAAGAAAAGGAAATAACAGATTCTTTGTAACATATATACTTAGTCAAACAAAATAAATATATGTGTGGAATATGTCTCATCCAGAACCTTAAATCTCTCGCCTCTCTTTCACAAGGTAGATAGTGTGCTTTGTCAATCTTGTGAAATCATAGTTGATGATATTGATCATAGTTCTTACAGCTTTCAGTTGTTTGTTTTTACCTCGGTTTTGATATTGCTTAAAGTGTTCAGATTTTGCTCATTTCATTCTTTCTAGGTTTATAAAATTTTTTGAAATTGTTCATTTTGTTAAGATTTGTAATATAAAAAATTGTTCTTCAGGTTCTGTTCACTTGCCTGTGCATCAGGATTCATATAAGTCTTTCCATATTTCTCTTCTAAATGTTATTGTTGTTGCTGCTGTTGTTTGTCCTTTGTTCTCGAAGAGGACCATGACATCAGAGAGGTGATGCTATGACATGCAAAGAGATTGGTAAAAGGGGTCACATTTTAAGGACACTCAAAGTGATAAATGCATATACACGTATAGCAGAGCCTTTCTCTCAACCCACAGAAAATGCTAAATATATAAAAGATATAAAGGAACCCATAAACAGGCACAAAAAATTCATATAGTGTTCAAAGACCCCATAATGTCTTTTCAGAAGAGAACTGAACTTGAGGTGCCCATCAAGACTGACATCTCTGCTCTGGCATTAATGTTAAATCCCTACTCCAGGCAATTCTTTGTATATTAAGTAGCTTTAGAGTTGGATCTGTAAGGGAAATTTAAATGATATATGTCTCAATTTCTCCATCTAAAGGATCATCCTTGTTCTGTGCTTCTCTCACTGAGTAGATATGAGGAAGCTTCTTTAGTAAGTATTCTCTCCCACAGAGATAGCGAACACAGTGCCTTCCTACTGCATGTGTGGGGCCCACAGTATTCCTGAATATAGCCTGAAACAAATTAAAAGGTTATTGGGAAATATTTAATGAAATAAATAAATATAGATAATAATGTATTTTAAAATGGAATCAATATGTGCAATGGTCTGGTCTAGCTCCTCTGAAGGGCTCAGAAGAAGTCCTTGTCAGGATAAGAAAAAGTCCTTGCCCCATGTTGTGGACGCCAATATGTACTGTGCTGTTGTCTCCAGAAGCTGCTGGTTGATCTCTGGGAGGAGATCTGCTGTGTCAACTCAAATCTCTCGGACAGATTCTTCTTCCTGTAGAGAACAGACTTCCCTTCCTGCAGAGAGCAGCCTCAAGTCTGGTCCAGAAACAACTCCCTTTTTCCTCCAGAGCTGCCCTCTTTATCCTCCCAGAGAATGGGCGTGGGATAATGCAAGGGCTTCTGGGAATAATTACTTCAACCAATGAACTTGCTCCTCCTAAGCATGCAAACTCTTCCCCAGGAAAGGCCAGAACTAGAGAATTGTCAAGTACCGACTTAGCACTTAGTAAGAACCTAATATCTCATTATCTCATTAGCACTTAGTAAGAACCTAACAAATATGCAGCCTGTAAGGATCTATTTGAGTTTGACCCAAATGATGTGAATGTGGACATCATGTTTTTCCCATTTCAAAAAGAAACAACTCAGAGTTATAAGAGATCTTAGAAATCGGACTTCTGGCCAAGATGGCAGCAAGGAGGCAGACAGCTGCTTGAACTGCGCAGTTTCTCTCAGGACTTACTTCATGACAAGCCTCAGAATTAATGCTTGACCAGGAAAAAAAACCCATAAATAATCACCAACAGAAGACATCCTTGAAATTCGCCAGAGAAGGTCTGTGTTTGCTTGGGAGATGGTTGAACAGATTGGGTGCAGACTGAGGGCAGGAAGCCAGAGCAAGACAGGCAGCTCACACAGCCCAGACCAGAGCGGGGAGGGATATGATCTCTTCCATTTCTGCAAAAAGACTTTTACCCCAGTGTGGATGTTCCATTTTGGCAACAAGCCAGGAGCAGCAGAGAAGGTGTAAACACCAGAGGTAAAGAATAAAACCCCTGAAAGCTAGCTTCTCTCCGGACCAGCCACCCCCACCCCAACCCAAAGTGACTCAACGTGTTCTTAGAGCCTCAGAGCACAGACACAGCACAGTCATCGCTGTTCTGTAAGTGCCTCGCTGCTGTCTCCCACAGTCTGTAGAGAAAGTCTGGTAACACCATCCAGGCCCATCCCCCCCAGAAAACAGACCAATTGTTTCTCTTGTCAATTTGTTTTCTTCCATTCATGCTCTGACACAATGGACAAAAAATTTAAAAGGGCTCTAACATTGACAGCTTCTGTTTGGAGAGAGAGCAGACTTCAAATACTGAGAAGATTGAAAGCAGATTGTCTCCAGAGGAGTCCTCTAAGGGGGATATGATCTGCTCCTCAATACAAAAGAATCTCATAGAGGAAATCAAAAAGGCTCTCACAAGAGAGTTAGAAGAGAAATGGGAAAAGGAAAGGGAAGCTTGGCAAGAGAGCCTAGAGAAGTTATTCAGAGTGGATAAAGAGATTAAATCATTGAGAAATAAAATTAGTGAATTAGAAAAGGTAAACAACTCCAAGGAAAACAGGATTAGTGAGCTGGAAAAAAGAAAACAGCTATCTAAAAAATAAATGGATGAAATGGAAAAAAATTCCATAGAAGAAAAAAACTCACTTAAAAACTCAATTGGACAATTACAAAAAGATATAAAAAAGTGACTGAAGAAAATACATCATTGAAAATTAGAATGGAACAAGTAGATAGGAATGACTCAAGGAGAAACCAAGAAGTAGTCAAGCAAAACCAGAAAAATGAAACAATTCAAAAGAATGTCAAGTACCTTATTGGAAAGACAACAGACCTGGAAAACAGATCCAGGAGAGACAATTTGAGAATAATCAGATTCCCTGAAAAATGTGAGGGAAAAAAGAGCCTGGACACTATTTTCCAGGAAATTATCAAAGAGAACTGCCCAGATGTTTTGGAAACACAGGGTAAAATAGACATTGAAAAAATTCATTGATCACCTACTAAAAAGGACCCTAAAATCAAAATGCCAAGAAATATACTGGCCAAGTTCAAGAACCATCAGACAAAGGAAAAAATACTGGAAGCTGCTAGAAAAAAGCAATTCAGATATGGAGGAGCCACAATAAAGATGACCCAGGATCTAGCAGCATCCACATTAAAAGAACAAAGGGCCTGGAACATGATCTTCCAAAAGGCTAAGGAACTTGGTATGCAGCCAAGAATAACTTACCCAGCAAAAATGAACATCGTTTTCCAGGAAAGAAGATGGACATTTAACAAAATAAATGAATTCCGTGTATTCTTGATGGAAAAACCAGATCTACACAAAATGTTTAATTTTCAAATACAGAATTCAAGAGATTTCTAAAAAGGTAAAAAGAAATCTTGAGAACTATATTTCTGCCATAAAGATATGTAAAGAACACATGTATAATTTGTCCTAGAATCTAGAGATTGAAAGGAAATTATATCATAAAAAAGGGTAAAGTGATGGTACTACATCTCATGAAGAGGCAAACTTAACCTATTATATCTAAGAGAAAGAAAGGTGGGGATGAACATAGTGTGTATCAATAGACATATTTGATTTATGGTGAAACTTCTTCCACTTCATTGAAAAATGAGAGGGAAGGAATAAGCTAAGGGGAAGGGAATACAGAAATTGTGAGGAAAGGGGGTAAAATAGGGGGAGAAATTTTAAGGTGGGGGAGGGATACTAAAAAGGGTGGGCGGTGAAAAGCAAATGGTGTTCACAAGTTTAATACTGGGGAAGGGGGTAAGAGGGAAGGAAAGGAGAAAAGCATAAGCAAGGGTTAACAGGATAGCAAGCAATATAGAATTAGTCATTTTAACCATAAATGTGAATGGGGCAAACTGCCTCATAAAGAGGAAGCAGTTAGCAGACTGCATTAAAAGTCAGAATCCTACTATATCTTGTTTACAGGAAACACACCTGAAACAGGGTGACACATTCAAACTAAAAGTAAAAGAGTGGAGCAGAATCTACTATGCTTCAGGTGAAGACAAAAAAGCAGGGGTAGCTATCCTCATCTCAGATCAAGCAAAAACAAAAATTGATCTAATTAAAAGAGATGAGGAAGGGCATTATATCCTGCTAAAGGGTAGCATCAATAATGAAGCAGTATCAATATTAAACATATACACACCAAGTGGTACAGCATCTAAATTCTTAAAAGAGAAATTAAGAAATGTGCAAAAAGAAATAGACAGCAAAACTATAATAATGGGAGATCTCAAACTTGCACTCTCAGATGTAGATAAATCAAACCACAAAATAAGAAAGAAGTCAAAGAGGTAAATAGAATACTAGAAAAGTTTGATATGATAGATCTTTGGTGAAAGCTAAATGGAGACAGAAAGGAGTATACTTTCTTCTCAGCAGTTCATGGAACCTATACAAAAATTGATCATATACTAGGACATAAAAACCTCAAAATCAAATGCAGTAAGGTAGAAATAATAAATACATCCTTTTCAGACCACAATGCAATGAAAATTAAATTTAATAAAAAGCCAGAGGAAAATAGACCAAAAAAATAATTGGAAACTAAATAATCTTGTACTAAAGAATGATTGGATAAAACAGCAAATCATAGACATAATTAATAACTTCACCCAAGAAAATGACAATAATGAGACATCATACCAAAACGTGTGGGGTACAGCCAAAGCAGTAATAAAGGGAAGTTTTATATCTCTAGAGGCCTACTTGCATAAAATAGAGAAAGAGAGGGTCAACGAATTGGGTTTACAACTAAAATTGCTAGAAAAGGAACATATTAAAAACCCCCAGACAAACACAAAACTTGAAATTCTAAAAATAAAAGGTGAGATTAAAAAAAATGAAAGTGAAAAAACTATTGAATTAATTAATAAAACTAAGAGTTGGTTCTATGAAAAAAACAACAAAATAGACAAACCCTTAGTAAATCTGATTAAAAAAAGGAAAGAGAAAAAGCAAATTGTTAATCTTGAAAATGAAATGAAGAGGAAATTAGAACAATAGTTAGGAACTACTTTGCTCAACTTTATGCCAATAAATTTGATAACTTAAATGAAATGGAAAAATACCTTCAAAAATATAGCTTGCCCAGATTAACAGAGGAAGAAGTAAGTAGTCTAAATTGTCCCATTTCAGAAAAAGAAATAGAACAAGCTATTAAGCAACTCCCTAAGAAAAAATCCCCAGGACCAGATGGATTTACATGTGAATTTACCAAACATTTAAAGAACAACTAACTCCAATGCTATATAAACTATTTGAAAAAATAGGGATTGAAGGAGTCCTACCAAATTCCTTTTATGACACAGACATGGTACTGATACCTAAACTAGGTAGATTGAAAACTGAGAAAGAAAACTATAGACCAATCTCCTTAATGAACATTGATGCTAAAATCTTAAATAAGATATTAGCAAAAAGACTTCAGAAAATTATCCCCAGGATAATACACTATGACCAAGTGGGATTTATACCAGGAATGCAGGGCTGGTTCAATATTAGGAAAACTATTAGCATAATCGACTATATCAATAACCAAATTAACAAAAACCATATGATCATCTCAATAGGTGCAAAAAAAGCATTTGATAAAATCCAACATCCATTCTTACTAAAAACACTTGAGAGTATAGGAATAAATGGACTATTCCTTAGAATAATCAAGAGCATATATTTAAGACCATCAGTAAGCATAATATGCAATAGAAATAAACTGCAACCTTTCCCAGTAAGATCAGGAGTGAAACAAGGTTGTGAAGGTGGTCTAGCTGTACCTGATCTAGAACTATATTATAAAGCAGCAGTCACCAAAACCATCTGGTATTAGCTAAGAAATAGACTAAGTGATCAGTGGAATAGGTTAGGTTCACAGGGCAAGATAGAGAATAAAAATAGCAATCTAATGTTTGACAAACACAAAGATCCAAATTTCTGGGATAAGAATTCATTATTTGACAAAAATTGCTGGGAAAATTGGAAATTAGTATGGCAGAAAGTAGACATGGATCCACATTTAACACCACATACTAAGATAAGATCAAAATGGGTGCATGATTTAGGCATAAAGAACGAAATCATAAATAAATTAGAGGAATATAGGATAGTTTACCTCTCAGACTTGTGGAGGAGGAAGGAATTTATGACCAAAGGAGAACTAGAGATCATTATTGATCACAAAATAGAAAATTTTGATTACATCAAATGAAAAAGCTTTTGCACAAACAAAACTAATGCAAACAAGATTAGAAGGGAAGTAACAAATTGGGAAAACATTTTTACAGTTAAAGGTTCTGATAAAGGCCTCATCTCCAAAATATACAGAGAATTGACTTTAATTTATAAGAAATCAAGCCATTCTCCAATTGATAAATGGTCAAAGGATATGAACAGACAATTTTCAGATGATGAAATTAAAACTATTTCCACTCATATGAAAGAGTGTTCCAAATCACTACTGATCAGAGAAATGCAAATTAAGACAACTCTGAGGTATCATTACACACCTGTCAGATTGGCTAAGATGACAGGAACAAATAACGATGAATGTTGGAGGGGCTGTGGGAAAACTGGGACACTGATGCATTGTTGGTGGAGTTGCGAAAGAATCCAACCATTCTGGAGAGCAATCTGGAATTATACCCAAAAAGTTATCAAAATGTGCATACCCTTTGACCCAGCCATACTACTACTGGGCTTATACCCCAAGGAACTACTAAAGAAGGGAAAGGGACCTGTATATGCCAAAATGTTTGTGGCAGCCCTTTTTGTAGTGGCTAGAAACTGGAAAATGAATGGATGTCCATCAATTGGAGAATGGTTGGGTAAATTATGGTATATGAATATTATGGAATATTATTGTTCTGTAAGAAATGACCAAAAGGAGGAATACAGAGAGGCTTGGAGAGACTTACATCAACTGATGCTGAGTGAAACGAGCAGAACTAGGAGATCATTATACACTTCAACAATGATACTGTATGAGGATGTATTCTGATGGAAGTGGATATCTTCAACATAGAGAAGAGCTAATCCAATTCCAATTGATCAATGATGGATAGAATTAGCTATACCCAGAAAAGGAACACTGGGAAATGAGTGTAAACTGTAAGCATTTTTTTTTCTTTTTCTCCCCAGGTTATTTTTACCTTCCGTATCCAATTCTTCCTTTGCATCAACAACAACAACAAAAAAATTTGGTTCTGCATGTATATATTGTACCTAGGATATACTATATTTAATATGTATGGGAAAGCCTGCCATCTAGGGGAGGGGGTGGAGGGAAGTAGGGGAAAATTCACAAGGGATAATGTTGTAAAAAATTTTATAATTATAAAATATATAAAATAAAATTAATTTAAAAAATCACTTACTGCAAAAAATATTTTAGTTGAGGAAATTCATCCACCCTCTAAAAACAAAAAACAAAAAAAAACAAACAAAAAAGCTTTTAAAATTAGGAGGTGCTTTAAAAATCCCAGTAGCAGCAACTGCATGCTAGTTTCAGACTAATTTAGTAGATCAAATTTATCAGAATTTTAAAGTAATTTTACTGGTTCATTCACTTTTTACTTCAAATATAATATAGATAAGACAAGTATCATTAAGTATATTTTCTAGAGAGAAACTTAGGCACTGGGACAGTTAAGCAATTTGTCACAGAGATTATTAGTAAATAAACACTAGAATTATGTCACATGATTTTATAAGACATCAGAGATTATGTAGTCTATGACCATATATCTGACCAAAAACTGTTTCTACTACCTCCCAAGAAGTAGTTATCTATTTAACATCTTCTGAAAAATATTGCTATTCCTCCTCTATTTTCAAAGAAGACCAAAGACATAACAGATTGGTGTCTTGACTGTATATGATTTAAGTGGGGCAGAATTGGGCAAGCTCAACAATGAGGAACAATTCACTCCATTATGAGGCAGCCCATTACCCTTTTGGTTAGCTCTAATATCTAGGAAGTTTTTCCTTACTTAGAGTCTAAATTCACCTCTCTGTAGCTTTCTAATATTGCTTCTAGTTTTCTTTTCTGTAGACAGGAAGGACAAGTTTCATTTATCTTCCATGTGACAGGCTTTCAAATACTGAGTGACAGCTATCATGTGCCTTTCATGTTTTCTCTTCTCCTGACTAAACATCCTCAGGACTTCCACTAGATTCTCCTAGATCTCCTTCATCTGGTCAACAGTCTTCTTGAATTATGATCCCTGGGGCTACTCACTCTTAATCCTGGACTTATTTCCATTAGAATATGCTCCCTCCCTAATCTGTCAGTCATTCTCTGGAAGTATTATGCCTTCTCAGCTTTCTTATGCAGGCTAATATGACCAGGAATTCTTATTTGTTTTATCTTTGTGTACAGCAGCTGGTGGCAATGTAAGGTGGCCCAGATGCTTCCTGGGTGGCATAAGATCATTTATTTAACACAGCCATCCTGTCTCCTGGGGGGCATTTTATGTTTCCCAGCTGGTGCTTTGGTGGTTGGTTCAATATGTTGACAAATTAAAGCAACTTGGCCTCTCATCAAGTCCACTGTTTGCAAGTTCTATTGCCTCTGGCAAGTATGGAACAAAAAGACCTCTGACCAGAGTGAATACAAGTTTCTCCAGTGCAGAGATTTCCACAAAAAAAAAAAAAAAAAAAATCAATCAGTATTATAGTGAAACCAGGTCTGGATATGTACATTCACACACACACACACACACACACACACACACACACACACACACACACAAATACAATTTTCATAAAGCCTCTATCTGTGGAAAATGCTTTCAAGCAAATAAAGTGTCTGAAACATCTTATAGCTTTAAAATACCATTCAATTCAATACAACATTATTATTTTCTTACTCTTTTCCTATACAAGGCACAGCAGGTACAAAGATGAAATTAAAATGCCAGCCAAACTGAGCCTTGAAGGGGGGTTGGGGGGGGTAAGGATTCTAAGAAGTGGCTGTCAGGAAGGAGACTCTTTCAGGAGCTACAAATCCCACTCCTACTGGTGGTCATATATCTAGAGCTACAATTTGTTCCTTTCTGGATTCTAGGTGTAACTCCAAAGTTTAGCGCATGTATTAAGGTACTGTAGCTTACAAGCCCCCAGCAGCAGCCCCCATTCTCCAATGATCATCAACTGATATAAGTTCATCAGCCAAGCTTAACTGGTTTTTAGAAAGGGATATTTGTGAAGACAGCATATTTAATTCAAAGCATCCCCAAAAGTCTGTGACATACTTTCCCGCCTGTACATAGAGTCAGAGAAAAGTAGATGAAGTACAGTGATTACATGTGGTAAAGAATTAAGTGATACCTTCTCACTACTAGAAGCCTTTTCTCCTTTTTGTGATGTACTCACAAATTTCCCTTTTTGGATGATTTAGAATTCTACTGGTCTCCTTGCAGTTTATTTAAGCTCCCTTTGTATGGTACATCTAGTTTATCCTTGGCTTCCATCAAAGACCCTGCCACCAGCTACTGCTGTTCTGGGGGCACTGATAAAATACTAATGAAAAATTCAAATTCTTAAGCTTTCTTTCCTTAACCCCAAAGTAATTCTCTACCAAGAGCATGGCTAAAATGCTCTCTCCTTTAGGCCAGTAAATGCTCAAATGTTTGGGTTCCTAATTGGCTTGCATTATTATAAAATGATTATGAGGAATAAATGGGTTTCTTCAGCTAATACTAATGCCTCCTATGAAATACTGTTCTTTTATCCGATAGCTTTCAAGGACTTTTTATATCATTAATTGATTAATTCAATGGCATACTCTTGGCCTTATCTACAACTGGTTCGTAATTCAGACTGATTTTATCTGAGAAATCCAAATTCTATGTAATTCTTGAGGTAGAGGTATGGAATAGTCCTCTCAAACAGGCATGGGTAACAAGCTGCACAAAATCACAGAGAAAATAATTGAAACACAAAATATAGGCAGGAAAGCATGAAAGATTAGGAGTAAATTGTGAAAACATGGAAAACTATGTCATATCATGAATGTGACTTGGATTCAGTTGGTTCATATCCTACAACAAACTCACTACTTAGGCAAATTACAAGTTCTCTTAGCCAATTTCCTCATCTATAAAATGTGAATAAAGGTAGTTATTCCATAGAATTGTAAGAAGTTTGTAAATTTCTTTGCAAACCCTAAATTACTATATAATTGTCACTCATTACTATTTGTATTTTATACCGGAAGCAGTGAGAATTTTTAATGGAATAATGAATAGTCACTGTGTTTTAGGAACCTTAATTTGGCAGCTGTATGGATGATAGACTGGGGCAAGAAAGACCGGTAGTTGTGTGGTCAATTAATATATAGTTGCAACAGCCTAGACAAAAATTGATAAGGATCTTAACTAGAATACTGGCTGAGTACAAAAAGAGAAGGGAGTAGAGGTAAGAAATGTAGAATAAGAAACAAGAATTAACAATTGCTTTATTAAATCTGGGGTATCTCATATTATTTTGGGTAATTGGGTAATTGTTTGGGTTTTGTTATAGTTTTTTTTTTTTTTTCTTTTGAGCAACACTTTAATCTTCAATGTTATTTGTTCTCTTCTTTTTAAATAGTATTTTATTTTTCCAAATACATGCAAAGATATTTTTAGCATTCATCTTTGGATTTTTGTTCCAAGGTTTTATGTTCCAAATTTTTCTCTCCCCCCCTCTTATCACCTCCCTAAGACAGTAAGCATTCTCATATAATAGGTTAAACATGTACAGTTTTTCCAAACATATTTCCATATTTGTCATGCTGTGCAAAAAAACATCAGATCAAAAGGGGAAAAAAGGGGGAAAATATCATATTAAAAGGGAAAAAAGAGAAAGAAAAACAAAAGAAGCAAACAACAAATAGGTGATCCACATTGAGTCTCCATAGTTGTCTCTCTGGATGTAGAAGGCACTTGCCATCACAAGTTTATTGGCATTGCCTTGAATCATGTCAGTGTTGAAAAGAGCCAAGTCCCTAGAATGACAGGGAAAGATAATGTGGAATGTTGGAGGAGATGTGGGAAAACTGGGACACTGATGCATTGTGATGGAATTGTGAATACATCCAGCCATTCTGGAGAGCAATTTGGAACTATGCTCAAAAAAGTTATCAAACTGTGCATATCCTTTGACCCAGCAGTGTTACTACTGGGCTTATATCCCAAAGAGATCTTAAAGAAGGGAAAGGGACCTGTATGTGCAAGAATTTTTGTGGCAGCCCTCTTTATAGTGGCCAGAAACTGAAAACAGAGTGGATGCCCATCAATTGGAGAATGGCTGAATAAATTGTGGTATATGAATATTATGAAATATTATTGTTGTGTAAGAAATGACCAACAGGATGATTTCAGAAAGTCCTGGAGAGACTTACATGAACTGATGTTGAATGAAATGAGCAGGACCAGAAGATCATTATATACTTCAACAACAATACTATATGATAATCAATTCTGATGGAAGTGACCCTCTTCAACAATGAAATGAACCAAATCAGCTCCAATAGAGCAGTAATGATCTGAACCAGCTACACCCAGCTAAAGAACTCTGGGAGATGACTATGAACCCTACATAGAATTCCCAATCCCTCTATTTTTGTCACCTGCATTTTTAATTTTCTTCACAGGCTAATTGTACACTATTTCAAAGTCTGATTCTTTTTGTACAGCAAAGTAACTATATGGACATGTATTCATATATTGTATTTAACTTATACTTTAACATATTTTACATGTATTGGCCAACCTGCTATCTGGGGGAGTGGGTGGGGGGAAAGAGGGGGAAAACTGGAACAAAAGGTTTTGTAATTGTCAATGCTAAAAAATTATCCATGCATATATCTTGTAAATGAAAATCTATAATAAAAAAAAAAAAGAAAAGAGACAAGTCCATCACAGTTTATCATCACAGTATTGTTACTGCACTTAGCATCAGTTCATATAAATCTTTCCAGGCTTTTCTGAAATCAGACTACTTATAATTTAGTATAGAACAACAATATTTCCATTACATTCACATATCATAACTTATTCAGCCATTCCCTAACTGATGGGCATCCACTCAATTTCTAGTTCCTTGCCTCTACATAAAGGGCTACTACAAATATTGTGGGTGCTTTTTCCTTTCTTATGATCTCTTTGGGATACAGATCCAGCAGAAACAATATGGGATCAAAGGGTATGCATTTTGATAGCCCTTTGGGTATAATTCCAAATGGCTCTCCAGAATGGTTGAAACATTTCACAACTTCATCAACAATCTATTAGTATATCAGTTTTTCCATATCCCATCAACATTTATCATTATCTTTCTCTGTCATCTCTGTCAATCTAAGAGGTGTGAAGTGGTACTTCAGAGCTGTCTTAATTTGTATTTCTCTAATCTGTAATGATTTAGAGCAATTTTTTCATATGACTAGAAATGACTTTAATTTCTTTGTCTTAAATTTGTCCATTTGTATCCATTCTCTTTTAACTATTATCTCCCTATTTTATATAGTTCCTGTACTCTGACCAAACAATCTGCTCATTGATTCTCAAAAGCTTTCATATTCTTATTTACCTTCTCATAGCTAATATTTAGAATTCTGACCACTTTCTCTTCTGAAAACTATCATTAAAGACCCAAAATAAGCCTACTACTTTCTAAGTCTTCTCTGACCATTATTTTACCCTCTTTTTTAAATTGTTTCTCTCTCTATGATTCCATTTGGAGGTTTCTAGGCAAAGATATGGAAATGGTTTGCTATTTCGTTCTTCAGCTCATTTTACACTTGAGAAAACTGAGGCAACAGTATTAAGTGACTTACTCAGAATCACTTAGGTAGAAAGTATCTGAGGTTGAATTTGGATTGAGGTGTTCCTAACTCTTGGCCTAGGACTCTAACCACTTCCTAGCTATTTCTTTTTACTAATCTGTTTTTCCATTCTCTAAATATGTATAGTTTTTGTCTATATCATTCATATATCATAGAATGTTAAAAGAGAAGGAAACTTCGTGTCTTTAGTCACTATGCTTATATTTATAATCAAAAAACCAACTCATATTTTATAAGATTTTATACAAAGTACGTATGTATACATGTATCTACATGTATACATATGTACTAATGCATATATAGATATACTTTTAAGTTATTAATTTGTGATAATTATGTGTATATATTTATACACACATACAAAATTATAGTAGAATTTGCTGTAGCACCAATAATCTCAGAACTGAAAGCATCAGCTATTTAGTCTATCCCATACCTGGAAAATAATGCCATCATTAGCTTATTTGAAAAGTTATTCCTTAAATATTTCTAAAGGTAGGGGTAGGAAGGCATGGTGAAAGCAATGTCCTAATAACCTTTTTCTTACTCATTACAAATTAGGTTAATCCTCCTCAAAAGTTACCTTGAAATTTAATTGACTCAAGGGACTAAAGACTCTGGCTGGTCACTTCAAGTCAGCTGAGAACAAATAGACATAATTAGAGCCAGCTTCTTGTGGATGCTTGGCGGGTAGATAAGGGCAATTCAGAGGCAGGGAAGCTGTACTCAACTGAATCAATGAGCAGTCTTGTATATCCTTGTTGAATAGCTGTGCTGAATGTGCTGAATTCGTGCTGTGGCTAAATAAATCTACTTTTTAAAACAGTTTTGTTGTTGCTGAGTCATTGTATTTTATTTCTTTAAATTATATTTTGATTTTTTTCCAATCAGTGAATATTTGCCTACTCTTTTTCCTACCCCAACTTTATAATACCCCTCCTTAGTTGAAAATGAAAGAAAAAAAATTCGTATTTTATATAGTCAAGCAAAACAAATTTCCCCATTGTCTATGTCCTTTTGTTAACAATTGAAAAAATCTGTGTCTCATTTTATTGCAATGTTTGACATAAGCTATAAGATGATGGGGCCACCAGATGGCATCATAGTGGATAGTGTGCTGGGTCTGGAGACTCATCTTCCTGAGTTCAAATTTGACCTCAGATAACTTGCTAGCTCTGTTACCTTGGTCAAGTCATTTTATCCTATTTGTCTCAGTTTCTTCAACTGTACAATGAGCTGGAGAAGAAAGTAGCAAACCATTCCAGTATCTTTGCCAAGAAAATCCCAAATAGGATTTGACAAAAAAATCAAACATGACTGACAATGACTGAAAACAAACCAAGGAACTAGCCTGAACCAGTTTGTACCAGAACAGATGACAGGACTTATTGCCTCATGTAGCAGTCCATTCCCCTTTGGGATAGGTTAAATTATTTCTCTTTACCCTATATCTGTTTGCCTCTTTGTAACTTCCAGCGATTTCTCCTATACGAACAAAAGTAACAATTCAAAACCACATTGTGTATGATAGCTCTTAAAATACTTAAATTAAATTTTCATGCACATCCTACTTCTGCTCTCCTCCAGCTTAAAATGTCACACAGTACACAAGACATGACTTTATATGGCATGGTCTTGATGACTTCCACGTTTCTGGGTTCTCTTCTGTAAATTCACACTAGCTTCATAAAGTAGAACATCCAAAAGTGAACCCATAACCCAAGATGTACTGAGAAAAAAGGTAAAAAGGCAGGGACAAAATTTTTTCTAGTTCTGGACACTCTCTTTTAGTGATGCTCAACATTACACTTTTTAAATGTGATCTCATGGGATTTATGCTGAATTTGTAGTCTACCTTAACTCTGACATCTTTTTTAAGCAAACATTTATTTTGGCTTATTTTTCCTATCTTATTCCTAAGAATTTATTTGTTAAACATAAGTGTGAGAGATTACAATCCTACAGAGTGGGGAAAAGAGGCATAGATCTTTGCAGTCTTAGCTCAATTCTCTTTCTATTTTATCATCTAGTATATGTATTTATCATCTACATGTTGATTAATGAATCAACTATAAGACTATGTCTTATATTTGTATGAATTAAAGTTATTTCTGATTAAATCTGCTAACAAAAATGAGAGGATAGCAAGTCTAAAGAAGTCTACATAATAACAAGAAGTAGGAAAATGTGAGATCCTTGAGATAATGACTATTGGGTATAAATGTGTATGTATATATTCATGCATGTATGTGGAGGCGATCTCTCCTATGTTCAGCAAAATATCTTTATTCATAATAGGTATTTGAGGAATGCTTGTTGAAATGTGCAAATATTATCAAATTATTTGCCAAAAAGAAATTATTTAACAATATCTGCACATCCATTCAACAAGAATATTGTCTCAAAGATCTCACATTTTAACTACACTATGTTTATATTTAGATTTTTCTTAGATACAATGTGGTCCTACTTTAGAGAACCCAAGGTCTGATTGGGTAAGAGAGCCAAGAGAAGAAGTAGACTGTGTATCTCAGTGTCAAAGTAAAAGGAAAGAACACCAATTCAAGTTGATGTGGTTCAGATTTTACAGATTATTCTACTTATTCTCTAGAATAGGTTAAACATTTTTCAACAGAAGCCATTTTGAATAGAAAAAGACTTGTGGCACAAAGTGGCACATTAGACATTTTCTCTAGTCCAGACTACTCATCTGCCCAAAAAAAAACTCAAAAAAGAAATAAAGTTAAAAGATAGAGAAATTACAGCTAAATCCACAGGACAAGAAAGTGAAAAGACCAAGAAGGTAATAGCCTTATGAATAAACACTGAATATTAATCCTTTGATATTTTATCATCAAGCCTCTTTATATCAGTCCCTATGCTCACATAGTTGCTCAATGACCAGCCCATAGCCTTGTAGCCAGGATTCATACAGATGATTTCCATCGCAGGGATCCCCTGCACTACATGTCACTCTAACCATCATTGTACCAGTCAGATGAATAATATGAGGATGGAGGACAGTATTTGGATTAAGTAATGAGCCCTAACTTGGGGTACCTTAAAGCTGCAGACACTTTGCTCAGTATATTCTCCCCAACCTGATAAATCATGGCAGATACTGATTTAGTAGAGTCAATAGAGCAAAGAATGAGAGTTAAAATAGGAAGTGAAGCAGGGAATCATTGTGAATACCTAAAGAGAATCTTAAAAAAATAAAGACTGAAGAGCTATTAGGATCAGTCCTATTTGGGTCAAGAACTCAGGCAATAAAAATTAAGTCCCTCAGTGGATGTACAGATGGTACAAGGATGAGGGTAAAGCAACTTTTCAATCCAGCCTAGGGATACACTCTCAATCAAAGGAATAGGAAACAAAAAGTGATACAATGTGCTTATGGGTATATGTGCACGCACACACACACACACACACACACACACACACACACACACATACTTTTTTTTTTTCAGGAAAATGAACTGGAAGTTTTCAAAATTTGAAAGTATGAATATTTATGTATCAAAGAGTTCACATAATCCTCTAAACAAATATTTTAAAAATCAAACCAATGCCTGCAAACAAAAACAGAACCCTGAAGAATCCCAAGAGAGCATGGCACAACTACAGCAAGAATGGGTTAAAAAAGCACAGTTTCTGGAGACAACAGAACATTACATTTTGGCGTCCACAATGTGGGGCAAGGACTTTTGCTTATCCTGAAAAGGACTTATTCTGAGCCCTTCAGAGGAGCTAGCCCAGACCTTCACATTTAAGGACTTATTCTGAGCCCTTCAGAGAAGCTAGCTGGGACCTTTGCATTTTGGCACCCAAACAGGGACAGACATCCTACCTCCACTGAAGTCCTCCAGTGACCAGGAAATTAGGTGAGTGTTCTAATAGACAAATAAGGAACTTACCTTATTAAGGGCTAAACCAGCAATCTCTTACAGCTGAAATGGGGCAGATGTTAGCTAAAGACATTCCTTTGACCTCAGCCAACTCAGCCCCAGCCCCACTCAGGAATGGTGCTATAGAGAGTATAATTAAGATAATTGAGGAGCAGAGTTTATTGTTACCTGGGTACAGATTGCTAAACTCTTGGGTGCACTAAAATGCACATCCCCTTGGTTCTTAGAGGAAGAAAAACTAAATGTAGATAACTGGAAGCTAGTGGGATTTGAAATGAAAGAATTTTACACAAAAAAATGGGCCTTGTTCAATTTCTGCAGAGATATTTTATATCTACAATGTAGTTCAATTAGCCTTAAACTATCAAGCAAGTTGTAGGAGAAGGAAAAGTTTTTAAAATGAACAGAGGAGGAAGTGTAAGGAAAAAAAGAAAGATCAAGATCTTGCCCAAAGGCAAGGGGATTTAAATGAGGAATTAGGGTGTAATGACTCTGATTCTCTTGAAGAAGCTTCAACTCCATCTAGAAAGCAGATTATTGACAGGCCCACATCAACTCCACCTTCAGGGGTGGAGGAAGAAGGAGGAGGGGTAGAGGCAGAAACACAAACAGAATCGCCTGTGAAGCAGCCTATGACAAAATTAGAAAAAGCATCAATTAAGGCTAAGAGAGAAGGACAGGATATAAGTGATTTTATACATGTATATCCTGTGATTGAAGGGATTGACTCTGTAGATCAAAAAAGGAGAAGATATACACCTTTAGATTTGAATCAAATTAAAGATTTGAAAAAAAGGTTGTACCCTTTATGGAACTACATCAGCTTATGTTAAAATGTTACTAGATGGTTTGTCTTATGAAGTCCTAACCCCAAATGACTGAAAATCCATAGCAAGGATATGTTTAGAACCTGGACAAAATCTGTTGTGGCTTGCGGAGTTTCATGAATTATGTAAGATCCAAACCGGATGCAATTTGGAAATAGGAGTTAACACACAATTCACTTTTGAGCAATTAGCTGGTAAAGGTCGGTATATAGAGAATTTAGAACAGATTAATTACCCCATGACAGTGTATGAGCAAATTGCTAAGGCTGCAATAAAAGCTTGGGGTTCCCTCCCCAGACAGAAAGATTGGGGAGAGGCTTTCACTAAAATAGAGCAAGGTCCCAATGAACCTTTTGCGAATTTTGTGGAATGTCTGCAAATTGCTGTCAAAATAACTATTGGAGAAAATGAAGCTACAGAAGTAATGACCAGACATCTGGCTAAGGAAAATGCCAATGAGATTTGCAAAAGAATTATATGGGGATTAGACAAAGATACTCCTTTAGAGGAGATCATAAGATGCTGTGCTACAGTAGGAACAAATGCTTTTTACACCCAGACTATGATGAACATGGTAAGTCAGAGTCCCTCTTGGCAAAGGACTTCTAGAGAAATTTGCCGATGTTTCAAATGTAGAAAAATTGGACATCTAAGAGCTCAGTGTAGATATGGAGATAGTGTGAAGATAGGATGAGAGAAGACCTAAAACCCCATGTCCACAATGTCACAAGGGCTTCCACTGGGCCTCCGAATGTAGATTGTTCCAGGGAAATGAGAGGCGAAGCCCAGCTCCAAGATATCAATCAAAGGATAGGTGAGGCATGATTGCACTGAGATTATACCCAAAGAGCCTTTAGAAGGTCAGGACTTTGATGTGATCTATCAGCCGAAAAGCAATCACATGGAAGAAAGGGATTACCTGATCAAGTCAGCCAAAAGGCAATCAGATTGCAAAAATGGATTCCACTTGGGGAGAATACAGGCCTTTTAAACCAACAAGGCTGTGTCCAGTGCAAACAACTCCAATGTAATTGCCAGATGATGAGAAGAAATTTAGAAAGTGGTAAATAGAAGGAAATTAGATAGGTTACCTGCCTGGGAGAGAGAGTTTGCTTGTATTTTAATAGACAGAAGGAAACAGATGAAGTAGGAAACAGATAAGTGGCAACAAGCACTTGGAGAGAGACAGAAAAAGAGAAAAACCTCAAAACAAAAAAGAAGATCTAAGAAACATCTGACATTGAAAGAGCATGGCTAATAAAAAGACTGTTAAAGAACTTTAAAACCAGCAGGAATCATTGAATTTCCTAACACAAGATGAGATTAATGGACAATGGACTTATGGACATGTATAAATTCTCAATTTATGATTATTTGATCATGTTATTTGTTACGTACTTCTAGCATGTGCTGTGTTACTATGTATTTATGTAATTTATGTAATTATGTGTAATATCTCCCATATTGATGGATTTATGTTTCAAGGTCATGACCACCCTATCTTCTAAATCAAAAGAAAAGGGGAGATGTTAGGATTACAAGATGAGAACTCAGGTTGTCTAAACAATTCTCTAGCTCAGAATTCACACCTTTGGTTTGGGCCTTTGAAGGGAGTTTACACCTTTGATCTTCTGAGGTAGAGTTTACATGTTTAAAAGAAGTTTGCACCTTTAAGAAGCCTGAGTTAAAAAAGCCTTTAAGCCCCTGAGTTCTCACATGCCCCTTTAAAAGAAGCAAGTTCATTGGTTGAAGTGTTTCTCACAAGCCCCATTGAGTTCTCACTACAATTTCTGTGAGCATAAAAGAAGACAACATTGGGCCCAGAGTTGTAGTCTACTCTAGGACAGAGTTGGGACGGCTGTCTGGAGAAAGAAGAGTCTAGTCTGGGATTGAATTGAGACAGCAGATCTCCCACAGAGTGATCGGCAGTTTCTGAAGACAACAGAACATTACAAAGAAGAATTGGGGGAAAGCTCCACATTTCAAATTCTAAGACACATGGTATGTAAATTTAAGAATTCCAATAATAGTGCATTCATTCAGTGGTAAGGAAAAAGACTTTCAATATAAAAGAAAGAAAATTTGGATGACACAGGACTATTCTGAATCCACTAGAAAAAAGAAAAGAGAATGGAAAAATATTGTCCAAAAAATAAAGCTCAAAAAACTAATGATCAATTAAAAATGAATATTCAGTAAAATAGCTCCTTTACTGAATATTATTTTTAATTGATCATTAGGTTTTTGTTTTTTTTTTTAACATCAGTGATTTCCTATATTTGTGAATCAGAGAAAACAATCTCAAATGAATCAGAATTTCAGGAGATACAAAGAGTAGCAGATAAAAATGGTTTAAAGCCTAGCAATGATTACTTACACTTCACTAGTGGCATAAAAGAGATCATCAGTGATAAGCAAAACCTGAGAAGGAGATGGACTGGACTGTACTAATAATGAAGGACAAGAGATGATTAGTCCAAGTGCTCCATTGGTATCCATGAATTATTAAAGGACAACAGAATACTTTCAGCAATTTGAATGGATCCTTTATGTGTGATTTATGGAAAGATATGGAAAAGAATTGCACAACATGAAAAGATATCAAGGAATTATCTCTTCAATAGCACCCCCATGGAAGAAATCATGAATTCATTAAAATCTTAAAGTTTGTATAAGTAAAAGGAAAGCTAGTTATTGAAATGTACAATCATATCATTGAAATGATTAGTCAATTTAATTAACAAATATTCATAATTTATCTTGTGTAGGATATTATGGTAGACATGAAGGAAAAACACAGGGACTAAATCTTTAATTACATTAATGCAAGAACTTTCCTTGACAAATACAGTTTAGTAACTTCTCTATAACTTCTGATCTTCCCGCTATCCAGAGCACTAAGAGGTTATTACTTGCTCAAGTTGTATAGCCAAGATGAGTCAGTGGTAAGCTCTGAACCAAGTCTTCCTGACTTTTAGACCATACTGTTATCACCACACAACTTCTTAGAAATGAAGGATATAGGGGCAGTGAGGCGGTGTAGTGAATAGAGCACCAGCCCTGAATTCAGGAGGACTTGAGTTCAAATCTGGTCTCAGACACTTAACACTTCTTAGCTATGTGACCCTGGGCAAGTCACTTAACCCCAGCCTCAAAAAAAAAAAAAAGAAGGATATAAAGATGAGTCATCTGTTTTTAAGGAAAATGTAGATAACCCAATTGTATAAATGCATGTTCTTGATTTTATCTACATAGAAAAATAAAAATGTGTACATGAAATATTTAAGGGTGAATTCCATGTAGACAACATGCATGATGCTAATTAGATAAATGTGCAGATTGAAACATAATTGTGCCTCAAGGATCACTTAGTTCATGTAATCAGTCTTTCATTGATCACAAATTCTCAGTCTTAAGAGCAAATCTCACTCTTCCAAGTCACTGAAATACAGTTTTTGACAAAGAAACACTTCAGAATTAAAAGAGTTAATGCTGCCAAAGGAATTTTAAATCTATGGTATTATTTAAAGGGCAAATTTATTTGGTTGACATGAAAAACATATATTAAGTTGGAGTTCATAGTTAGTGCATAGATTGCTTGAAAAAAGGAAGTATTTAGATATTTTCCTTAGTACTTTATCTGAAGTTTTAGTTTTCACCCTCAAGTCAATATTTAGTTTTATAGTAAAAAGACATAAGGATTGTAAAAACATGCCAGGTTTTTGAGTTGGAAGGATGAGCTAAATTTGAACAGAACCCAAGATTTGGCATGATCACCCCTAAAATAATCAATTTGTTTTCTCAGATTTTACAGCCTGTAAGGGTTTAGAGCAACAGAAAAAAAATAAATCAATACCAAAATAAAATCCTTCATGCCTTTTTCAATGAAATCTCTTTAAAAAATTACCAAAGTATGTAAAACCCTCTAGCTCATTTTTAAAACATTTTTTTTTCCTTTCAAATACCTCCAGTTGGAAGGTTTTCATCTTGCAATACAGGCAGTTGTGTGATTCACTCTCAACTCAGCTACTTTTCTTTTAACTCATCATATCAAGTAATACAATGTGATGGACACTATCTGATGTGAGCTATAACATGTAGTATTGCAGCTAAGCAGTCACTAGACTGGTGAGATACTGGAAAGCTACAGTGTAGAAGAATGTTTTGGAAATAACAAACTAAAAAAATTAAGGTTATCTATTCAGCAGAATCAAAGATCAGCTCACTGAGTACTTTTGTGAGTTGATCGATCTAGGGAGGGGGATGTGTAAGGATTTTTTTTTTCTAGTCCCATAATCACCTGCTACATTCTTTAGCAATTTGGCCCAAAGCTAGACATATTTTACTGTTAGGTTCTTACTAAGTGCTAATGAGATTATGAGATATTAGGTTCTTACTAAGTGCTAAGTCGGTACTTAACAATTCTCTAGTTCCGGCCTTTCCTGGTAGTTTGACTTGTGAATTCCTAAGGAAGAGCTTGTGTGCTTGGGAGGAGCAAGCTCATTGGTTGAAGTGGTTCTTCCCAGAAACCCTTGCATTATCCCACGCCCATTCTCTGGGAGGATAAAAGAGGACAGCACTCCTGATGCACTACATCAGGCTTGATGTGGCTCTCTGCAGGAAGGGAAGTCACTTCTCTGGATGACAGTTAACGGCAACTGTCTGGAGACAACGGTTCTCTATAGGAAGAAGAATCTGTCCGAGAGATTTGAGTTGACACAGCAGATCTCCCCCCCAGAGAGCGATTGGCAGCGTCTGGAGACAACAGCACGTTACATTTTACAATTCATATTTTAGAGGAAAACAAAAAGAATACTGAAGGTTGAAACAATGCTAAAAATGTGTCCTAAACTTGTACATGCTAAATATGAAAACAGAATAGATACTTTTCATGATAGATGGAGCTATATATCTAAAATCCTCCCCTGCAAAAAAACTGTGCAAATAAATAGACATCTGGGAAAATCCATAGCTGTATGGGGTAGGAACTGCATGCATAATTCTGACACCAGTTTTTGTTTTATAATCATGTTTTGTAAATATACATATATATATATATATGTATACACACACATATATATGCATATATACATATTTAAATATGCATATATATAGAGAGAGAGACATCTATGCTTATACCATCATTCATAAACTCTAATCATTTGTGGACTCCAGATCCCATTGCTGCTCATTTGCTTCTCCTATTCTATTTCTAGTGTACCTATTGCTATAGTAAGAAGAATAGTAGTGTTGAAATAAATTATTTTTGAATACAAGAAAAAGAGGGAAATTGCTTCCGTTAATTCTAATAGAATATTGCATGTGATCCAAATCCAAATTACAAGGTAATATGTTTAAGGAGGCATTATAGAATTGGGTTTCTGATTATTGTTAGCATTAAAAAATAATACTATCTTTCACTATAGATTGCCTAACTCTCACTAACCATCAAACATCAAATATAGTACTGTCATATTAAACTGATTTTCCATTGTCATGCTCTTGAGGCTATTCACCATTTTTAGTCTTCTTCTGAATGTTCTTCAGACTACAAATGCCCTTTTCAAATAAAAAATCCTAAACTAAACATGATACTTTTTATTCCTGGATGTAAGGTCTTTCTCTTTTTTAAATTCAATTTTATTTTCATGTCCTATATTGTGCCCAATTTAAAAAAAAACTATTATAAATATGTATAATCAATTAAAACAAATTCTCATGCTAGCTATGTCTATATGAATGCACATACATACATACAGACATATGTACATGTATATAAATATACATATATGCCTATACTTATACATTTTTAGAACATCAAGTCTATCTGGAACTTTGCTAGCATTTTCACTTATGATATCTCTGAACTATGATTGCTCATTGAGCTGTAGATCAGAGTTGCTAAGCCTTTCATAGTTGTCTTTACAATATTGTTGTTGTATCAATTGTTCTCATTCTCCTCACTTCTATCTGATCACAGTCTTGCTAGATTTCTCTGTAACTATCCCCTTGATCATATTTCATAGCACAATAATGTTCCATTATATCAATACACTATAACTTGTTCAACTATTCCCCAATGGGTACCTCCTCATTTTCTAGTTCTTTGCTGACAAAAAAAGTGCTGCTACTTTTTAAAATATGCATATCATTTCTTTTCTTCTTCCATTTTTTTCTCTTTGGTGTATAGATTAGGTAGCAGTATTGCTAAATCAAGGAGTATGCCGTTTAATAGCTTTTGAAGCATAGCTCCAAATTTCTTTTCAGAATGGCTGGACTACTTCATAATTCCAGAAATAGGGCATTTATGTACCTGTGTTTACATAGACCTTCCAACATCTATAATATTCTCTATTTGGTCAACAATGTCCAAGTGATGGGTGTGAGGTAACATTTCGGAGTTCTTTTCATTTGCATTTCTGTTAGTAATTTATAGCAGTTTTTAAAAAATTATAACTGTTATCAGATTGGTTTTCTTTCTCTAAAAACTGTCTAACCACATCATTTGACCTTTTGTCAATGGGAAAATAATTCTTCTTCTGAAAGACTGAATCTATCCCTTAGATATTGAGTTATATCTAAGAAACGAGATGAAAAAAACCTGAAACAGAATTTTTAAAAATTTTCGGCCTTTTTAATTTTAACTGAATTATTTTAGTTTGTGCAAAAATATTTTAGTTTTAGGTAGTCAAAATTGTTCATTTGCCTCTTTGCATATATCTACCTTTTATTGAGTATTTATAGATAGGAGAAGTAATTTCTTCCATGCATCTCCAAATTGTTTATGATTTCACTTTTGTATCTACATTATATAACCATCTGGAGCTTGTTTCAGTATGTGGAATAAGATTTAAGTCTAAACCTAGTTTCTGCCAGAATATTTTTTGGATTTTACCAACTTTTTTGTTGAATAGTGAGTTCTTACTCCCATACCTGGGATTTTGGAATTTATCAAACATTAAACTACTGTACTTGTCAGCTTGTGTTTATTGTGTACCCAATTGATTCTATTGGTTAATATTTCTATTTCTTGTTACCAAACTGTTTTTAAAAAGTATTGGTTTCATAGTATTAGTTGAGATCGTGTAATGCTATACCCTTTCCCTTTTCACTTTTTTCAATTTATTCCATTGATATTCTTGACTTTTTGTTCTGCCAGATGAATTTTGTTTATTTTTTTTTTCCCATTAACTCTATAAAGTAATCATTTGATAGTTGATTGGTATGGCACTGGATGGATACATGAATTAATTAGATAGTATTATCATGTCTTAATTATATTCATTTGTTCTATTCATTCACAATTAATATTCCTTTAGATCTTCCAGTTTTTGTAAAAAGAATGTTTTGTAATTGAATTTTCACAATTTTTATAAATGAATGTCTTAACCAGTTAGACTTGCAATAATTTTATATTATCTGTAGTTATATTAAATAGAAGTTGTCCTTCTAGAACTTCCTAATAGATTTTGTTGGTTATATACACAAATTTTAATGATTTGTATTGCTTTATTTTAAATTTAGCAACTATGCTGGAATTGTGGAATATAATTTTTTTGTTGATCATCTTATCTATAAAAAGTGAGCTATTTGTTTCTTTTAGCCTATTCTTTTTCCTTCAATCAATTTTTCTTGTCTTGTTGCTATAACTAGTATTTCTAGTACTATATTGAATAATTATAATGGACATTCTTGCTTTACCTTTCATCTTATCAACCCTCTATCTTATCCACATTAGAGATAATGCTGATTCTTGGTTTTGGATAAAGAGTTACTACTTATTGTATTAAAGAAAGCTTCATTTTTTTCCCTCTGTTTTCTAGTGGATTAAATAGGAATTTTGTTAAAAACCTTTTTCTGTATTAATTAATATTATATGATTTTTGTTGTTTTACTCAATATGACTATGTTTAGTTTTCCACTCCTGCATTTCCTATATAAATTCAGCCTGATAATAGCTTATATTTGTAATATGTTGCTACAGTCACCTTGCTGATATTTTATTTAATTTTTAAAATCAATATCCATTAGAGATTCTGCTTATTTCATTTTTCTTTCTGCAATTTAGGTATTGAACTTCTGTCTAATTAGACTCCAACAATGACCTCTCATGATAATAGAATTCTGTATGTCTATAATATATAAAAATATAATAAATCATATAATAAAATATGCTGTATATATAATAAATTTATACATTTATTTTCATAAAAATGTATTTACATATGAATATATTTATTACCTCTTATAAATAATGTATTTATATTATACAAATACATAAAATATATTTATGCAATAAATATAAATAGAAAATATGATCATATTTATATTTAAATATATATAAATAAATATATTATTGATTGTAAACCTAGAGATTATGTATTCTAGAATATCATATTCCATAATTTTTGCTCCTGGTTCTCAGTACATGAATTCTTTCTTTCTGACTACTTACACTATTTTTTTCTTTGTCCTGAGATATTTGGATTTATGCTATTTCTGAGAATTTTGATTTTGAGGTTCCTTTCAGAATATAACAAGGAACTTTTTATAAATTTCTACTTTGCCCTCTGATTCTAAAACATCTTGATGGCTTTCCTTTATTAATTCTCAAAATATATTCTCAAAACATTCTTTTTGGTCTTGACTTTCAGGTGATCTAATAATTATTAAATTATCTCTCTCTGATCTGTTCCCCATGTCACTTGTTTTTGCTTTGAGGTACTTCACATTTTATTTCTAATTTTTCCAATGTTTTAACTTCATTTTAATATTTCTTGTAGTCTTTTTTGGAGATATCAGTTATTCCATAATCAATTTTAAATTTCTGGGAGATAATTTATTGGGTAAGGTGCTTTACCTCTTATTCCAAGTTGCTAATTCTTTTTTTTTTCTTATCTTCTTTCCTTAGTTCTCGTTTTCTTACAATTTTTTCTACCACTTTCATTTAGTTTTTTAAATCATTTTAGCTACTTTTAAAATTTTTTGCTCTTGTTTCTCCAGGAATTCTAATTGGATTTGTATCTTAATTGCACTTCTCCTTGAACCTTTGTTTGAAATATTGTTGACTCACTCGTTTTCTGAATTATGTTTTGAGCTTTATCGTTACTTTAAGACCTCTATATCATGGAATTTGTTTTCCTGTTTGCTTATCTCTCAGATTACTTCTTCACTTTGGACTTTATGTTAGAGCTAGACTTTAAACATTTCTGCATATGGAGGAGGGATTATGGTTTAGTTTGAGCTTCTTTCCTTTTACATCTTTCTACCATATTTAAAGACCAGGATTGGGAGCTACAAGTTTTCAGTGCTCCTAAAGTGATGATTTGGAGCAAAGTCTATTTACTGCTCTATAGACCTTTGCAAGTTCCTAATTCAAATTTGGTTCTGTTGTATTGTCCTTAATTTAAATTTAATGAGACTGCTACTTGACCCATGCATTGGAAGAATACAGGCTTTCTTTTGATCTAAGATTTTTTCCCTTGTTATTCAAGTGTAACTTTTAGCCTGAGATGAATATTGTCCTTCTCCTAGAATCAGGAGTTTCTATTTGCTAGTTGTTTTTCATTCATGATCTTCTCTGCCACCCTATAGCACAGGTCTCTTCCTTAGTCTTCTATGATTCTATGATCTTAAGCTAAGAAATGAATAGCGGAACTATCAAATGGTACCTATTCCTGAATCCTGAACTATTTTGGACATCTCCTAGATTTTCTTTCTGCCTTGGTGCTTCCTGTTTTGGTATGCAGTATTAGCTCTTTTTTATGAACCTGAGCATTTTAATAAAATGTTCTACCTTGACAGACTCAGTATTTTTTCAGCCCCTTCTCTATCCCCTTCAGCTTCCATAGATTAGGAAAAAAGAGCCTCTATGACTTTTTCTTTGATTTACAGATCAGAATTCAGAAGATAAATTTCTAGATCTTTCTGAAAGAAGTGTGATGGAGGAGCTAAGTTGTACTTCTTATTAATTATGTGGTAATTATGATATTCTAACATTCTGATATTTTACCATTTTTACTCTGCTTTCATTGGCCTCTCTTAATGTGGCTGAATTTACATTAGCTTAATTAGTTGCCATACATTTTAGTTCACTAAAAATCTCCTTATTTTTCAGGTAAATTGCTATCAATGTAGACCTCCCAAATCATGACCTTGTAGAGCTGATTTTTATACCCCAAAATAAAGGATTTACGTTTATCCTTCTTAAACTTCATCTTTTTTGATGTCACTCAATATTGTAATCTGAAGGTTAGCAAACTACATGATGGGAGCCAAATTCAACCTGCCACCTCTTTTTTGTAAACCCCATGAGGTAAACATGGTTTTAAAAATGTTTAAATAAAATAAAACTTTGTTGAAAACTGTAATAGCTATTCTTAGTTCACCAGCATAACAAAAAGAGGTGTTGGGCCAGATTTGACTTCCATGCCATAGTTGACCAAACCCTGTTCCAGCCTGTTGAGTTCTGTCAGGATCTTGATTCTATCATCCAATGTATTAATTTGCTAGTATAGCTTTGCCAAGTCAAATCAGCAACATGTTTTTCTCTATCGTCTATGTATCACTGTTCTACATATTGGAATTTTAAATAGACTAAAAAAGTGCGATATGAAAATTTGATAAATATGTCTTCTATGCCATTATCCATGTCATTTATTAAAATGTGACAGAATAAAAGACCAAGTATGGGTATCTGTGGTACTATATTAGAGATATTTATTCATCCTACCATTGACCCACTAATGACTATCCTTAGTTTGTTCCAACCATGCAATCAATTTCAAATCCATAATTATCTAAGCTATTTATCTATTCCACATCTCTCCTACCTTGTCTACCAAAGTAGCATTTGAGAATTTATCAAATGCTTTAATAAAATCTAGGTCAACTGTATCTGCATTTCCTAGTTAGTATTTGACAAAAAAAAAATTCAAATAGTCTGATATGGTGCGTTCTTGATGAACTCATACTAACTGTCATTATCAATAATAGACTACATAACTTTAATCATAAGTGTGAATGAAGGATCTGTGAGAAGGTTCAGTAGTAAGAAAAGGTAGGAGCAAGAACACATTGAACAGAGATAGAAAAGGATGACAGTAACTCAAAAAATGTGTACAGAATTCAGAGCTGAAGGTATACTTCTATCCCAAGGATATCCTACCATTATCATCATCATCATCAACAACAACAACAACAACAACAAGAATTCTATGTTTCAGAAACTGTGCTAAGTGTTGTAGACACAAAGAGTCACAAACATGATTTATTTCTTCAAGGAGTACATATTAAAATGGAAAAGCCAATATGGAAGCAACTATGTGCATAAAAATTTGTATAGAACACAAATGGGAGAGTATCTCAAAGGAACAGTGTTAATTATTCAAGAGCTTGGAAAAGGCTTCTTGCTGAAAGTGGGATATAAGCTGAGTTTTTAAGTAAACTAAGAAAGCCAAGAGAGGGGAGAGGGAAAAAAGAATTCTAAACATAAGAAACAGTAAAAAGGCAGAGGATCCAGAAATAGAATGTCAGGTAAGAGAATCAGCTAAAAGGCAAACAACATTGATTCGCACAGGATGAAGGATTTAGGATATGAAGGCCTTCAAAATTCAAATAGAAAAATTTATATTTAATTCAAGAGCCAATAGTCACTGAATTTTATTGAATAATGGGGTAACATTGGACTTATATTTTAGGAATATTATTTTGGCAGTTTAGTGGAGAATGGGAAAAACTGGGAATGGAGAAATTGGAAGAAACCTAAAACAACTAGATTATAAGAATAATTTAGTCATGAGGTAATGAGAGCCTGAATCATTAAGTGAAAAGAAAAGAATATATATAATGTATTCTAGAAGTTAGATATGATAAGCTTTGACAACAGATTGGATATGTGGGCTGAGTTTGAGTAAGAAGGTAAGGAAAACATTTCAAGACTGGGTGACCAGGGGAATAATAGTGCCCTTGACAATAGTAAGGAATTTGGGAAGAAGAAACATTTGGGAGAGAAAAAACATAAGTTATGTTTTGAATATGTTAATTTTAAGATGTTGACTCAACTAGTTGATAACATTGGCGTAGTACCAGTAATGAGAACAAAAGTCAGAAGAGATTTTGGGACCAGATTAAGAGATCTGAAATCTCTCTTAATAATTTATTGCTTTGCTTCTCTTACTTCCTATTTTTCCTGCCCATAGCATATTTGTATATATTGATTTACTTGTTGTCTCCACCATTAGCTTGTGAGCTTATTGAGGACAGAAGTTACTTTTTTTATAACCCAGCGCTTAAAATAATCCTAGTACCTGGTAGGTGTTTAATAAGTGCTTATTGACTGTTAATTGATTCATTAGATATCTTGGAATAAGCTTCTAGGTGAGATTTTCTCTATAATGAGATGTTGGCATTTCAGTGATTTAACTCCAGGGTATGGTTATAAAAGAAGTGCTTTATTTTACAAAGAAATGTTTAAAAGAATGTCCCAATATATCTGGGATTGAGCATTTACCCATTTCAGTATAGACACTATATATAAAGAGCTGATTTCTCTTTCCATCTCATTTATACTCTTTAGTTCAATATTCTTGTCTAAATTCCCTAGTATTACTACTAGAAAGAGATTAATAACAAGCACTTAAAATCAATTGCTTCAAAATGCATTTTCCATATAGTCCATTTATTGTCATCATGCTATTCCTTTGAGATAGAGTAAAGTCAGGAGATCCAAACAACTGGCATTTAGAGAACAAGGTAGCTTTGCAATAAACCTACTCTATCATAGAATTAGATATTACTTATTCTTCCTTGAAGAATGTTAATGATTATATTACTATATATTTCCACTTAAAGGGGAGAAAAAATAAAATTGTTAGAAAGGAAATAATCTCAAAAACATTTTAGAGTGACCAGATTTATGATGTCAATGATATAGAAAACTATTAGTGAAAAAACTTCTATCAATACTGATCAAAATTACTCCTTAGTCTTAAAATTGTCTGGATGGTAGAAACTTTCCCAGAGTTACCAAGTCACAATTTGTCAGGGGTAGGTTTGGGGAAGAACAAGAGCTGGAGGAGATTCAGAGCCAGGATTCAGAAAGAAGAGGCTGGCTGGAGGCTCCAGAAGCCTCCCAAGAAACCTGCTCATAGAGGAAAAGATTATACAGAAAAGAAATCTCCTCCCAGAGAAGGATTACAACTGAGAGACGATCAGAACAAGATTTCAGATTTCAAGTCAAGTTTTTAGGAACTTTATCATTCTGCTTTTAGTAAAATATACCATTCTAATATCACATGATTATTATTCTAACTTTGTTCAGGTATCCATATTGTCCATATTGTCCTATCTTGTATGTTCAGGAGAAAGTATGAATTAGTGAAATGTA